>NC_090924.1:861434279-861737310 GCF_040938575.1 Ambystoma mexicanum | reverse complement strand
GAGGACGGAAGCCCGATTGTCTCTCTCCTAAGAGGTTATGTAGTTCTAGATGCTTTTGAATCTGGTTATGTGCAGCTTTGTCCAGTATCTTAAGAAGAAACGGTACTGTGGTAATGGGGCAGTAATTGGTAGGGGTGAGGGGGTCTAAAGTCTGCTTTTTAAGGAGGGGGAGCACCCAGGACTGTTTAAGGTTGGCTGGTATAGTGCCCGAGGCAAAGGAGGCATTAATCAATTTAGTGATGAAGGGAGATAGTTTGGCAGCGTCTTTTATTAGTTGTGCTGGGCAGATCTCACCTTTACAATTGGAAGGTTTAAGCAAAAGGATAATTTTTTCTACTTCCAGGGTAGACATTTTGGTGAAGTGAAAAGTATTGTTATGCACCAAAGGATTATTAGTGTGGGGCATTTTAGGCAAATCCTGAATTTTCAGTGTTTCATTTTTTATCTGAATTTTATTTTGGAGTGTGATAATTTTATTTGCTAGGGCCTGTTGGATATCTGTGCACCAGGATTTGTCCTTGGTGCAGGTGTCCTGTGTGGCGATTGGAGACTCAAGTTATTTTAGTATGGAAAAGAGCTCTTTCATACTAGAATTGGATTTGGCTATGCGATCGTCATGCGAGTTGCGTTTTGCCTGGCAAACTTCTTTTTTGTATAGCGCAGAGAGAGAGGTTAATTTAACTTTGTTATCGATTGAAGGGCAAAGCCTCCAAGTGGTTTTGCTTTTTCTTTTCAGGATACGTAGGTCTCTTAACTGTGGTGTAAACCATTTGTTTAGATGAGCTTTAGGTTTACGTGATCTAAGTTTGAGAGGTGCCAGTTTATCTAGTGTGGAGAACATAATATTATTGAATTCATGCACTAAGGTACTGGGATTTAGATTTTCTGTTATTGCATTGAGGGTAGGTAATATAGCTGGGATAACTTTCTGTACAGTAATTCACTTTTTGTTTCTGGTTAAGCATGGTGGTGCTAGTAAAGGGGCCATAGGGTTGGGTATGGAGGTGGCTAAATTGAAGGACACCAGTGAGTGGTCTGTCCAGGGTAAGGGCATTATGGAAGAGATAGTGGCTGAACAGTTACAGTCTGCTATCCAATCTAGCGTTCTCCCTTTCAAGTGCGTGGGCTTGTCAACCTTTTGAGTTAGGCCTAGTGCGTGAATCGTGTTGGCTAACACTGAGGCATTAGTATCCGTAATGTCCTGGAAACCTAGGTTAAAATCCCCAAGAAGGATTAATTGAGAGCATGGATTAAGGTTGCTAGTGAGTAGGTTATGGAGATTCTCTTCAAAGGTGCCTAGAGGGCCTGGAGGTATATATAGTAAGTGAATAGTGAGTGATTGAGTATTGTTTATCTGGAATTTGGCAGATAGGGTTTTACATGATTGAAAAACTTGGGTGGGGACTAGTCTGAGGGAGAGTCTCGTTTTGGAAATAATGGCGATACCACCACCTCTTGCACCCTCACGGTCTTGCCTGACTATCGTGTAACTGCCAGGGATGGCTAGAATAAGTGAAGGTCCTGCGGCATTATGTAACCATGTGTCAGTAATCGCGAGAAAGTCGAGGTTACCTTCAGTGATTAGGTCGGCTATGTCAAGGGCATGGGCGACGGGCGATCTCTCATCCAAGACATTGCTGTCTAGGATCGGCCTCGCTGTGAAAATTCTTATATCTGTTTTTGTCTTTTTTCTTATTATCTTCTGTCAAATGTTCTTACAATGCTGTTCTGCCCAGGTACCAAAAGCAGCTGGTATGATGACAGTGACCCTGTCCAAAGCAAGAATCACTACCATTTCATCTAACATGGGTACTCATACTGAAGCTACTTAGTGTCCTCCATCAAGTTGGCATGACAGTGAGGGGCAGTGCAAAATGGTGGGGGATGTGTTGGGTTTGTTCAGCAGAGGAGTATGCCCAAGGCCTTGTGGATGGGAAATACCTGGTCAGGCTGAAGAGACAGTTGCCTCGTATTATTCTGCGCAGGCAGCGGAACTAGTGGCACTTCTAGAGGGGCTATAAATGAGTAAGGGGAAGGCAGTCACTATTTATTCAGACTCTGCATATGCCACCTCCACTGTGCATTCCGGGTTATCAAGATGGCAGAGAAGAGGGTGTAGGAGATCTGACGGGACCCCTGTCCAGCGTGCTGCTATCTCAATTAATTGAAGCGTCAACCTCGTCCACAAAGGTAGGCATAGTTAAATGCGCTGCACATACTAACAGTAGTAATTCAATAGCCATCGGGAATGATGCTGCAGACAAGGCGGTGAAGGCAGTGGCGTACTTACCATTTTCAGATTCCCAGAAAATGGAAACCGTGTTCCAGCAGGTACAGTTCTCAATCCTGTTGCACAAGGACTCACAAGACTTGACTTAATTTACGTTTTGCAAAAAAGACTGAAACATACTAGACTGCCTCAAGGGTACTGTGATTCCCATCAATCTTTAACAGAGCCCTACAGATGGATCTAGGTAATATTGATCTCAAAGGCGTGGTGATACAATATGTAGATGACATATTGATTTACAGCACCACAGAAGATGAGTGCATCTCATGAGTGCATCAGTGAGACTGGTATGAGAGGTGATTGCAGGGTTGCTGCACAAGAAGATTATTATTTGTTAGTTAAAGTATTAACTAAAGGGGGAAATATTCGGGTGGTCAGTAAAGGTCTCAATGATAAAGAGGGGTTCATGTTGTGCGTGCCATATTTGTGACTCAGGTGCAGCGAACTGAGCGCACTGTTGCAATTTCATATGTATCCAGTGTAGTTAAATGTGAATGGGATATGTTACTTAGTGTTACTTTCTGGTAAATTTGATGCTTATTAGCTTTGAATGCATGTAGAAAAGACAAATGCCAAAACCATCAAATGAAATATAAAACACGATCTACAAGAAGGTTTTATAATGCACATGCAATGAAGGGGACTGGTCATAGAGAACGCACTATGAAGAAAATATAACAGTTAAACATGCATGTTGATATACATACACAGGGAATGTATAAAATCATCTACATGTAGTGGGCCTTTGTTAAAAACTGATTAAAACACGGCAGTCAGAGTTTGAGGAACTGGTTGTGCAGAGTTTCAGAGGCCAGAGGATGGATAAATAAGTTACTGCATCCTTAGCCGATGGTCAGCTCAGCTTTAGAAACCGGTCATGGTTTTTATGGCCTGGTCGTATCACAGAAAGCAGATTTAATCTTAAGTACGTGGGAACATGCAGAAGGGGTTTAGCTATTTGTTTTGGTAAGCAATAAATATGGGGTGAAGTAGTGCCTGAGGCTAAAGTGATTGAAACCCAATCAATTGTATTCTCAGATGTGCTGTGCGTGATGAAATGGCAGTTATTTAGATTAGAATGTTTCAATGGAGCCAGTAAGCCTGGGCGGATGAGATAACTAGCGTCAGTTCAAAGAGAACCTGTTTACGCAGCCTCCTTAATATCGTCTGCGAATGGAAGAATTGGAGAAAGATGGGATTTCTTTGTACATGTTTTGTCCAATCATGTGTGTGTGTGGGGGGGCGGGGGGTGGATTGTATTAAAATATATGGGAGTGTTATAACTGTTGCAAAATTTTATGTAATTTGTCAACTTATGTGGTTCGTTGAGATTTGTGTTAGTTTGGCTCAATAGAGTCATCTTGCTGCTACCTGGATGATTGTACAATAAACTTGGTTTACGTACAAACGTGTAGACTCATGAAAGACATTAAGGAGATTGACCTATATGGTCTTAACTGGAAAGTCATCACTTTTACCAACTGTCTCACTAAATGGGCAATTTACGCCATCAAATGCCCATGTGGGCTAATATATATTGCTGCATCTAAAAGAGAGATCCGCCAATATGTCTGTGAACATCGTTCCTGGATTAAGAACCAGGTGATAAACAAACCTATGGTGCTCCACTTTAGGGCGAAATCACACAAACACACCGATTTATTTTGGTTTGTCATTCAGATCGGGATTTGATACTGAGACAAGTGGAACAAAGATAGATTTACAGACTGGACTCAGGTCTTAAAACCTCCATTGAGAGGAACCTGTTTTTCCACTAAGAATAGAGTACACACCGAACATTCCCCCCCCAAATACCAGGAACATTTACAATTTCTTCCCAGATGTTTATCAGGAAGGCACGTGGTGTATTCTTCCCACCGATTGCCCCCGCAGAGTAGTTTAGGGGCTCTACACATGGTGCCACCTTGGGTAGGTGTTGTTTTGTCACTTGTTCAAGCAAGTGTGTTAGTGATTAGTTAGGTGGGGTGTACCAGATGTCCCACGATTGTTCCTGATGGTCTGTTCAGTCAGCATTGTTTTTCGAATATCTTGCATCCTTTGTGTGCATAGTGGCATTTACTCTATGTGTGGGTCTTGAATGTCAGAAGTCAATAAAGCTTAGTACAGAAAACAGACAGCACAGCATTGCCCCTCCCAAGATGGCACTGAGAATTCTCTAAATGGCAAAGCACGTAACCGTGCACTAGCACGGATGCTCTCATTTCACTCAGCAACCATCAAAAAAGCTGGAAATGATCACGACACATCGCAATAGGTAAGAAAACAGTCCGTTCCCGGGTCGCATTGACATGTGCTAAAAATATACTTCCATGCTGCTCGCATGGAGCAGTAACACTGCACTTCAATGTACCGAAGCATACACGTCCTGATTCGGACCACAATACAATGAAGGTCCGCTTGTACGGCCACGAGTAAGCCGGTCTGGTGGCAAGAATAATGGTGTTGATGTACTGAATAGTGTGAAACAGCAACACTATGAGGATTCAACTAAAGCGACATCCCCCCCTTCTAGATCCATCTTCTAGATCATTGATCACGGAAACATCTTCTGTAATTTGAAAACATTGAATCACCTTGTGGCCAGAGAGTCCTGTAGTTTAGGCACAGACTGGAAGAATTGCTCACTGAGAACGTGTGCAATGCCAGAGCCACTAACAACGTAGGTGGTTTTAACTTTCCTTGTGTGGCAAGAGTATGCAATAAGAGAAAATACAATGGGACAAAGATAACAGGGTTCTTCCTCTCTTTTGTCTCTGCCTTCAGTAATAGGAAAATCGAAGACACACTGAACATCCAGGTGTGGAAAAACAAGTGGCCCAAGACACGAAGAAGCAACGAAAGGTGGGTGGTGAGCTATAGAATATAGGTATTACATATATAGGTATTACACACAATGATATCCCTTATGGTCAGTTTTTAATGTCCTTTTTCTTTGGTTGTAGCGTCTTTCCTGAGTGATTCTCCGTACCTGGGGAATCTAACTGTTTTACATTGCGTTGTGCTGGGTGTCCTGAAGAAAGCTCAGAGGGAAAAATAATAGTGTGAACTGATGCAAGACACAGCTCACACCGAAGCTAGAAACACAAATGTGTCGACCTGTCTAGTGTAACTGTTTGACACTGTTACTAACCCCACACACTTATATAAGGTATCTATACTATTCTGACTAGAACCTTGAAATAGGTCTCAGAAGACAGCTGCCCTCCGTGGTTGTTGTGATACAATATTTAATGTTATGTCTCTGTTTGATATGTGTATTTTGTTTACATTAGTTGTGAATACATTGATTTTAATTACTTAAAACTGGTGCCTGACCATATGTATTGTTGAATAAGTTATCCAATTTGTCTGTAGCCTGCATCCAACCACATCCTTGTGCAAGGCTGGGGTAGCCTGTGCTCAATTGTTCTATTTTTCTTTTTTTTGTGTAAATGTTTATGGTTTGTATCTTAAAACGTACATTTGATTGTTTACATAAAATTCACGTTTTTAATAATTACATTCATTGTTACATTCAATTCCATCATCTGCCTGTCTATTGTTTCGTGTGGAAGCGTGGCTCTTGCAACAGTCTTTGGGTTATTCATGCTTCCGCAAAATATCCATCTGCGGATATAATTGTCCAGAAGTGTACAATGGTGGTGACCATGTGTCTGTTGTTTTCAATCAGTATCTCAGACCAGCGTTCAGATTTTTCTAATTCTGTCGGGGCACTGGAATATTTTCGACTAAATGCAAGACGTTCATTATTTAGTGCTTCACATTCCATGACAATGTGTTTGATTGTTTGCTGTTATCTCTTCTTTTTTGCAGAATCTGCACGATTTTTGTGATTTCCTTATTTGGACATCTTTTCTCCATGATCTCCCGAGTTGGCAATAGATTCAGTCTGAAACTTAGGAACGTGTCTCGGATATGGCGATCAGGAAATAGGCTGAGATAGTGCGGGAGTTCATTTAGCGCTCGTGCTTTGCCATTGCATCTTAAAGTTAATTTGTAGAGATTTTTCCTGTTTTGGGTTTCAATCCAGTCATTTCTTGCAAGATGTTTTTTTGCTATCTGTGGCCTATTTATCAGTATGTCCATAGTTATCTCTTTTTGAGTGCATATCTTCATGACGGCTTCTTTCCATCTAATCAAAACGGTATTGTTGGCGTGTAAATCCGTTGTTCTCAGGATATCAAGTGCAGGTATGGAATCTCCGTTATTGAGCTTTCTGAAGAAATCCAAGGTTTTCCACATCACTTTGAGTGCAGAGGCTGCAGGCCTAGTTCATATCTTATCCTGGGCATAGGGGTTGCTTGGGGTAGGGCTAAGACTTTCGACCAGCAGATTGCATCTATTTGCTCCCATATGGCTTGGTCTATGTCTATTGGGGTTTCCCTGCCATAGGTCAGTATTGCCGTTACTTTTTGTCTATAAAAAGAAACAGCAGGCTTTACGGAGAATTTGCCGTATTTTTGGTGTATGATCGCACCTTGCCTTGCCAAAAATTTGGCTTTAGATTTTAACTGTATCGACCATATTTGTGCAGTTTCCGATTGATTAATCCAAATACCCAGGTATTTATACATGCAGACTTGCTCTAGTTTTTCATTCTTAAGATAGAAGACATGTTATTTCCTCTTTCTTTGTAGTTGTGGTGTGAGGGTCATGATTTTGGTTTTGGTGACAATAACAGCCAATTCATTTCTGTCCATATATTCTTGCATTCTGTTCAGTTCGATTTCCAAGCCCAAGGGTGTTTTTGCCATTATAATAATGTTGTCGGCGTACATTAGGGTTGAAATAGTGGTGGCATTGAGTTTAGGAGGGTTCATTAACGGGGTGTAGATGCCTGCTTCGAAATCCGAGGTATAAAGGTTATACAGGGCAGCGGCTAGAGGGCATCCTTGTTTTAGTCCGTTCCATGTTAATATGGGTTTGGTAACCAGTCCATCAGAAGTCTTGGATCTTGGTGTTCGAGTATAGTAGTTTTATAGGTTCGAGGAGGTCATGGGGGCAGCCCCATTGCTCTAACTTCTCCCATAATCTCCTCTGGTTGATTTTGTTAAATGCAAGATGCAAGTCTATGAAAGCCGCATGTATCTGAGTTTTGGATTTAGCCGCTTTATGTTTATGCATGTTCATGATTATTAAATTTACATTAGTCCCAACATGTCTTGTAAAGCCAGTTTGCCTCACCGCTTGTCGTTTTGCTTGTTTGGAGCCATCATTACTTTTTTTAACAGCACGTTTGCAAATATTTTCCCTAAGGGGTTGAGCAAGGCCAGGGGACGGTAGTTTGAGGGTTCTTTAGTTGAGCCCTGTTTGAATATTGGTACCAGGGTTGCCAGTTGCCATGATATAGGGATAGTGTTGGTCCAATTTATTATTATGAAAATCTCCGTACAAAAATCGGCCCAAACTCCTGGGTTCTTTTTTAAGGTGGCATTCGACAGGCCGTTGGGTCCAGGAGCTCTCGATACATTTAGTTTCCGGATTATGTCCAAGATCTCTATTGGTTCCCATGTTAAGGTCCATCTCTTTCGGTTTAATTGCGTGACCATTTCCTTGGTCGTGTGTCTTTCCTTATATAATTCTTCCTTATATAATTCTTCAAAGTAGGTAACCCAGGCATGTCGACTATCATTTGGTCTTTTCATTCGGGGTCCGATTTTAATAATTCCCACAAGTTCCTAGTGTTATGTGATTTTAATGCGCCAAGCATAGTTTCTGCATTCTCCTGGTCTTGCATCATTTTCGCTGTAGTTAGCCAATTTTTGTATCTTTGTTTAGCAGCTCCTGTCTTGGTCTTCTTTGTTTCAGGGGAGTCGAGTTTAGCTTGCTTCACAGTTTTTTCATCTCTCGCAATAGATAGCTTGAATTGGTCTAGTATCCATCCATAGTTCATTTTGCAGTTATCTTCCATTTTAGTATTTTTAAATCCTTCTGGCAGAGCAGCCATCTCATTCTGTGATATTCTAAGTCGATTCATGCAGGCAGTCAAGCTCAAAGATGGTATTGTATTCTCTCTGGATTAACTCCCTTTAGTGCCATGAGTGCGTCAAGTTGAAATGGTCGCTGTGCTGTGAGTAGGTGTTAATGGAATCATTGGTGTTTTCAATTATACCTTTCCAGCAGTAGATGTAATCGATAATAGATTCATTCTTTCTACTTGACCATGTGGGAAGAGGGGTATTTGTGTCATGGGCTTATCCATCCATTTGTTCACATTTCTTGTCGAGCATCTCTGTCGACCCTCTTCGGGCACAATGTTCTATCCTATGTTCTTCAATTGGATTCCCTGCTTGAGTGAAGAGGTGGAAATTAAAATCGCTGCATATGATAAATTCCGCACTTGCATATTTCATTGCGGTTTTATCAATAACCGTAAGTAAGAAGTGTATGACTTTTTCATCCTCGGTCTTTCTTGGGTTCCAATATATATTCAGAATACTTATGTAATGCTTATTGGCTTTGAGGGCAGTCTTTATCATGACATTTCCTTGTTGTCTGGTGCTGTACAAGGATCGTGTTAAGTGCCCAATGGTCTATGATGTTCGACTCAATTTCTTCAAATGGGGAGTCATGTTTAATCCATGTTAGCAGACCTACTGAGGGTCGGCCTTTACCTTTGACAATTGCAGGGTTCATGTGAGTCGTGTATCCTTCGCAGATCGGAGGAACTGATATTCAAGTGTCTCAGGGAACACAGGATATGCACCTTGTTCAGGTTTGTTATTTCTTGCTGAAATAAGTGTGTATGTCCTCGGGTATTCCAGGAACATATCCACATCGTTTGGATCATATCATTGTTTCATGGTTACTGGTTTCCAGGAGCACTGCCTTCGTTTGATTAGAGTTTGATCTAGTGTCTCGCCAGAAGGGAGATCTCATGGCTTCGGAATGGTAGTAAGTTTGCCGGTAGTATCTTCTTTAATTATCTGGATTCAGACATTGCTGCTCTTTTTGGGGGTTGCAGGTACGGATGCTTTCACAGCTGCTGATCTCCGAATATGAGATGTAATAACTTTGCAGTGACTGGTTATGGCTTTCTAACTGGTTTCTGTCTTCAATATCTTCAATGGTTAATTCAAATCCCAATAGGCGTAACTCTTGCGAGCATGACACAATCAGTCTCAGTGTCAATCCAGACTTTGTTCAAACACTCTGTGTCTATAAATTCGATTTGTTCCAGATCTTTGTTGTCACGTTTTTCAATATAAGTATTGCTTGTAACAGCTGCAATGTGTTAGTTCTGTTTAAAATCAATTTTCCATCTCGATTAGTTTTCCTTTCAAGTTCCAATCTGTTTCTCTTGTTCTTTTGGTGCTGATCTAGAAATATTGGTAGCTTTAGAGATGCATCTTGATTTTGAGTTTTACCTGTTGTGGCACTGCTCTTGTCTATGGTCACCTCAAGGCCAGATTCATCTTGTCTGTCCGGGGGCATGTCATTATTGTAGTAGCTTATCTCAATGTCTGAGATCTCATCGTATTGTTGGTTGTCTAGTTCTTCATATCGATCCAATATTATCATTGAGGAGACATTTATTGGCTCATCCTCTTGCTCTTGCATTTGTGATTTTTCTTTTTCAATGTCTTCTTGTCCTTCTATTGAGTACGTTGATAGGTCCATGAGAGATTCTACATTGCCTTGGTCATCCTCCTGTGGTCTCTCTAGTGCCTGGAAAACTTGAGTGCTAGTGTTCTCTATTTCGTCTTGTACTGCTTTGTGTGGTCTACTTTTTCCTGTTGTACATCTGCTTTTTGTTGTTTCCTCTGTGGTGTTTGTTTGCCTTTTTTGGTTGTGTTTAGGGCTCGTGTCAGGTTTCTAAAGAAGGCTGTGGATCCTTTTTATTGTTTTTTTGGTGGTTTTTGCCACTCTCGTTTTTTGCTTTCGCAATTGGTATTTGTTGGTTCTGTTCAAACATTCTATACAGCTGTCTTTGTTTTTCTCCCCTTCTTTTAGCATGATTGTCCGGAGTGAAAAGATGCTCTAGTACATGTTTATTTGGGATAGGTTTTTTTTCCATAGTGTTGGTTGTTAGGTCTATCAGTAATCCCTCATGTGTATCAGTCTCACTATTCGGTTGCAAACTTACTCCAGACTTGAGGTTGTTAATCGTGGGTGGATTGGCTACTTGTATCTCCTTGTCATTATCAATTTGTGGGGGTACACACTGTCTTTCATATCTCATTAATGTTATTTGTTGGTACATCTTCATCATGGTGATTAATGCTTCGGTTAATTGAGTTTTGTCTTCTCTGTCCTGACTTGCCATGTCCGCAAGTCTCTGTTGCCAGTTGCAGCTGGTTTCTGCTTCTCTGTCGAGGCGTATGTGTATCTTGTCCATTAGCAAGTCATGCGTTTTTGCTTAGCATAGATAGATGCAAGCAACGTGGCGTTGTCTCTTGCCGTTTCTGTTTTTTTCTTGAAGTTTCATGTAGGGGATCATCGTTTGTTTTGTGACTGTTTATCAGCATGTTCCGCAAATGTACCATTGTCGTTGGGATGGTTTCTTGGTGTATATGATCACTTGATTGTTTGGAGCAGCAGCTCGGATTTTGGTTTGGTGGCTCTAACAGTTTGTGATTTGTTTCGGTCACAATCTCCTTATTCAGCGTCTTTGCATTTGCTTCCCGGAATTCCTGTATTGGTTTGACAGGTTCCTGTGCTAATTTAGCAAAATCCTTTCTAGCGGCGATTTCTTTTGCATGTTTTCTATTTATTCGAGAGGTTTCGTGCAGCTCCATCAGAGCCTCAATCTCAGTAAGGTCCAGAGATAGCCGTGCAAGGCGACTATTAGTTGGTAACTTGGCTGTCTGCTCATGGCATTCAGATCTTATGTGTCTTTCATAGTGTTGTTTCCATTGTTCTTTTGCTTGATGTGCTTTTTCTTTTTGGGTCATTGACACTGGAGTAGTGATAGTTAGATCTCTTTGTTCTTTTTTATGTTGGTAGTTCGTTATTTGTTCCTTGTGTGGTTCAGAATATATGATGCTGTTTCCTTCACTGAACTTTAGGTTATTTCTGTTTTTGGGATGAACATCAGGTGTTTCGAATATTAAAGATTTGATGAAGTTTTCCATCTAAACTGGTTTATTGTCTGGAGAACATAGTGAGTTGGAAATAGAGATCTTATTTTGGTCGTCAATTGTCGCTTTCTGTAGTGCCATGTTCAGTTTCTCTATTTTCATGTTATCTCTGAACTGAGATTCTGTTTTATAATCTTTAATTGTGTCCAACAAGTTTGTTTCCTTTTGGGTGGAGACAGGGTCCTGGTGTTTGAGATCTTTATTTTCTCTTGCTATTTCGTCCTGGTTTCCAGCCTCATTGGGAGGCAATTGATTCATTGTTACACTCACATACTGTGGGAGAGAGGGGCTAACAGTGTTTATCTCTAAGGATTGTATTGTCTGTATGTTTTGTTGGGTTATTGCTCCCGGTTCTGTTTCGGGGAACTCTCTCATTGTTTTGGTTCTCTGTCGCATGTGGGGAGAGGTAGAAGTGCAACTGTCTGTGTTAATATATTGTTAGCATTACTTTGCACAATTTCTTACCAGATTCAAAGGTTTCGTCTTCTCAGTTAAATATAATTCGTAGGAGAACTACTGGGGAATTACTTTTGCGGCGTTTGCTGGGGAATTACTTTCCCAGCGTTTGCTTACACAATAAGCAGCGCACTACTCTCTTATAGGCTTAGGCCCCTCTTCCTGGCAGCCGCTTCGCAATGTGCGCATGCGCGTGGCTCCGGGCAGGCAAACCGAAGGCTCGGTGCACTGGGAATCAACACAGCAATTGCACGTCGGAGCTCCCGTCAGGTAAGTTTGTTGTCTTCTTTAAAGAGTTTCACGTACTGTGCTGGGTCTGAGCAAACTGTGATCAGGCCACTCCGTTTACTGACTGTTACGCCCGTCGGGGGGGGCTGGTGGCCTGCAGCTAGGATTACAATGCGTCAAATCGTGTGGGTCAAAGGACAAGTCCCGCAGTCCCCGCACGGTTGATAGCAGGATTTTAGAATGGTACCACTAATACCGGTGTGTTAGTTCTATACAAATGTGCTGAGTCAAAAACGGGGCAACTCAATTGTGAAATGTTATTGATGTGAGCGTGGAGCACGCTTCTTACCTTATTACAATATGTTTCAGAGGTGTGCAAGTGGGAAGAGAGTCTGTAAGTCGCTTCCCGCGTGGACTCTTGCAGACTCTCCACACTCTACCTCCACACTCCATGGCCTGCTCCATGACTTGAAGTGGTAGATATACTGCTTCCTGGGGCAAGTAGCTCCTCCCAACAAACGATGGCCAGTAACAAGAGACTGGCTTGCAGGACTCTCGCAGACTCTCACAGACTCTCCACACTCTACCTCCACCATTGTTATTTTTTGACCAATTATGTACACACGTACACTCGTTCTTTAATTGGGGGGGCCTGCTTTGGGTTAAGAATATTAGGGGCCCACCCATACACAGTCTCATCAATCATCTCTAGAGGAACAAACATCGTATTCCATCAGTTCAAAACACTTTATATCTTCTTCAGCATGACATTAAAGCACTTGAACAGGTTGTGACGCTTCAGAACAGGTGTACAATAACCTATAGTAAAGGCTTTTGCTCACCATTGACAGACAAGACGGCCCCACGAGTATGACAATGACTAGAAGCAGGATCTGTCCATAGATGCACCAGGATGCCTCTGCCCTAGTGTGAGGAGGCTTATCGTGTGCCGAATGTGAGTAATGATGTCAGAGATATTGCTTGCATAATCTGGTGTAAAGGTGCAGCACTCACTCTTTACGACTGCACAGATGTCTCCCTGGGAGGCCAGAACCAAGACTAACACCATGCAGTTCTGAAGAACCATGGTTCAGAAGGCCCCCTTTTACCGGGTCAGCATAGACAAGAAGGAGGCTGCTTCATTGGCAATATCCTCAACCAACTGTGAGAGCTGCATTAACCGAGTTCTGTTTATTTCAATCCCCAGTGCTGGTATCAGGTAACCGTGGCTTGCGGCAAAGTCCTTGCATGAAAAGCTTCATTTAGAATGAGCTTGTGTAGGGAATGTAGAGCTGCGATGCACTGCAGGCAGAACATATCCCATGTAGCAACTACCTCTCCATTTGATGGGTAACCAGGCGTATGCCTTGGCTCCACATTGTTAAGTGACTTCAATTCAGCACTCCAACTAAGTCTAGTCTGGGATGCCCAAGGGAAGCCCTTATTTATATATTTTTATGACAAGTTCATAGATCTGGATGATAAACCCTTGTATAACGCCCCTCTCTTTGAATCCCCCTGACCTCACTGAGCCAAGAAGTAGGTTTGTTTTGCAAATTAAAAGATTTATTTTACAAATTAAACAATATATATATAATCACACTTTTATAAATAAATTAATATTTGATAGCACACTGATGAATATGACAGTTATCAACAATGGATAATATTACACTAGCACACTTTTTCTTTTAATCACTTAGGAGTTGGTATAGAAAGGATAAGGTAGCTGAGAATACTTTATGGTTTCATGGAAATGCAATGATGGAAAAGAATGCAGCACAGGGATAAACTGATATGGTTTCAACAAGAGATAATATAATCACTTTTCCCCTTGTGGCAATTCACTCCCCCCTATGCAATATTAGGAGTGGAAGGAGAGAACACAGTTTTCAGGAATACAATCAAATGCAATACCAATTCCCCCCTAGCAAGCTTAGAGCAACCGGTATGCTTTTAAAACGTGCAGAAATACTTTTAATGTGATTTGCAATGAAGTGAAAATATGCAAAAAATTATTTTAATTCCCTATAGGAGATTGAGAGTGGGTGACAGCTACTTTGAATTAGTTCAGGTCAACACTAGCAATGATGCATGAGGGATTATCAGGTTGAAAACTAATTTCAGCAATGGAAGCAAAAGACAGCTATTTTCGACAGGTGAAGAAGTTGAGTCAAATTGCAATTTGCAGCACTTTTTCCGAGTGCGTCGATCCCGATTACGGAAAAACTATTAGGAGTAGAAAGTTTGTTGGAAAGCGTAGGTTCTTAGCTTTCAAAAATGAAAGTTAAATCTCGTTCCTAGCACATTTGGTTCAAAAGATAAGGACGATTTAGTGGAGGTAGATTCTCAGAAATAAAGTGAGATTCAAATGACACTTTCACAGGTTTGAAATCACAGAGTGGACACATGATTTCTATGCAGTTCTAAATAGGTGGAAATTGTTTGAATTAGATTATTTTAAACTAAGAGATTGGTTTTGCACAGCTCTGGCTGGATACTCACTCCTAAATTTGGAAGGAATGGGCCTCGTCACAGATCTGGTCAACAGGTTAGCTGCGGTTCTCTCTGCTCTGCTGGTCTGGATCTCTGGTTCTGGCAAAAGTTCTTGGTACTGCACAGCGGTCTGGTCTGGGTCTGGTCTGCGGTTGGGATACAGCTCTGCTTTCTTGGTCTGGTACTGGCACCGCAGTCTGGTCTGGGTCTCTGGTTCCGGCAAATGCTCTAGCCAGAAGCGAACAGTACAGCCCGGCTGTTGAATAGTTTGGTTAGGTGGCTGGATTCTGAGGCCTGCTGAGAAGGATTCAGCTTTTGGACTAGGCCTCTCTGCTGCAAGTTCTGAAGTCTGGATTCTAAATTCTGGTTCTGGCGTCTTCTGGCAAAGCGCTTTGCAAGAAATCAGTTTGAAGTGGAAAGTGAATGTCTCTACCTGGGTCTCAGTGGCTCTTTTCATGTCTTTTGAAAGTGGGTGGGAAGGCTGACTTTCTATGCCCAACCCTCTGAGGATCCTGACAGGCTATAGGATTCTCTGTTGCCTGACTGGGGAACTGAATTGTGAGTCATCCCGTGTCATGAGACATCATTTTTATGGCATACAGAAAGAACACTTCCCTTGTCACTTTGCAGACAAATCTATTTTTGACTTAAATGCATATTTATCTATGTACAATTTTTCTAATATTATATGTCCAGTTAACATATTTTCTGTAGCGCCAAACCATCCGATCCCTGTCTTTATAAGATGTTGTGTTCACTTCTGACAGAATTCTGCCCTTTTCATCCAGAACACAATCTCTAAACTTTTCCAGAATTTACACAAATGTGCACAAAGAATATGGGCATCAGATGATGAAGTGTCAGATTTTTAACATACAGACATTTGGAGTAATACCCTATTTTCCGCTACTACCCCCCAGAACATACCACAGAGTCCTAACACCTCTTAAAATGTGCACAGAAAAATCACAGGAATAATGATATTATTGATATAATTTTGACAATTATGTACTATGAATTATCCATCTTTCTAAAATTATGCTCTGGCCCAGAGGGGTGTGGTTTCCCAGAGCACATGGGGGAATTTCTGTTTTGTCCACTTCCTCCAAGCTCAGCTGGCTCACAGAGGCAGTGCCCCTCCCATTTCTTTCTAAGAGGAAGCCATTTACGACCCCCTGATTTAGCAATTGCTTGGAGCAAAGGGAAGTTCATTGTTCTGTTTCACTGCAGTCCCAAGTACCCCTCCCCTGATTCAATCAGAGAGGTGTAATCTCCTTTTGGTGGTGCAGCAGAAGGCAGGCCAGGCCTGTGAATGCAGTTGCTGGGCAAGTTTCAACTCCTGTTGGGGGGTAGTTGCCGGGCAGAATTCAGTCCCTTTAAGCCAGGCTTCAGCCAAAGGTCACTTTTGTTGCCATTTTTCTTCATTCAAATCAAACTTACAATTTTGACACATGCAGTTAGAACGCTGATTCTAAGTTCAAAACTATGACATTTAAACAGTTGCAACCTATGTGACACTCAAAAGTAGGTCACTCATTTATTTTAAACATTTCGATTTTAGTAGCTTTAAATCCCATTTCACTTAAGCTGCTGACATTCACAGCTCAGCCAGTTTTGTTATGAACATTATTTTAGGCTCTTCATCTTTCCAGATTTGGTATGCACACAAGACTTCATTCTACCAGACGTCTGCTGGTGTTCAGTAAGATTTTTGAATATCTTGCAATGTTTGAAATAGGCATTTTGAGCTTGCATTCAGAGAAACAAATGTGATTTCAAAGCGCTTTTTGAGCTAACAGGCACTGCTGTTTTTCCTTTCGCACCACGTTTCACTCATGGCGCATCTGGCCCATCACACTCGCACTGGTGGGTGGCAACCATTTTGGTGTGCGCAAAAACTGCACGGTTTTCCTGGATTCCGGCGCAAATGTGGGCTTTTCAGCCATCTTGGATTTTCTAAGCCCACAGCACCAAATGTTGCAGCATAATAACTTGAACGTGGGTTGATACACCTGACAAGCCCCCTCACCCGACTGCACTTTGATTTCGAGTCGAGGGAGAGTCGGTGCAAGGGATGTTTTGATCCACGCGCTGGGATGTCCGCATCATCTTCTTCCGATTCTGAAGATGGCACAGTTCAGCATCTTTTCCTCCATCAGGGTGGATCGATCGGTTCTCCTTGCCGGTCCTGATGGGAGTTTTGGGCGGTACCTCGGGCCCCTCAGATCTTTGCTCCCGGTCCCTGGGTCATCCTCCTTGGTCAGTCTCCATGGTTTCATCTCTCCTAGGATGACAAAGCAAAGTGGCAGAAACATATTTGTAGACATTTCCCCACCACTATTAATGGTGGGGCGAACATATACATTTTATACATCAGGAGACATTTGCATTCAAGAATCCTAGAATTTTATAGGCTATATGTGGAATATTTTAGGGTTGGACTTGTATTAATCTTGAGCGGCCCCCTCTGGGATTGCAGAGGACTCCTCCAGTTGCTGCAGAGTGTGCCTGGGATGGCAACACTTTAGCTGATTTATATGGACCCACTTGTCTTCCCCTTCCGCCAAACTGCCTTTTGGGATGTGGATCTTGTAGGCGACTGGGGAGATCTTGTCTACAATTTCAAAAGGTCCCTTCCATGTAGGCAGAAATTTCCGCTGTTTGGCCTGGTTCCTTTGGAAATTATATAGATAGACCCGGTCTCCCACATTGTATTCTTTCCTAGAAGTCTTTAAATCATAATGAGTCTTCATGCTATCGGCTGACCTTTCTAGGTTTCGCTGAGCATAGGCAAAAGCATGTCAACATACTCGTGAGTTGTGGAGGCATTGATCAAGGTTTGCTCTTGGGTCCTGTAGAGCAAATGCTGTGGAAGCAGCATCCTGCGTCCAGTCATCAGCTCAAACGGTGACATTTTAGTTGCAGATGAAGGGGTAGATCTGATGGCCATTAGGGCAAGAGGTAATCGAATATCCCAACTTGGCCCAGAATCTGCCAAAAACTTTTTTAAGATGCTCACAATGGTTCGGTTATAACGTTCTACTGCACCAGAAGAGGCTGGCCGGTAAGCAATGTGTCGCTTCCTTTTAACCCCCAGTATCTCCCACATCTTAGTCATTACTTTGCTGTTAAAATGGCTACCTCTGTCTGACTCGATCCTTTGGGGTAGACCGAAACGGGAAAAGATGTGGTTGATCATCAAGGCAGCTGGTGTTCCTGCCTTGCAGTTTGGGGCCGGGAGACATTCCACCCATTTAGTAAATAAGCATGTCACCGTCAACATGTACTTATTTCCCCTAGAGGAGCGAATCAGGGGGCCTATGAAGTCGACTTGCAAATCTGACCATGGCAGTGTCATCCCCCTCTTTTGGAGAGGCGCACTGTGTGTGAGGGATGTTGGCTGAAATTGTGCACACACAAGACACCCCTTCAAGTATTGGTCGAGGTCCTGCCCCATGTGTGGCCAGTATGCAACCTCTCTTAAGATCTCAAGTGTTGTATGAAACCCCCTATGACCGGCGGTGGCCGCATCATGGGCGTGACTTGACATAAGGCTTCGGAATGAGGTAGGGACCACCCACTGATCATGGCCAGCTTGGGATTTCCTTACCAACAAACCGTCTTGGATTCGGAACATTTTTGGACATTTCATCAACACTCTAAGGTCCGCTTTAACAATGTAATCGGTATCCATCAGGGGAAAGTTCTCAGGGTCCTCAATGTGTTGGTAAAACTTACCAATTATTGGATCCCCCTTCTGAGCTGTAATCAAATCAGCATCTGGGGTCTCCTTACTCCATTGTGCAGTTGAAAGATCATTGTGAGCATTTGTCTGGGACCCAAATGATAGCAGTGACCTGGATTTCCCCCAACAGGGACTCAATCTCTATTAGATTCCCTTGGATGGCGCCAGTTTTGGCCAGCTGATCAGCTAAGTCATTTCCAGTTTTGTCTGGTCCCTCTACTTTGGAATGACCCTTGATATTTTTCCAGTAGATGGCCATCCCGTTCGAGGTGACCAGATCATCAATATTTTGGATTAACTTCCCATGTTTCAAGGGTTTGTTATTAGCACATAACATGCCTCTGGTTTTCCAATTAACCAGATGCTCCACGAAGCCGTTCCGTACATAATCTGAATCTGTGACCAGTTTGCGGAGTTGATGTTGGACAGCAGTGAGGATGGCCTGATGCACAGCCATCACCTCTACCACCTGACTACTTCGGAGACCAATTTTGTACCCAGTGGAGGGTTCTGGGGACTCCTTCACCCATGCATTCCCTACGCCGGCCACCAATTCTTTTTCCCCGTTCTTGTCAACATGGTAAGAGCATCCATCCACATAGACCGTGGGCATTCCCTCACACTTGTCTTCTTCAAAGACTTTGTGTGGGGAATTAAGGTATGCCTCCATGTTGTCCTTGATTTTTAGACTTTCGTCCTCGAGACAGTTTTCTCTGGCACAATCATGCAAGTCAGCCAGACCTTGCACGAGGGGTCTCTTCTTGTTTTGGCCATATCTGACCTCCACAGGAAAGCCTTGCATTGACAGAATCCAGGAAGTAATTTGGGAATTATTCACATTTCCGGCCCGGATTCTGTCACTTTGGAGATATTGCAGAGGCTGGTGTGGAGTCTCCACTATGATGTGTTCCCCCTGGATAAAGGGGCAGTAATTCTTCAATGCCCACACCGTTGCCAGGAGTGCCTTCTCACAACCATTGGAATTTTTCCTCCACAGAGGATAAAGTTTTACTCACATAGGAGATTACTTTATTGACCTTGTCATGCTTTTGATATAATACTGCAGTCAAACATGTATTAGAGAACCCTGTCTCCAAGAAAAACTCCTTGTTTCTGACAGGGTAAGCTAGGCAGGGCACTTGTGAGAGGCTTCTTTTGAGCTGTCTTACTGCCTCGGATTGTTCTGGACCCCATTCCCACTTGACCCCCCCCTTCAAGAGATGAATCAGGGGTCTGGTGATCTCTGCGTAGCCCTCAATGAACTTTCTGCTGTAATTAGTCAGTCCAAGCAGGCTCCTTAGTTCCCGCAAAGTTGTGGGGTCTTTCAGTTTCTGAAGTGCTTCCACTTTTTTTCCTGGGGACAGAGACCCTGAGGAGTAATCTCATGCCCCAAGAAATTAACACAGGTTCTGCACCACTGTGCTTTCTGAAAGGAAAGATCTGCTCCGGCGGCCCTCAACTGTGTCAGAACATAACGGATCTCCGCTATATGTTCCTCCATAGATGAACCTTTGATGAGGACATCATCTACATAAGCCAGGTTACCCCTCACACCCAGGTAGTTCATCAAAGGCCCTTTTGGACAAAATTTTGAATTCATTGCCAGAGTTGAGATATCCGAAGGGGGTCCAGCTCCTTGTGTACTGCTGGCACCCAAAGGTAAAAGCCAGCTTGTATTGGTCCTCCCTACTGACAGGCACAGTCCAGTATCCATTGGTCAGGACTATTGCAGTGAATACCTGTGACCCCTGGATCTGGGCCAGCCCTTGGTCAATGTAGGGAAGAGGCCATCGGGAAGTATGGACCCGTTTGTTGAGCTCCCTAAGGTCGGCCAGAGTTTCCTCTGGCCGTTTGGCTTCAATATTCCCAGCACCGGATTATTGAAGGTGCTGTGTACTGGACAGATTATTCCCCGGGACTCAAGGTTCTTAATTATTTCAGTAAGGGACTCCATGGATGTGAGAGGCAAGCGATATTGCTTCACAAACACTGGAGTCATGCCAGGGTCCGTGGGAATTGTTGTTGTGTGGATATCGGTGCGACCAAAGTCATATGAGTCTACCGCAAAGAGATCTTGGAAATCCAAGAAAACTTGTTTCAACTTTTGCTTCTGTTCCAGAGTCACACAGGCATCAGCTAGGTTGACTCTCCCTTACACCATCTGCCTGAAGCCTGGAGAGACTTCTGGTTTTGCTATCTCAGCGGCCTCCTCCAGCTGGGTGGAGAAGTCCCTGGTCAGGGTGCTGATTTGGACTGGAGGCTTCAGGTGGGAAAGGCAGCCCTCATGGACCTGGAAAATCAGCTCATCCCTTCTGAAGTCACAAGTCACATCTTCCTTACCATAAGGGCAGGAAGTGTACACCAGGAAGTTCCCCCCCATGCCGGGTAAAGATCCTGTCTGGTGTTGCGTTGTCATCACTGTCACTGTCAAAACAGTCCTTGGGGATTGGTCCTAACAGTTCATTTCCTAAATCAATGGAAAAATGTTGGTCATCAACCACCATTCCAATAATGGTGCCTGCGGCTAGAGTAATACTCTTTTAGTCGCTGTTATCCACCTCTATTGGAATGGTGTCATGTTCTATGTTGACTAATGGTGTTGGGTTTACCCCCAACCCTTGCTGTTGGAGAGAAGCATTTAGATGAATATAAGCATCAGGGTCTTTTAATTTTTGTCCTCTTTTAACTTTCATTTCCAGGGAGAATTGTCGGGTCCTTTCTGGGATGGTGACTTCCATTTTAATCTGAATTTCAACTGCATAAGGTAGCAATTGAGCTGACCTAAATGCTTTTTCTGGATCATCAAAGCCCATGTGATTATCCGCTAATCGGGACCAAGCTTTGAAGTTTATTAGGTCCAAACTAATGGCAAAGCGATTGAGAATATCACTGCTTAAGTAAAAGGCGGCAGTGACGTCTCACACGACCCGACATTTATGGACTATGCTCTTGTTGCCAATGGATATTTTGAGCATACACCTGCTTGGCAGGAGATGTTTGGAATTGGGTGCTTCCAGGTCCATTTCCCATTTGTCTATCAGTTTGAATGTGGGAATAGCTGGATCTTTTGGGAGTTGGCGGAACATGGCACACACTCGGGCGAGGACAGAGTCCTTCCCATCATTTAACTGAACAGGGATGAACAACTGCTCTCCAATTTGCTGAATATCTGCCAGGCTCTGAGCTGATTTCACATCTTTCTGGACTATAGGAGTGGGAGTTTCTGATTGTGGATTGGTAAAGAATTTCAGAGTATTTCCTTCCAGTGTGGAATACCACGTTCAACTGGAAGGAAGGTTGATTTTCAGAAATAGAGAGGAACCCCATCACCAGTCTGTTGTCCTACTGCTATTACTGTCACGTCTGCAATTTGGTTGTTCAACCATGTGGCATGTGCCGTTTAAATAAACATGGTTGACACTCTGTTTTAATTTTATTGGTCGGCTAGTCTGGGTGCAGAGGACCTTCTTTACGTAATCTATTAGGGGTGACAACCTTCTCAGGAGGTCATTCCCTAGTAAGCAAGGGGTGCCCTCTGGAGTCACTACTATGACCGGGTGTTTCTCCTTGTGTTGCCCAATTTTAATGTCCAAATCTGCAGTCCCCTCGACGGGAATTTCCTTCCCGTCAAAGTTCTGAAGTTGTCCAGGAAGAGAGGTGAGAGGAATTTGGTAATTCTCCCCCCTTCCTGCATTTAGTTCATCAAAGGCCCTTTTGGACAGAAGGGTAGCTTGGGATCCAGTGTCCACCAGTGCCAGAATTGTACCCTGCCCCTGTACTTGTACCAGGGCATAGTATCTTCCCTCCTTCTCCTCAATGGGGCACAGATAATGCACATTTTTGGACAGCTGGTGGGCTAATTTTTTAGTTTTGGACATTGCGAGAGAAGAGATCTGGGCAGAATTCTGTGGAGAGTCATGGGAATCTGCAAGAAAAAGTTGGCAACTGGAAATCAGAGCCGTTGTGGGTTCCCCTTGTTCCGGTTCTGGGCCACCCCCCCCTTTTTGGAGGCAGTCACCAGGATGGTTTTGAACCAGGGGATTTTGATGCTGTTGGTTCTGGGATTTGATGATGGGCGGTGCTAGCTCAGTCCCCACATCTACCCAGTCTGGATTTGGATCCCTTGGGACCCATTTTTCTTTGGGAGGAGTTCCCCCATCTCTGAAGGAGAAGATCCTTTTCCCAGGATCCTCTGAGGATCCCTCTGCCTCAAATTGGAAGATCTGTACCTCCTCCACAAAATGGGTCTGTTAGGGTCCTTTGTTTCTCCTACCTCCTCTCTGCTCTTTGGGTGGCCGACTTTCAGGGATAGGAGATTTTGTTTCCGGTTCCTCGGTCTCCAGGGGCTGTTCACAAGTGGGGAAGGAAGCTTCCTCCAAGGCTTTGCACCCCCCTTCCCCTTGTGCCTCCTCCCTGGGAACCGGTGGGTTATTGTGGTGCTGCCCCCGTCATTGTTCTGGAGCACCAGGCCCAGAGTTTGGGGCATTCTGTGCCGGCATGCTCATCTGAGGGTTCTGTTAAGCCCTCAGCATGTGACCCAGATCCCGTGCCATATTTTGGACCTGGCGCTCTAACTGTGAAACCCACTCAGGCTGATACAGGGTTCGGTTTTCTCCCCTGGGCTGATCCTGGGAAGGGTAGCTATCCCTTCTCTGGTATTACACCGGGTTGGGAAGATTTGGGTACCCCTCCACCCTTGGCCTCCCCTCTCCTGGATTAAGTGGTCTGGGCTCAGGGATTTGGGGAAAGAAGGATGGATGATTTTGGGGTTGGAAATTGGGTGGATACCTGGGAAAGAAGTTCTGGCCAGTATTTGGGGAATTTCTGCCCTCCTGTGGGAAGTTAGGAGGGGAGTTCCCTGGGTGAGGAGCTTGGCTGGACCCCCCCCCTTGGGCTGGAGGAGTCCACACATAACCCAGTATGGGTCGGTTTCCCTTGTAACGGGGACTTACATAATCATGGGAATGAGGGATCCCATTTGTGGGACTACCTAGTTGACTCCCTGTTTGTGACTGGCCCGAGGGCCTTCTGGGCTGAGAGTTGTTTGGTGCAGGCAGGTTTTTAGGCCCCCCATCTCCAAATCTAAAATGGGGGCAACCTTTACCTCTGCCACCTTAGCAGCAGCAGGGGTGCTGGTTGATTTTGGGCTTTTCTGGGCGTTATTTTTATTTTCTATGGGCTTCTGCACCTCATAGATCCGGGTAGCCTGTTCAATGACCCAGTCTAGTGACCTTTTCTCATGAAAATCTCTCACTAGCTGAGTCATTATGTATTTGGGTAAGGCATGGAAAAACGTATTTACAAACTCTTTACTGTCCGTGCGCACCCTTTTGGTAGTCTGCGCAAAGGCACTCTTCAATTCCTGCACAATTTCTTGTGGGGCCTCATCCTCCCCACATTGCAAATTGTAGGCTGCCTTGCGAGCCTCTTGGGGATTCCGGTGAACAGAAAAATGTTTCAAGATGGCCGCCCTATATGTGGACCATCTTGAGTGGTTTTGGTCCTCCAGCCCCGCAAAGAAACTGGAGTATTCTAGGGAGAATGTCAATTTTACATACTGGATGCAGCTACTGCTGTCCTTCAAATGGAAAGTCTCCATCATTTGCTCGTAAAGCTTCAAGTGTTCCCAAACAGAATACTTGGCGTTCTTGTGATAAGGGGTGATGACACTCCTTATTGCCTTAATCTGTTTAAGGGGTCCTTAAGCAAGGCCCTTTTTGCCTTATTGGCATTTTTGGTTCGGGTAACACTGGTCCATTCATCCTCTGACTCAGAAGCACTGCTCCCAGAGGTGCCCATCTGATCTTCCAGGTTTTCCCGGATTCTGCGAGCCTGGGAATGGCTGGCAGAATGTGGAGACCTGGTCTCCTGTGTCCTGTGACGCTCAGAGGAGTCTTCAGATCCCTCCTTGCTGCCAGGATTTGACGGGTACCCCCCCCACTGACCTAACTGGGCAGAGGTTTTCAGAATGCCTTTAGTGGGCCTACTCTCCTGGGATTTCCCACTAAATTGCACTGTACTTAGGTGCCCATACCCAGATGCCTGCCCATCCATTCCTGGGTGGTACTAGCCTATGAGCCCCATACTTTTGGCTGGAATAATCTGCCATCCCTGTGGCCCTGTGCTCATGTGTGCCAGGGGACATGGGGGTGGCAGAGTCCAGGGACTAGGAGAGATGAAGGCCTCTGGTACTAGGACTCCCGAGGTTATGCTCAGGTGTTTCCCTTTCCTAGCGAACCCCATCTCTATCAGCCCCTGCTCCCTGTTGCCATGCAAAAGCCTGTGCTTTCAGTTCCTCAGTCAAGGCCTTACTAGACTCTATCAGTCTCTCCTGCATGGCTACCTGTTGCTGGAGCCTATCATTGTGCTGGCAGAGAGCCTCATTCTCTCTCTGTGCCTCCTGATTGGTCCTGGAGTACTGGGCCAGTCTTTGCTGCAGGAGAGTTACCTCCTGGTCCCATCCTTACTGGCCTGCTCCTTTCTTGCCAGAGCATCTTCCACCCTCCTGGTGTACTGTAACAAGTTCTGATGCACTTTTAGGAGGTCACCCAGTCCCTGGAGGGCCAGGTGATTTTCTTCCATTTTTCTTTTTAAGTAGCAAACTTCCTTGCCTAGGGTGTCCCTTTCCTGACTAAGAGCCTGCATCTGTGCTGCCAGGTCATCCCTCTGCCTTTGAAAGGCACCAGCTTTCTGGTGCTCCTCCTCAAATTCTGTCTGGGTATCTAGGTCTTTCAGAATCAGTTTGTTGCTCTCTGCCTTCTCCCTATGTAGGTGGCTTTGCAGGGTGACTACCTGCTCTGCGCATGCCCTATTGAAGTCCAGTTGTTGCTCCAGCTTTTTCTGGCTCTGCAGTAGGGTGTCCAAACCTTCTTGGTACTCCTTCTGCAAGGCCAGAAATCTGGTATCCTGGTCAGACTTTTCCTGTTGCAGGATACCCATATCCTCTTTGATTTTAATGAGATACTGTCTACTCTCATTTTCTGACTCCTGGCTCCTGTGCAGCCTCTACTCAGAAGAGACCAGGTCAGATTGAGCCTTCTCTAATGCCATCTGTTGCCTATTTGCCAGATCTTGGCCTTCAGCACATTTGTCCTATATGGCTCCCATATATAAATATAAATATGCCACTATCCTGACAATCTTGTCTTGATCATCTTTGGCTTTAGGGGCCATATATAGTTCACTCAGGGCCACATGTAATGGACCCTGATCTCTCCATATGTCTGACCCTGTTGCAGTGATCTGGGGGCGCGATTGCCTGCAACCACACCGTCTGGTCTTGTTCCGTCCATTCGACTCTCACAAATAGCTTATGTAAGAGATGCTCTCTGGCTATTTTCATCTACCAAGGTCATCATTCTGGAAATTGATTTCCTTCCTGACTTACAGAAGTTAGTATTTTATTTTGCAAAACAGACCTTCTCCTTAGAGCGTCCTTCTTTTGAGGGGTGCTTTTACAGTGTAACACAGCGTGGTGATCCAACAGGATTTATGTATCCTGTCAGTTAGCACACTGTATTAAGCTGCACAAGTGGTAGATCTAATCCAGATGTCCCGGCTCGAGCCCCCACTCTGTTAACTGACTTCAATTCAGCACTCCAACTAAGTCAATGCCTAGTCTGGGATGCCCAAGGGAAGCCCTTATTTATATATTTTTATGACAAGTTCATAGATCTGGATGATAAACCCTTGTATAACGCCCCTCTCTTTGAATCCCCCTGACCTCACTGAGCCAAGAAGTAGGTTTGTTTTGCAAATTAAAAGATTTATTTTACAAATTAAACAATATATATATATCACACTTTTATAAATAAATTAATATTTGATAGCACACTGATGAATATGACAGTTATCAACAATGGATAATATTACACTAGCACACTTATTTTTTTAATCACTTAGGAGTTGGTATAGAAAGGATAAGGTAGCTGAGAATACTTTATGGTTTCAAGGAAATGCATCAATGGAAGCAGAAGACAGCTATTTTTGACAGGTGAAGAAGTTGAGTCAAATTGCAATTCGCGGCACTTTTTCCAAGTGCGCCGATTGTGATTACAGAAAAACTATATGGAGTAGAATCTTTTTGGGCTTTCTGGAAAGCTTAGGTTCTTAGCTTTAAAATGAAAGTTAAATCTCGTTCCTAGAACGTATGGTTCAAAAGATACGGACGATTTAGGGGAGGTAGATTCTCAGAAATAAAATGAGATTCAAATGACAAATGACACTTTCACAGGTTTGAAATCACAGAATGGACACACGATTTCTATGCAGTTCTAAATAGGTGGAAATGGTTTGAATTAGATTATTTTAAACTAAGAGATTGGTTTTGCACAGCTCTGGCTGGATACTCACTCCTAATTTTGGAAGGAATGGGCCTCGTCACAGATCTGGTCAACAGGTTAGCTGCGGTTCTCTCTGCTCTGCTGGTCTGGATCTCTGGTTCTGGCAAAAGTTCTTGGCACTGCACAGCGGTCTGGTTTGGGTCTGATCTGCGGTTGGGATACAGCTCTGCTTTCTGGGTCTGGTACTGGCACTGCGGTCTGGTCTGGGTCTCTGGTTCCGGCAAAAGTTCTAGCAAAAGTTCTAGCCAGAAGCGAACAGCACAGCCCGGCTGTTGAATAGTTTGGTTAGGTGCCTGGATTCTGAGGCCTGCTGAGAAGGATTCAGCTTTTGGACTAGGCCTCTCTGCTGCAAGTTCTGAAGTCTGGATTCTAAATTCTGGTTCTGGAGTCTTCTGGTAAAGCGCTTTGCAAGAAATCAGTTTGAAGTGGAAAGTGAATGTCCCTACCTGGGACTCAGTGGCTCTTTTTATGTCTTTTGAAAGTGGGTGGGAAGGCTCACTTTCTATGCCCAACCCTCTGAGGATCCTGACAGGCTATAGGATTCTCTGTTGCCTGACTGGGGAAGTGAATTGTGAGTCATCCCATGTCATGAGACATCATTTTTATGGCATACAGAAAGAACACTCCCCTTGTCACTTTGCACACAAATCTATTTTTGACTTAAATGCATATTTATCTATATACAATTTTTCTATATTTTCTGTCCAGTTAACATATTTTCTGTAGAGCCAAACCATCCGATCCCTGTCGTTATAAGATGTTGTGTTCACTTCTGACAGAATTCTGCCCTTTTCATCCAGAACACAATCTCTAAACTTTTCCAGAATTTACACAAATGTGCGCAAGGAATATGGGCATCAGATGATGAAGTGTCAGGTTTTTAACATACAGACATTTGGAGTAATACCCTATTTTTCCGCTAATACCCCCAGAACATACCACAGAGTCCTAACACCTCTTAAAATGTGCACAGAAAAATCACAGGAATAATGATATTATTGATATCATTTTGACAATTATGTACTATGAATGATCCATCTTTCTAAAATTATGCTCTGGCCCAGAGGGGTGTGATTTCCCAAAGCACATGGGGGAATTTCTGGTTTGTCCACTTCCTCCAAGCTGAGCTGGCTCACAGAGGCAGTGCCCCTCCACTTTCCTTCCAAGAGGAAGCCATTTACGACCCCCTGATTTAGCAATTGCTTGGAGCAAAGGGAAGTTCATTGTTCTGTTTCACTGCAGTCCCAGGTACCCCTCCCCTGATTCAATCAGAGAGGTGTAATCTCCTTTTGGTGGTGCAGCAGAAGGCAGGCCAGGCCTGTGAATGCAGTTGCTGGGCAAGTTTCAACTCCTGTCGGGCGTAGTTGCCGGGCAGAATTCAGTCCCTTTAAACCAGGCTTCAGCCAAAGGTCACTTTTGTTCCCATTTTTCTTCATTCAAATCAAACTTACAATTTTGACACATGCAGCTAGAACGCTGATTCTAAGTTCAAAACTATGACATTTAAACAGTTGCAACCTATGTAAAGTAGGTCACTCATTTATTTTAAACATTTCGATTTTAGTGGTTTTAAATACCATTTAACTTAAGCTGCTGACATTCACAGCTCAGCCAGTTTTGTTATGAACATTATTTTAGGCTCTTCATATTTCCAGATTTGGTATGCACACAAGACTTCATTCTACCAGACGTCTGCTGGTGTTCAGTAAGATTTTTGAATATCTTGCAATGTTTGAAATAGGCATTTTGAGCTTGCTTTCAGAGAAACAAAGGTGATTTCAAAGCGCTTTTTGAGCTAACAGGCACTGCTGTTTTTCCTTTTGGCACCACGTTTCACTCATGGTGCTTCTGGCCTATTACGCTCGCACTGGTGGGTGGCGACCATTTTGGTGTGTGCAAAAACTGCGTGGTTTTCCTGGATTCTAGCGCAAATGTGGGCTTTTCAGCCATCTTGGATTTTCTAAGCCCACAGCACCAAATGTTGCAGCATAATAACTTGAACGTGTGTCGATACACCTGACACCATAGGAAATACATCCTGGGATAAGTAGCATAGTCAGCCCGGAAAAATGTGAAATTCCGGTTGAAAGCAAATGTAGCATTGTTAATTACTACATTAGTGTTAGCGGCCAGGTAATACTGGCATCTGCTGGTTCCCATGAACACAGACCTTTGGTTAGTATAACACAAGACACCCACTGCCGGAGATGATAGATGAAGGGCAGCAGGTTTTCGGTGCACCAGGTTTGGCTCAGGGAAATTTGGAGGTCCTGTGAATCCCAACAGGAACTCAACATCCTTACAGAGTTTTGGACCTTGTGACTGGGAGACCAACCTGAGATCCAAACATAGATCTCCCCACTGAAAGGGGGTTGGTGCAATAGGGAATTGTGATGTCAAATCCTGGGGCAAAGTGGCACACACCCAGCAGTTGGTTATGTTAAAGATACACGCATATTGGCAGGAGAGGTGCAAATATGTGTTTTCACTGTGCACAAAGGGGTTCAGCTGCAATGTTGTTAAAAAATCCTCAGTAACTCTAAAATGCATGTATATAAATATTCCAACAACGTTTATCCTGGCAGAGAAATATGGCGAAAAACATCGTGCCCCTGGTGCTATTCATCGGTTGTCCTCTCCGGTCTTTGAGCCACGTGCTTGGGACAGCAGTTTGTGGGTTGCAGACTAAGTTCCTTTACTAGTTCATTGAAGTAGATCCGGTATGGCACACAGGGTGAGACGGTTCTGTGGACCAGCCCTGCAGTCACAAATCCTTAGGTTCTGTAGCACAATGAGTCTCAATGTTCCAAAGTACCACCTTGTTTGTTAAGTGTCCAGGAGTGAAATCCACAGTTCACAGTATTATGGTTGACGGACCCAGGCCCGACCCAAACTACAGGTACCAATAGTAGCAGAGCCACACAAATATCACAGTGATAGTAACGTACAGCATAACCAATACATGATTGCAATAAGGTCTAAAACCTGCAGACACTGGGGACTTTGCAGCAGTGGTGTCTGTTCTCCTCCATTGCATCACCTCCTTAGAGGGACTCATTGTTGTTGGAGAGACAATTCCAGATGTGAGTAACTCAGCCAGTTGTCACTTTAGTCAGAACTAGTGACTCTCAGATATCCTCGTGCGAGATTGCAGTGCATACTTCAGGACAGCTGTGTGGTGAGGTCCAGTGGAAGCGGAGGCTGGAGATGGAATGCTAACAGAGGAAACCGGCTCAGTGTTGTCCCTTCCTCACCTGGACCACCAGTAGCAGGAGCCTTATCAACAGCTCCCTCTGAGACCTTACTGTGTAAAACAGATTCAGCAACTGTGAATCCCAGTTCAGTATGTAAGCATATTATCTGATTGAGGGGCGTGCCCTCGCTCTCTGATACTGATCACTCTGCCCAGGAACCCTGGAAAAATCTGGCACTGACACACACTTGGCGGCCTCAATGTCGATAGTGGTGGTGGAGCTGGAGTCAGTCCATGGAAGATTGGTGGCCAATGAGGTGATGTCATCATCTGGGGTGGCGGCCTTGTGCCAATGTGCTGCGTAGGCTGGGATGCTGATGCACTTCACTGGTGAGTTGCTGGTTTACAAAAATTGAAAGGGTCCACGCCACCTCGGCTGGAGTGCAGACGTTCTCTGATGGACTTTCACCAGGACCCAGAGGGTGTCAGGGTCCTGTAGCCGGTTCAGGCAGAGCTTCACAAACCTGAGCATGAATAGATCAAACAGATTTAATTACCCTGCTACAGTATTTCATCAAGGGATCATCTTCAGATAATAGATTCTGGATATGGGAGACTGCTGGAGGTGCTGTTCCCATTCTCATAGGGTGACCAGTAAGAATCTTGTGTGCTGACACCCTATATTTATGTTGGGGATTGTTTCTCATAGCAAACAAAACCAGGAGCAGAGCATGGGGCCATTTCAACCCAGTCTCCTTACGCACTTTAGACAGCCTTAACTTGAGGTCACAATTCCAGCATTCTACATGTGCGCTAGTATGAGGATGATGATTACAATGGAATTGTTATCTTATCCCTAAAGCTTTACACACTTCCCTGATAACCTGACCCTTAAAGTGGGTACCTCAGTCACTGTCTATGCACAAAGGCAATCCAAACCAAGGTAAAAACCATGAACATGGGAAGCTCTATGATGTCTGGCTGCAGGTGTAACAATTGACCCTCTGGTACAGGTTGTACCGACAGCTTCGTAGGCATTGCTCTCCCGACACTGTGGGTTCAATATATAATACAATTCTTGCAATGATTTTACACAAGCTATCCAATCGCATTGTAACTGTACAATAGTAGCATTTTTACCTGAATGGCCACGCCCTGTGCTTCATGGACTAAGTAGGGGAGAAGTACCTTGGGTGACACCATGTGGCCATTTGGGGAACGTCACAGAGAATCTCCTCCCAGTATGCACGTATGTTGCTTTGAAGTCACCCTTTCAGCTTCCGGAGCTGGATCCTGGAGTATTGCCAGACTGGCCAAGAAAGGTATAGGTAACAGTGGAACTGCAACACAAACAAGACATTTATCAGGAGCCATGGGCCCTCACAAGGCTCCTGAATGAGCTGCATCATCGGCCAAATCATTTACATGGGCCTTAAATTACTGTGAAGGATCAAACCCTTTACACTTCACAATGGTTACGGCTGCAGGGAGTAAATACCCTTGCTGCTTCCACAAAATTCCAAAGTTGTGGACGACCCCTCCCGCTTACCTGGAATCGGTGTAGATCGTGGCAGATCTACTCCATGCCAGAGTGCATGCATGGCATGGGTGAGGAACATGATTTTGGACACTTGAGCTGACCTAGCCACAGGTAAACTGTATGCTTCTAGTACTGCATGGGGGGATCCATACAGAATATCCTGAAACCATCTCCCCTGTTTCCAGCACCTGAATGCACAAGACGTCCATGAACAGAATCAGCTCAGGATTAAGTAAGGGTACATCAGACAAGTCCACACAAGGAGACAAAAGTGTTTCTACAACAACCTGACAATCGTGGGGTTCAGCATCCTCTAGGGTAGGTAACAATGAAGCATGGTTTAGAACGGAGCAACACTTCAGGGTAACAGTGGCAGCAGAGAGGAGCAACTTCTCATAATGTGTAAGGCGTAATTTGACACATGCTGTAACATGACAGTACTGCACGAGGAAATAAAACTGTCCCAGCATGGCCTTGTACCAGGGAGTCTGTTTTCTCCACCAATAAAGCAGCAGTGGCAACAGCTCGCAGACACACTGTAAGTCCTGTGGCTACTGGATCTTGCGCTACACTATGCTAAGATACAGGTTGGTGCTTGTCACTCCATAACTGAGTCAACACACCTTGTGCAAACCCTTTGCGCTCATCGCAAAACAAGACAAATGGCTTGCTACAATCTGGTGAACCTAAAACCGGAACCATTGCGAGCACTTGCTTAATGGTAACAAAGGCATCTTTGGTTTCCTGAGACCATGCAGGGGTCCAGAGATCGATGTGTGAGGTTCTGAAGAGGCTTAACTATGATACATAAGCCAGGACCCATTGCCTACAGAAACATAACCTCTCACCTGCTTCTTAGATTGGGGCTTAGGGACCTTCTGGATCACTGCAATTTGATCCTGGGACAGGTGTAGTTCCCCTGCAGAAATCTGGTGGTTCCGATAATGCACCCAAGGCAGACATAACTGTAATATGTCCTTCAATGCCTTGTGACCCTTTTCAATGAGTACTGTGAACAGAACCAGTGTGTCTTCCTCACATGCTTCCAAGAAGGTGGAAGCTAGGAGCAAATCATCTACATATTACATCAGCGTTGACCCTCCTGTAAGCGGTACAGAATCTTAATCTTTATTCACAATTTGGGAAAACCATGTAAGGATCTCCACGTACCCCACTGGAAGCCTTGTGAATGTCTACAGAGTAGACTTATTGGTGAATGAGAACAGATACTTACTGTCACGATGTACAGGTATACAGAAAAATGCTGAAAATAAATGCACAACAGTAAAATATTTTGTTGTGTACAAAATACATCACAAAATCGTAGCTGAATTGGGAATTACCGGAAAAGCAAGCAGCACTGCTGCACTAACAGCGCACAGGTCCTGAAAAAAACAATACATCTCTTTACCTAGTTTCTTAGTAGGCAAAATAGGAGTATTACAGGGCGTGGGACAATAATGCCTCACTGTAGAAGGGATTATATCACAGGACGAATACCCTTCTCAGCCTTTCGGTAAATGGGATACTGCAGTTTACAGGAAAAGGGCTTGCCAGGGTTCAGGGTAATTTTAACTGGTTCCGCATTGACCATATATCCAGTATCATTTGCATGGGTTGACCATAATTGTATTGGAAATGGGTCTGCCAGCCCCTGCCGTGGACAGGAGCAGGCAAGCCGGTTGTCAGAATCCAAATGGTGGCTTCCTGTAATACTGCCAGCACTGTGTGCTCCTTGTGAGCCGGAATGTCAAGATATACACCATCCCGGGAACAGTACATAGAGCGGCTCAGTTTGCATAACAAGTCTAATCCAAACTAATTCACAGGGGAAAAGGGGCTTAACAAGGTAGCATGACGGTTGGAAATGGGACCTAACTTAACCTTAAGTAGAGTCTGCAAAGGATGAAGCTTTTAAAGTCCATGTGATGCTCCCATGTCGACCAGACATGACATTTTCTGACGTGCAATAAAACAGTCAACATACAGGGCAGTAGGGTCAATCAAAATGAGTGGAGCAACACGTTCAAAGACCCTTGGGCAATCCTAAACATCAGTAAATAGCACTGGTGTTGGAGTAGGGAACAGTGCCATTTGCCAATGGCCATGTATTTGTCTGCCTTGAACATCGTATTGAGGCTCATGTGAACACTCAGCTTTTCAATGTTCAAAATCTTTACAATAGTTTCAATGGGTGCTATACGGGTTGGTGTAATACCTTTCAGCAGTTTGCCTTGCCCCAAACCCTCGCCCACCCAGAGCGAGGAGGAACCCTCCCCTTCCCTGGGGAGGTTGCAAACTCTGTATTTGCAAAGCCATTAACTTGGCGTCAAAGGTTCCTTTTTGTCTCTCAACCTTCTCATGAAAATGTTGTGTGGCCAACAAAACCTCCACTTTTCCCCTTCCTTCCCATCCTATCAACACTGCCTTAATTCCTGTGGACACTTTTGGTTGCAAGCCCATCACAAAATGGGCCATCATAGCTTGTAGTGCTAAGATCTTCTGCTGGATTTTCTCCCTTCATTTGATTAGATGCACTAATCTTTGACCAATCTGACTTTCAAGAACACATTTGAATAATAGTTTGCAGCAGCCTATCAGTAAATGCTTTAAAATCTCTAGCAGTATCCAGTTGTGGCCAATTTGCGTGTACTTTAAGCAATGCAAACGTATCTGTGGGGAGTACTGTTTGTAATAATTGATTCAGATCAATACAACTGGGGTGTTAACAATTAGTAATGACCTACAATTCCTCATGAAGCTTAACAGGGTCTTCTCGTATCATTGTAAATATTTGAACAATGTTAAATCAGATCAGTGGCACTCAATGGGGCATGTACAGTAACAATGGTATCTCCCCCTTCCGGGAGCTGTCTGAGCGGGAATGTACCAGCGGTGGTATTAAGCGTTGTATTTCGAAACCCTTCAAACATGCCTGAGGACGGTGAAAACAGGTTAGAGGTCTGAACTCGCATCTTAGAAGTGAATTGACCGTCTATAAGATGTATTGGAGTGGACTGTTGATAGGTAGGTGGTTGGGAAGAGTCCGGGATAACACCACGCCTGTCGGGTATATCCTTAAGAATAGCCATATTATACATGTACAAAATACCTTCAGGGCTTTCTTTTAACAGGAGCTCCCCTTGAAGTACAAGATATAATCATTTGTAGTCATCCCTATGGGCCAGTGCCTGCAGGCTTGATTGCTTTATTTTCAAAATGTTTACTTGCTCATGGAGATTCTCTTCAGTATATTTTAATGCCCGGGTCTGAGACTCAGCCTGCCTCTTCCTGGCTTCAGTATACCAGTTGAGATAACTGTCCCATTGATGTTGGTGTACACATGCACCTTTCATCTCTAGCACCTTCCAGAAATGTGTTATCCTGTGTAAATCAAATGTACTTTCTCTAGGTCAGAAGTCTGTGTATATTTGTGCCATTGTTCCAGGTACTTTCATTCTTTTGGCAAATAGTGAGTAAATATGAAGTGTGCTGATCTTCCTTTAGGAGGAAGGTGCACTTGTTAGCATATGACCTTACCAGGCACCTTTTGGCTTTCTGAAAGCACTTAGGACCCCTTTCAAAATGGCGATCTGTTGTGTCCACCACAGCCTAATCCAACATGGTGCCCACATCAATCATGCACGTCCTCACGTCAGGAACCCGGAAGTCCCGCTCTCACTATGGACTTCCATAAAGCTGTAAGGAAGATGGTAAACTATGCATTGCAACTCTCTTTTTTCAATGCAGCACTGATGCTCCGTTTTCCTCCCTTAGTCCAACCTTATTTAATTCTGTCTTCTGCTCTTACCTTCCATTCCTGCTCTGTACCTCTGAGTACCTTCTCTCGTTTTCCTTGTAAATTCCCGTAGCTTCTACTGCCATTCTTTTCCGTGGCTCTCTGTTGTTCCAGGCTCTTTCTCTGAGCATCCTGCCTTCTGACTACAGCCTTCTATACAACAGCACCCAAGGTTTATTTTCCCAAGGAGTTTCTCCGAGGCTGCCACCTCGCCTCTCTGTTCTACCAGAGTGGAAAGTGACCACCCGGAAGGACAAACATCTACCCTGACAGAACTGCCAAAAGAGGCAAGGTAAGGTGCAAACCTGACAACACTTGTCTAGACTGCCCTGAACCCATTCTCTCGGGGTAAGACAAGGTATGGTTCATTACAGATCCAGGACCACTCCTAACTCTGCATCGGGATGCTATCAAGAACCCGTGGATGGTGCCGTTGGTACAGCTCATTAGCTTAATCGCTCTTCTGCCTCTATCCAGAGGTGCAAGTATCACGCCGATCCTCTGTTTCTCCCTCAGCAAAGAAATTTCAGAAACACTCATAAGTGTTGGTCAGATTCAGAAAACTGCTGATTCCCAGCTTATATCTCCTATTGCTCTACCTACAATGCAGAGCGATATTCAGCTTTTCAGAGACACAAATGGGTAAGAGTCAAATACAAGATACTTAATTGGTAGAAACACAGTCTTTTACAGCTCCCGTACTTGTATAGAGAAGAGTGTGAAATAAACGTTTGATCACAACCTGAGTTGCACATTTAGGGTTTCCAGTGACAAGGGATGGGTTAAAACCAAGCAATCATGGGGTTCTCATCCAAGATATTTTCTTTGCACTCATCCAGAACATATTCACACTAATCCCTGATTGGTATTAGACTACTCTGGCCGATACTGTGGTCTCAGGTTCTCTTACGTTAGTAGGGAGCATGGATGTGCTGTTTTTTTACACTACAGTAGTCAACCACTTTTATAATTTCCTTATTCATATAACCACCCCTACAGGCTGAGTACTTTCCCTCACGTATCCTTGGGTAATAACACCAGATTCCAGGTTTTTCCATTTCAGGTTTCTAGATTCCAGAGACAAACACCAACCCCCATTTCAGAACCCACCATAAAAGACATGACAGTACATTGACACTTCTACCTGTGTTCACCAATCCATGATTTTCCGGTTGGCTCTGGCAGGACTCCGGGGGCTTCGGTCAGTGTGCCCACTGGCTTCCCGTCCTGGCTGCAAGGCAGTTGGAACGGAAGTCTAACGGCACCAATCTTGTCGAAAAAAAGGATCACTCATGACTCTGGTGGATTGGTGAACAGTTTATCAGTAGAAATCAGTGACAGCATAAACCCAACAGCAACACGAGACACAAAGTTCATAGCATCCCCTTTTCTCTGAGCCACCTGGCCTTTATACCCACAGGGCACATGCTTTTCAATAAAAGGGGTTGTCCCAAAAGGTCAAGTTGCACACTAAATTCATCCTGCTAGCAAAGAACGTCTCATTATATGCGCCTTCGACACCAGCTGCGCTCTTTCATGTAAGCCAGTGTTATCAGTGAGGTCACCTTGTCGTGACTCAGTCAAGGTGCCGACACTCCTTAAAGATTCCCAAACGCTTTGAGGCAAGTGAGAGCATTAGCGAATTGACGACTACTGCTCCCTTGTGCTGCTTTTCTTAATGAAGTGAGAGCCAAGATCCTGCTTGCATATGTTAAAATGTTAAATGTTAAATGTTAAAGGTATTTGTACCGTGCACCGTCACCAACGGAATTGGTCCCCAGGCGCTCTGGCGGATCTGTAAGCGATAAGGGGGGGGGAAGGGTTAGTAGGGTGAAGAGGGAGTAGGATAGTGAGAGGAGTGGTGGTCTGTTGGCATCTTCAACTCGGTATTCACCGGGTGCAGGTATTGGATCGGTCTCAGTCCGCGTGTGCTGTTGCTCCAGCTTATGTGTTGTTGCAGTGTTGTGAAGTGCATGCGGCTTGTGGTGCGAGAGATGGTTGTGTGAGTTTTTGAGTGAGATAAGTATGCAGAGTTTGAGGTTATATTGGTTAGTGGGTTACCTGACCTTTAGCATGCTAACATTCACATTATTGTCTAAGTGTGGCACTTGCTGGCCTTCACAATCCTATCTGGATGTGGCGCAGGCCAATGTCCCGAATTCTATCTAGGTGTGGGCATGCCAACACTCACAGCCCGATCTAGATGCGGCACAGGCTGGTGTCCACAGTTCTAAGTGTGGCACACGCTAACATTCAAGTTTCATCTGGGCTCGGGCATGCTATCCTTCAGTCAAAATCCTATCTAGATGCGACGCAGGCTAATGTTCACAATTCTATCAAAGTGTGGACATGCTAATATTCCCAATTTTATCTAAGTGTGGACATGCTAGCATTCTCAATTCTATCCAGACGCGACACTGGCTAGTGTTCACAATTCTATCTGAGTGTGGATATGCTAATATTCACAATTCCATCTAGATGCGACTCAGGCAAATGTTCACAATTCTATCTAAGTGTGGACATACTAATATTCACAATTCTATCGAAGTGTGGGCATGCTAATATTCACAATTCTATCTGAGTGTGGGCATGCTAATATTCACAATTCTATCTAAGTGTGGACATGCTAATATTCACAATTCTATCTAAGTGTGGGCATGCTAATTTTCACAATTCTATCCAAGTGTGGACATGCTAGCATTCCCAATTCTATCCAGACGCGACGCTGGCTAGTGTTCACAATTCTATCTGAGTGTGGACATGCTAATATTCACAATTCCATCTAGATGCGACTCAGGCAAATGTTCACAATTCTATCTAAGTGTTGGCATGTTAATATTATGGCACTCTATGTTGTTTGGAGGTAAGATAGAGTGGCAGGGGTTTTCTGGAGAAGAGTGATTGCTCTAATCCCCACCCATGCCACACTCACAGTTTTTGTTGGTGTCTGTTAGTTGCTGGCTTCCTTGGCGTCCCCTGCGGACACCTGCAGACACATCTTGGAGCCGCCAATGTAGGAGCCGCCCTTTGCCTCGTGGTCCTTCGCCGCGGGGGCTGCCAGGCAGAGGGCTGCCCTGGGGAGGGGGCTTTAATGGTGTAAAATGGGCCAATCAGGGTGAGGGGGTGGTCTGGGAGGCGGGAGGAGGGAGAGGGGAATGGGGAAGCCGATGGGAGCAGGGAGATGGGACCACGTGGGGCACTGGTGCAAGGAGGCACACCAGGCCTCGAATTGCTTAAATAAACGAGCCCTGGAGGGTCTCGTGTGGGGCCTCACTCACCTGTGCAGAGCCTCCAAGAATATGACAAAAAGGAAACGCGTCAGAAGCAAGAGATGAGAACGAAAGTATTCCAACAGGCTAGGTGAGAGGCTTTCATTTCTAAGACCTGCAGAATCCTACAGTATATCCTACAGTCTCTAACTTAAGCCAGAAATGTTGTTTAAACGTGACATGTTACAGGGCCTAGTCATTATAATACTGCAGTGCCATGCACAGGGAGTAGTACATACCATTTTCATTTCCCTCCACATTACTTTGTATGTAACCAGATTTGCAAGTTATTGTTTTGAATATGATTTGTAATCTAATCCCCCTTTATCTATACTTTTCCAATAGGTATGTTCTTTGTTGTGCCTTCCACCATGAAGTTTGAATCTTTCTAGCAAGGCAGATCCTCAAGGGTTCATGTATGAGCCTGAATTCGCTAATGAAGAAATGGAAGCAAGGCAAAGCCAAGAAGAACTTGAGGATGTCAGTGACATGGAGGATGATTTTCCTGATCTTGACTCTAGATGAATGGAAGATATCCTTGCTTGGTTCCGATGTTATTGTTATGAACTGATACCAACATTCAGGGCTTTAAGTGGGGTAAGAAATCGAGGAGGGGCCCTCATTTGGGAGCATGGCTTGCAGGAGGGGCGTGGCCTAAAAAGTACGCAAATCGTAAGGTATTGAAGTGGGAGAATGGAAGACCAGGCTCCCGTCCTTCACCTCTCGCGCTTGGCCTAGAGGGTCACGGCCCAGACACCCGCCGCGAGAAGAGTTTGTCCATTTACCAGACGACCAGGTACCCTGGTACAGGAACATACGGATGTGTCCACCTGCCTGCCCAGCAGCCCGCACTGGCCATGCCGACACCTGCGGCTCGGATCAGCTAGACTAAAAACCACACGTCGTTAGAGATGCCATGACGACCTAGACAACGGGAAGCACATCTGTACAAATATACACACTTAACATTTCCACACCAATCTACACGAAGAACATACTCAGTGCTCTGACGTAGGCGACAGGCATATTCACGGACGTGCATCTTTATTATTTTTACATAGGCTTTCAGAACGCAGAAACGCAAGACGCATCATGAACTCATCTATAACGCTTGCTCACGCTTCTCTTGAAACCCGTTACCACCATGAGAGGTATAATGGAAACACGATACTGGTCATGGAAATATATGCTATTATAACCTAAAAGCACCTATGCACCAAACAGACTACTTAAGCACCAGGCCCGAGTAGGCCTCAAACAAGAGCTCCCGTGGACATTAACAAAGCAAGAGTCAGGTTGCTGATCCTGCAGAAAGAACCCGGTGGAGCAACCAGCCAAGGTCGCAATGTTGCAAACCCACATCCAAGAACAAATCATCAAAGGCACGATGTTGCAACCTCGCACTCCGCGCCTCAACGATAAAGGCACGCCGACAAATTAAACCAGACGCGCAGTAGAAAAAACAATATTAATTGTGCATAATTCTGCCTCTTTCACGGTCCCTCCCCACGTGACCAAGCCGAACCTGACGAGATGCCAAAACCCAGGAGAGAAAAGGCGTCTGGGTCCCTCACTACGAGACACAGGCCGATACACTTGAAAGGCTCAATGGACATCTGCTACAGTGGGAGCGGTCAGCCTTCCACCTATGAATAAATCCTCATATTGTCTGCACGTACCCATATTGAAACATTGTTGCAAACACAGGTACACCGAGAGCTGGGAACAACGGTGGTCCCAGGCTGGGAAGCTCACGGTTGCACCAATCAGAACATGGGGCTCTTATCTCAGACGTCAGTAATACTAGCCAATCCTCAGGAGTCTTCATGTAACAATTCTTATGTATCTAATTGTAGGGACAACCCAGATATACCACCTGACTACACCTTGTCCACTAATATAATTCTCTATATGTGTACTATACTAACCCTACCACTCGAGCAACCAATTAAGAGTGGCGATAGGGTTTTTGTTAACTTTCTGAAGTGACGCAAGTAGCGCGTCATAATGCAGTAAAAAGGGCCTGCGAGCCCCACGATTGTGTGTGTGTCAGGACGAACGCGTACGCTCCTTGACCCATCCCTGCCGTTTTGTCTAAATAAACAGCAGAGTCACCTTGCTCCTTGTGTGTGTCTCATACTCAATCTCGTCTGGGATATACGGGAGGAGTTGGGGCCTCCCTGCCCGGAGGTCTGCGGACGGCCCGGCCGACCCCGGCAGAATTTCCCCCCGACAAGTTGGAGGCACTGCTGAGATCTGTTTAAGATCAACTTTTATTTTTAGTTTTTCCAGGCACTCCCGTTGCGAGGAGGCCCGGCGGCGCGGCCCCCTCTGCCGTTGCCCCCTTCTGAGGACTACAGGACCATCGCGGAGCTGCGAGAAGACCGGACAGCGCAATCCGGATATTGGCCCTCGGGAGCCGGTTGAGAAGTATCCCGCCCGCGGTCGGCGAGTGTCCAGACGTGGTCCAGACGAGGGGAGGTGGCGAGCCGCTTGGAGGGGTGCACGCAGTCGAGCGGCCCTGCATCGAGAGAACTTGGTGAGCATGACACGCACAACAAGCAATGCGAAATTGTGAGGGAAGGGGAGGAAGTAAATAAGGGAGGAGGGAGGTATTGTACAGATGTGCGGCGAAGGTTTAACTGAGTGTTGCCAATGGAATGAATGGTAGCGAAACGAGTGCGAGAACAGTCGGCTAACGTTACGCGAAAGAGGGGGGCGGGGCACGAAAACATCACGTGCAGCCGCTCGTAAGACACTGATGGCCTAAATTGCGACTACGTGTGAGGGTGGGTGTGTGTGGTTTCCTACGACTTGACATTTATTGATCAATGAGTAGATGAGGTTTCCTATTGTTCGAGCAAGAAACTCGATAGGTAGATGACGTTTCCCTGTGGCCGGTAGCTAGTTACATAGTTGCCCAAAACGGAAGATAATTGGCTGGTTAAGCCCTCCTGTTGAGGGGCGTATCACACGCGAGGCGACGCAGCGTGCGCAGTCCAGTTATATTATTGATGAGATTACCTTGTTCCAGGAGAGACAGGAAGACAGCTGTAGGGTTAGCGGGGTAGATTGCAAGTGTATTTTGAACTTAAAGAACATAACAAGAATATACCAGTAGCTCGAAGAAATCGGTGACGTCACCAGTAGGGATTTAATAAGATATCGCGAGCGCAAGAAACTTTGGGTTGAGAGTGGTGGGGAAGAGAAAAATGATAAAGGAGCGGATACGGAGATAAACGATAAACGAGTGGATTGAAAGAGGAGAAGGGGAAAGGGGCGTGGCTGCGCACAGAGAACGCCGGCCACGGCAAGTGTAAAAGGGGGAGGAGAACGGAGAAACAGGACGACTGTATAAGATCGTCGTAAGGGGTACGCAGCCGCAGGGGGCTGCGTGCGCTTCGGCCGCAGGGGGCCGTAGGGGAAGGAATATAATATAACATAATATTTATTATTATTGCATAATCTGTCAAGGGATTGTCGTAAGTCCCCACACTTGCGGGGCAAGGTAAGCACTACGAGGTTGTATATTGTAAACTGCTGGTAAAGAGAAGGGTAACAAGGGGAGGGACACTATGTCATACGGGAGAGGGTCGGGAGGGTGGGGGAACACCCTCACTACCCCATTACAACACATATGCACCACACTGCCACCACATAGGGAGAAATTAATTAAGTACAGCATAGAGTGGACCCAGGGGACGGACAACAAAATGTTAACACCATGGCCGCCTAATGGTAGTTTCGATCCATATGCCCAACATTCACTACTAAACCATCTGCACAATACATACAAGGGGAAGAAGTTGGCAAACCATGTGGAGGTGTTTAACTTATGGAGGATGTTCCAGGGGTCCCGACCAGGACCAAATGGAATGTTCACTATGGGGGAAACACCGGAAGAAAAGGAGATTAAGAAAGAAGGAACGGATGAGGAAAAGGGGTGCGAAAGCACAAAGAATACGGGGAACGGAGGACAGGGAGGAGAAAAGATTGATAAATCAAACGACATAAAAAAGGAACGGAACAATGAGACACCCATAACACCGGGAGTGAAAACAGAGGGAGGAGGGTTGTACCCTTTAAGAGAATTAGGAGAAATAGAAGGACAGTTCAGGGCGGCTGAAGGATACTCGAACCCGGCATACAGCCCTCCACCATATGTGGCTCATAGGAAGATACCAATGGGGGAAGAAAGGATTGGAGAAGAGCAGACTGTAGAGATAGGAAACGATGAGTGGGTAGCTGCACAGATATTATTGAAATTACGAGGCTCACTAACTGGAGAAGAAAGGGAGGCGGTAAGGAGAACAGACGAGGATAGTGCCAGAGAGAGTGAAATGAGGGGAGAGGAGCTACTATGGCAGAAGGAAGAGATTTTGGAGGAAAAATTAGCAAAACTAAGGGATGAGCAGAATGAATTGATCAAACAACTCGAGAGAGAGGAAAGAGAGAGAGTGAGGAAAAAGAAAGAAGGTAAGAACGAATTGGAAAAATTAAGGGAACGAAATGAGGAGCAAAAGAGAGAAGCTGAAAGGGTAAAAGCAGCAGCAGATAGGGTATCAAGAGTAGTGCTGAGGGAGAAGAAGAAGGAAGAAGAAGAAAAGGAAAAGGAAATGGAAATATGGAGGAGGAGGGTACTATCAGAGACAGCTAAGAAATATGAAGAGGGGAAGGTAATAGAGAGTATAGTAGAAAGAGAAAGGGTGAAATGGGAAAGGAAGAAAGAGGATGAAAGAATATTGGAACAGATGAGCAACGAAGTAATGGAGGAATTGAAAAGAAAAAGGGAGGAAAATAGTAGGGAAATGGAGGAGAGAAGTGAAGGGGGAAGAGAAGGGAGGAGTAGGGAGAGTGAAAGATGGGGAGATGTATATAAAAGTAGAGAGGTAGCAACAACATCAGTACTAGGGGGAACAGTTGGTAACAACGAAAGGGGAGAAAGAGACTTAATAGACTTAAAAACAGTAACAATAAAAGGAAAAAAGGCAGAGTGGGGGGTGCCATTTATGAATGACTTTTGCAGTGAGGAGGAAGAAGGAGTGGAGAAGGATGGAAGAAAGAGTGAAAGGGAAAGCTTAGATAAGCTATACCTCACTAGAACAAACATAGATTCGCCCTGGATGAGTAGAAGATGGGAGGAGCTGGAGAGAAGTAAGGAGGGAGCGAAAAGAATAGGGGAAACACAAACCCATGAAACCACGCCACCAACATCTCCATCACGCCCTCCCACGTCACACCATACATGTTCAACCACCGCACGCTCACTGCACAGAATAAAGATCGCGCCCTTCATGAACGAAATTACACCTTATGCATGTCGGCTTAGGGACCTCCCTAGTCGCAGGCAAGACAGACAAATAGACATACCCATATTGAACACAGGAAATGACGAAAAAAGGGGAAACTAAGAAGAGGGAGGTAGGAGCAGAGGTAGTAAGGAAGAATTTGAAGTAGTAAAGGAAACGGGGGAAGAGGAGGGGTGCGGAGACTCAATATTATGGAGCGTAAAGGGTGACACAAGACAGAATTTAATGCCACTGTTGGAGAGAGGAGGGGTTAGACCACAGTATGTACCTTGGAAACATACGGATAAAGAAAATATAAAATGTAGGCTCCCATCACTAAGTGGAGGTGCGGGTAAGTGGATATATGAAATGGAAAAACACACCGCAGGACAGAAACTAGCAGTAGGAGATGTGAAGGGCCTATTAATATCAATATTAGGGGATAGAGCGGATGATATTTGGAAAAGAGCGGGATTCCATGGGGTAACAATAACGAACACATCGCATGATGGGGCACCATTTGCAAACTGTAGACATGCGCTATGGCAGGCACTGAGAGTGCAGTACCCAGACACATCAGACATAGGAGCCATTACTTCCCGTAAGATGGGTGAAAATGAGGACCCTGTTGATTATATCCAGGATATTCAAGAGAAGTGGCGCATGGAAACTAGAGAGCAATGGGACAAAACACCAGCCATATTTTATCATATACTAGTACAAGGGCTCCCAGAAGGGGTTCAGAAACAACTAAAGAAAGTAGTGGGGATGGAAGCAAAACCATGGCCAGAAATACAACTGACTATAGTACATCACTGCAGGACATGGCAAGGAAAAATGAAACAAAAGGAAGAGGATAGGAAAACAGAAGAGGCCAAACTAGTACAGAAAAAACTTACTAAATACACAATGGAAGGGGCACTAATAACTACGCCCACACCAATGGCCCAAAGCCCAACGCAAGTAGTGGCTGCACAAGATCCCGCCCAAATAGCGCCTCCACAAGGTGTAATACAGCAAGTGCCGCCTCTGCAATTACACGCACCAAACATGGGAGGAGGGTACCCCATGCAAGGAACTGGGTATTATAGTTATAACAGAGGGAGAGGAGGGTTTATGAGGGGGAGAGGATACGGATATAATACCCAACAACAGGCTGGGGGACTTAGAAATTACTACCCCACAGGGCAACCCGTATACCAGGACAACACAGGGAGCTTCCCATGGCAAAGCAGGGAACCACCCGTGTGTTGGAGCTGCGGACTATTAGGACACATGTCACGTACATGTAGGGTCAGGCCAGGAACACCAGCATGGAATGAACAAGCACAACCTAGGACCTCACAAGAACAGCAGGGCATACAACAACAGCAGATGTCACAAAAAGGGAGTGACCCACAACAACAAACAACACAACAGCCACAAACCTATTCACTGCCACAACAACAAATAACACAGCAACTGCCACCGCCACAACAACAAGTAGCATTAATACAACCACCACCCCAAACTCAACAAACGCAATTGGGTAGGGTGACGGTGTTGGGACACAACCCTTACACAGGGAATGGCCAATCATTGTACCCCCAATAGGCCAGCCCACAGACGGCCTTGGTGTGTCCCATCCTGTCAGTAACACCTAATAGTGCGGAGGAACCACGCATAGAGGTAACGATAGGTGACAAAAAATTATCATTTCTTGTTGACACCGGGGCAACCCGGTCTTGCATAAGGGAAGGTAAATTTAAAATGTCAGGTGAAGCCATGAACACCCAAGGATTTTCTGGGGCTAAGGGGTTGGTTCCATTTACTGATAACGTTCCATTATCTATTGGAGATTATGATCTGTCAGTCCCACTTTTGTATTATAGTGCCTCACCAGTAAATATACTGGGGAGAGACATAATGAACAGGTTGAATATGACGATCTCCTTTACAGAGGATGGCATAATTTGCTCTACTCCAGGGATTAACATGCTCGCAGCACGACAGATTTTGCAAGCATACTGTGGACAGACAGCGATTAGGGCGGAGCCAGTAGATGGCGAGCTATTCCAGTATGGCACAGACATGGCATTTGCATGGATGCCAGGGATAGAAGGGAAAATATGGAGGAGGCCAGCAGCCTATCTGTTCCGACCAGAAACACCAGTTAATGAACTGGAAGGGAAGGTGTTTGTAATGGACATTGAGAGCATTATTGCAACAGCTGATTATGTTGCTGTGCACGCCCAAGATAAAGAAGGGAGAGCATGGAGGGCGGTGATAGCACTAGCAGAAGGATGTAGGCTGACCCAGGTGTCAGATGAAGAGCTGTTCTCAGAAGAAAAGGAAGAAGATGAAATGGTGTTCATGATGAGTGTAGAAATATGGCTAAGAGTGGCTCACAAACAAGTAGCACAGAAAATTGCAATGGCACTTGAGGCACCCGCAGGCACCCCAGTCCCATTTTTTAAGGAGGATATGTCAAAGGTGCCCAAATCATTATGGACTATTAGCCCTTATGACGTGGGATGCATAAAAAGCATAGGGGGTGTAAGGATAAAATTGAAAAAAGGTGCCATACTACCAAGAGTGAAACAGTACCCATTGTCAAAAGAGGCAGATGAAGGCATATATGAAACCATAACGGCCCTTATAAACAATGGCATATTGGTCCCCTCAGAATCACCATGTAACACAGCTGTGTACCCGGTGCGCAAGGCTAAAGGGGGGTCTTGGCGCTTCATACAGGACCTCAGACCCTTAAACAACATAGTAGAAGCAGAGTATCCAGTAACAGCAAACCCGGCCACAATATTGTGTGGCATTCCAGCAGAAGCATCACGATTTACAGTGATTGACCTTAAAAATGCTTTTTTCTCAATACCATTACACCCAGACTCACAAGATTTGACAAGCTTCACTTACCGAAATACAAAGTGGAAACATACCAGATTACCACAGGGGTATTGTGAATCACCCTCAATTTTCAATAGAGTAATACAGATGGATTTGGGTAACGTTGAGGTGGAAAGCACAGTGTTACAGTATGTGGATGACATAATAATTTGCAGTACAAACGAAAGTAAATGTAGAGAGGACTCCTTAAAGATGTTGACAATATTGGCTGAAAAGGGGTACAAGGTAGACATGGAAAAGATACAATACTGTCAGGAACAGGTACTTTACATTGGCCAACTGATATCCCAACATGGAAGAAGGATTGCACCACAAAGAGCACAGGCCATCTCAAGCACTCCCGTGCCACAGACTGTGAGAGAACTGCAGCAATTTCTGGGGCTGTGCAACTACTGTAGAGCATGGGTATTTGATTACAGCTCATACATAGGACCCCTGCTTGAGGGTTTGAAGGAAGCAAATAAAGGGGAGAAAAAGTTGGGATGGACTATGGAAATGAGGGAGGCATTTGACGAATTGAAAGACGCGATATCAACTGCTCCAGTACTGGCATCCCCAGACTATGAGCGACGCTTTTTTATATTTTCACATTGCGACTCAGCAGTGATGAAAGCAGTATTGGCACAAAAAACGAGCATGGGATATAAACCAGTAGCATTTTACAGCGGACACTTAGACCCTGTGATGTTAGGCCACTTCCCTTGTGAACAAGGTCTCGCTGCAGCTGCCTTTGCAGTAGAAAAAGCATCAGCAATAACTATGGGGTGCCCAACTACACTGTTTGTGGAACATGCACTATTTGCGATATTGAACAAACCTAAGTCCACACTAACGACACAGAGGGCATCAGGTTATGAGATTATTTTGTCTAAGGCTGAACTAGCAATTGTTAGATGTAGCACGGTTAACCCTGCAAGGTTCCTAGCAGAAGTAATTGAAGAGGGAGATTACGCCCACGACTGCACCCAAATAACTAAAATGTACTCATGTACTAGAAAAGTTGAAGAAAACGCACTAGAGGGAGGTGAGCTTTTGTTTATTGATGTGTCATCAACTATTGATCAAGGAGATGGGATACGAAGAACTGGGGCAGCAGTAGTAAAAATGATGGAGGCGCCGGTGTGTGTGGCTATGAAGTGTGTACAATTACCACAGCACTACTCTGCTCAAGCCGCGGAACTGGTTGCACTAATATTGGCATTAAAGGAAAGCTTTAATAAAAGAGTAACCATATATTCCGACAGTGCATATGTTACATCCACTGTCCACTCAGGGTTATCAAAATGGAGAAGAAGAGGGTTTAGGAGAGCTGATGGCACTCCAGTACAACATGCCCTCTTGTTGGCTGAACTAATTGAAGTAATAAACGACCCCCAAGAACTAGCCCTAGTCAAATGCACCGCACACACCAATGGTGAAGACTACGTATCAAAAGGGAATGCAGCAGCAGACGCACATGCGAAATATGCTGCATACTTTGGTGAGATATGGAACCCCACAGACTCACAGAGAGGGAGAGGGAGGGGAATAGCTAGGGAGATGTTAATAAAAGAAGGGTACACCCATCTCCCAGCCACACAGATTATGGAACTACAAGCGGCTGCACCAATGGCCGAAAAAGAAGTATGGGTAAAAAGAGGATGTACAATGTCCCCAACCGACGCACTATGGCGCCAGGGTGGCACGGGGAAAGTTGTAATACCGTTGGCACTGTTAAATACCGCCCTGAGCCAATTACATCACCCTGCCCATACAGGCAAGGAAATAATCGCAGCACGAATTAGAGAAGATTGGTTTTGTCCTGAGTTAAACTCTCATGTGTCAAATTTTATCAGCAATTGCCTCACATGTCAACAGTTTACGGCCGGTCATACTCTAAAAGTGATAAGAGGTACCATACCCCGGCCAGAAGGACCTTTTCGGCACCTTCACATTGACTATGTTGATATGATCAACATATGTCAAGGTAATAGGTATATGATTGTAGTAGTATGCCCATTTTCTAGGTGGATTGAAGCAGGGCCCTGTTCACACCCTGATGCGTTTAGAGCAGCCAAATTCATAGTAAGGGAGGTCTTCCCCAGGTGGGGAGTGTGCGAGGTGTTAAGATCAGACAACGGCCCACATTTCGCAAACGAAATGTTCCAACATATCACATCCCTGCTGAACATTAAACACAAATTTGCATGTGCATACCACCCACAGGCTAATGGCGTATGTGAACGCCTGAATGGCTTATTGAAGGAGGCAATTGCAAAAATACAACAAACAACAAAGAAAAGTTGGTTGTATTGCCTTCCGTTAGCTTTATTTGAACTTAGAAATAGGCCAGGGTCCGACCACCACCTCACCCCTCACGAAGTGGTTACTGGACGTCAAATGCGCCTTCCCCTAACCCCAACGTCAAGGGCATTCACCGACCACGAAAGTTCAGCGAGTGTGTTAGGTGATGAAATGTATCAATATGTGTCTTCTTTGATTACTAGTGTCGTGTTTGTGTCTCAACAGCTCGAGCGCACACGGGGCGGGTCTACCAGCAATCAAGAAAAAGGCGCAAGTACAGAATTGGGAAAGGAGAACTTGTGCAAACTTGCCAAAGGTGACCACGTGCTACTTCGCAATTTCAATAGAAAGTGGAACGAGAAGAGGTTCACTGGCCCCCATCTGGTAGAGGACGTATCAACAAGAGCAGTAAAACTAAAGGATAAGCGTGCCTGGAACCACCTACATGACGTAAAGATCTACAAACTGCAGACCCGCCCCAGCGCCAACGACAGGTCCATTGGAAGAACAGCAACAACATCCCCGACAGCGGAAGAAAGTTCCACCAGAGACAACGACCCAATTGTTCCCTCGGAGACAATAACTGACGAAGAAGGGGGTGATCCCCATACTGCCCACCCCATGGTCACACGCTCAAAGAGTAAAAATACTTCCGCCATCTGAGCGCAAACCCCCCCCCCATTGACTGCTAAGTACAGTTGTAACTAAAACTGAAGGACATTGCTTGCACCAATACACATGTAAACACGTGAATGTTCTCTTTTTTCTCTCGCACATACAGGAACTGCGTAATATTGTATTGTTAAGAAAAAGCTAATTAACAAGTTCAGTGTACAGGCGTAGATGGTGCTGCCAGACGATAACTACCCAGAAGAATTGTCACACCAATTTGTATACGAAATAAAAAGGCCAACATACCTAAAAAGGAGAAGGGTACGTGTCTACTACACAGCCTTCCTCCTGGCCATAGAATATTACATGCCCCACCTCCGCCCATACTTGCCGGTCCTAAGAGACCGATCACTTAGAGTAGCGTGGGAGCAGCTCTTCGCCTGGGCACTGAATGACTACTTGATAGGGAGAGCTTAAAGGAAACAAAACTAACATTTAATAACGAGCACTTTTGAGAATTTTTAGGCGGGCAACTTTAACGTCGCAAGAATACGCTGCCAGGACTGCAGCAAGGTAAGAGCAAAATGCCGGTGAGATTAGCATATGTAATAAAAATAATAGGGATTTTTATGATCACCGGGTTCTTGGCTGCCTCTGTCTGGCAGTACAGCTATGCTATCGATTTTATTGCTGCACCCAAACCTAATATACCCCCGTTCCCTGCTGCAACAGGTGTTACGTCAGGTGGTAATAGTAATTTTGCACCCAAGCAAAATAGAGTTAAACGCAGCACATACTCAGACAATAAAGGTATTGATAATTATGTACAAGATTCAGCACACGTCGCAAACAACATATGGTACCAGCACATGACCCGCATTGGTAAGCAGACAACCGAGGATAGCTGTTACGTTTGCTCATTAATACCATACGCCATGAGCGCTTCACGAACATTTGTTGCCACAGAAATAGATGAAAAAACAGCACAGTGCATAATATATTTGGCCCTGTTCCAAACGAAAGGAAGATTTCAAGGAACAGTAGTGCACATGACATGGAAAACACGAGACTCATACCCATATGAAAACAACTTCCTCAAGACCTATCTGAGTTATCACAAGACCAGTTTACATGCTGAAGCATTCAGGTACATAACAAGTGGCCCTGCAAAAGGAGAAACAAAGAAGGTAACACTGCAGTATCTACCATGTGATTGGTACGCCACTGAAGTTCCGGGTAAACAAGGATGCTGGGAGAGGCCGCTACTGACGATAACAGGAAAGGTGTATCTGGGCAACAGCTGGGAGATAGGAGTGATTGGCAGCAACATGGTAACAAAAGAAACTATCTCAACTATCGAGACACACAATCATCGATGTTGGACGACGTGGATCAAGTATGTACCAATGCTCACGTGGGTAGAAGAAGATGAAGACCCAATAACTATACTACCATTGACTGCGCCCAAAGTATGCTACCAGCATAAAGGAGAGGTGGACGTAGGATATAACACCAATTGTGCAAGCGTGATGGAGTTACCTGAGGGGGGAGCGGGAACAGCAGTAATAATGGACCATTATTGGGCCTGCGGAGAAAAGGCATATCATACACTGCCTCCCCTGTGGAATGGTGTGTGCACAATGGTACACGTCAATGTACCATCACTAGTGGTACCTAAGAAGCATGTCGATGTGGCGAAATTTCCTAAAATGGATGAAGGGGATAGGAGAAGAAAGAGATCTGCACCACTTCAGAAGGAGCAAGAGAACAGGACCAACAGCAATGATACTGTCCTAAATAGGAGAAAAAGACAAGGAGAGCCACTGACAGGAAATTACCTGTGGGGAAGGTCGGAAACGGAACTAACATCAATACCGCCAGAACACAGACTATTCAGCAGAGCAGCAATGTTCTTCTCCTCAATAATACATCCGGGACTGCAGGCATACGCAAACGCAAAATGGCTCCAAATAACCAGATGGGAACTAATGATGACCATCAATTCAACAGTAAATGGGTTCAACGCAATCAAAGAGGAGCTGCGAGCTGTAAGGATGGTAGCACTCCAGAACAGATATGTATTGGACCTTCTCACAGCAATGGAAGGAGGAGTTTGTGCAAAGATAGGACAATCTTGCTGCACGTTCATACCTGCCAACGATGCTGACAATGGTACACTGACAGAAGCAGTTTCACAATTGGCCCAGATGCACTCCAAAATGATGGACGAAAGTAACGGTGTAGACAAGGATAAGAGCTGGTTTTCACTATTATGGTCATGGATGCCATCTTGGCTGTCAGATGGACTGAAAATAATAGTGGGGTGTACTATTTTGGCTGGAGCTACCCTGATCATAATTAGATTTTGGAAGGCCCGGAAGGCACGCACGACTGACGAGTTGCTGGAAATGGTGGGAATGCACCCCTTAATGCCAGCAGATGACGGCCAGCATACAGGTGTGATAATACAAGAAACGGAGAAGTTGCGCACCCAAATCATCACCAATCATCTAGACCCACCATCAGTGAAGATCGAGAACCCAAGGAACCCCAGGAGCTACATAGGAAGATGGGTATACTGTACTCCTGGAGGAACATGTGAATATATGTATTGGTCATTTGAAGATCATGTAAACCATTATGGACATCTCGGAGGGATAACTAAGATATGGAGGGTAAGAGGAGATAACGAGAAGGATATGTTTGTGGTCGACAAGTCGACCAGAGGGGGGACTGAAGTGGGAGAATGGAAGACCAGGCTCCCGTCCTTCACCTCTCGCGCTTGGCCTAGAGGGTCACGGCCCAGACACCCGCCGCGAGAAGAGTTTGTCCATTTACCAGACGACCAGGTACCCTGGTACAGGAACATACGGATGTGTCCACCTGCCTGCCCAGCAGCCCGCACTGGCCATGCCGACACCTGCGGCTCGGATCAGCTAGACTAAAAACCACACGTCGTTAGAGATGCCATGACGACCTAGACAACGGGAAGCACATCTGTACAAATATACACACTTAACATTCCCACACCAATCTACACGAAGAACATACTCAGTGCTCTGACGTAGGCGACAGGCATATTCACGGACGTGCATCTTTATTATTTTTACATAGGCTTTCAGAACGCAGAAACGCAAGACGCATCATGAACTCATCTATAACGCTTGCTCACGCTTCTCTTGAAACCCGTTACCACCATGAGAGGTATAATGGAAACACGATACTGGTCATGGAAATATATGCTATTATAACCTAAAAGCACCTATGCACCAAACAGACTACTTAAGCACCAGGCCCGAGTAGGCCTCAAACAAGAGCTCCCGTGGACATTAACAAAGCAAGAGTCAGGTTGCTGATCCTGCAGAAAGAACCCGGTGGAGCAACCAGCCAAGGTCGCAATGTTGCAAACCCACATCCAAGAACAAATCATCAAAGGCACGATGTTGCAACCTCGCACTCCGCGCCTCAACGATAAAGGCACGCCGACAAATTAAACCAGACGCGCAGTAGAAAAAACAATATTAATTGTGCATAATTCTGCCTCTTTCACGGTCCCTCCCCACGTGACCAAGCCGAACCTGACGAGATGCCAAAACCCAGGAGAGAAAAGGCGTCTGGGTCCCTCACTACGAGACACAGGCCGATACACTTGAAAGGCTCAATGGACATCTGCTACAGTGGGAGCGGTCAGCCTTCCACCTATGAATAAATCCTCATATTGTCTGCACGTACCCATATTGAAACATTGTTGCAAACTCAGGTACACCGAGAGCTGGGAACAACGGTGGTCCCAGGCTGGGAAGCTCACGGATGCACCAATCAGAACATGGGGCTCTTATCTCAGACGTCAGTAATACTAGCCAATCCTCAGGAGTCTTCATGTAACAATTCTTATGTATCTAATTGTAGGGACAACCCAGATATACCACCTGACTACACCTTGTCCACTAATATCATTCTCTATATGTGTACTATACTAACCCTACCACTCGGGCAACCAATTAAGAGTGGCGATAGGGTTTTTGTTAACTTTCTGAAGTGACGCAAGTAGCGCGTCATAATGCAGTAAAAAGGGCCTGCGAGCCCCACGATTGTGTGTGTGTCAGGACGAACGCGTACGCTCCTTGACCCATCCCTGCCGTTTTGTCTAAATAAACAGCAGAGTCACCTTGCTCCTTGTGTGTGTCTCATACTCAATCTCGTCTGGGATATACGGGAGGAGTTGGGGCCTCCCTGCCCGGAGGTCTGCGGACGGCCCGGCCGACCCCGGCAGAATTTCCCCCCGACAAGTTGGAGGCACTGCTGAGATCTGTTTAAGATCAACTTTTATTTTTAGTTTTTCCAGGCACTCCCGTTGCGAGGAGGCCCGGCGGCGCGGCCCCCTCTGCCGTTGCCCCCTTCTGAGGACTACAGGACCATCGCGGAGCTGCGAGAAGACCGGACAGCGCAATCCGGATATTGGCCCTCGGGAGCCGGTTGAGAAGTATCCCGCCCGCGGTCGGCGAGTGTCCAGACGTGGTCCAGACGAGGGGAGGTGGCGAGCCGCTTGGAGGGGTGCACGCAGTCGAGCGGCCCTGCATCGAGAGAACTTGGTGAGCATGACACGCACAACAAGCAATGCGAAATTGTGAGGGAGGGGGAGGAAGTAAATAAGGGAGGAGGGAGGTATTGTACAGATGTGCGGCGAAGGTTTAACTGAGTGTTGCCAATGGAATGAATGGTAGCGAAACGAGTGCGAGAACAGTCGGCTAACGTTACGCGAAAGAGGGGGGCGGGGCACGAAAACATCACGTGCAGCCGCTCGTAAGACACTGATGGCCTAAATTGCGACTACGTGTGAGGGTGGGTGTGTGTGGTTTCCTACGACTTGACATTTATTGATCAATGAGTAGATGAGGTTTCCTATTGTTCGAGCAAGAAACTCGATAGGTAGATGACGTTTCCCTGTGGCCGGTAGCTAGTTACATAGTTGCCCAAAACGGAAGATAATTGGCTGGTTAAGCCCTCCTGTTGAGGGGCGTATCACACGCGAGGCGACGCAGCGTGCGCAGTCCGGTTATATTATTGATGAGATTACCTTGTTCCAGGAGAGACAGGAAGACAGCTGTAGGGTTAGCGGGGTAGATTGCAAGTGTATTTTGAACTTAAAGAACATAACAAGAATATACCAGTAGCTCGAAGAAATCGGTGACGTCACCAGTAGGGATTTAATAAGATATCGCGAGCGCAAGAAACTTTGGGTTGAGAGTGGTGGGGAAGAGAAAAATGATAAAGGAGCGGATACGGAGATAAACGATAAACGAGTGGATTGAAAGAGGAGAAGGGGAAAGGGGCGTGGCTGCGCACAGAGAACGCCGGCCACGGCAAGTGTAAAAGGGGGAGGAGAACGGAGAAACAGGACGACTGTATAAGATCGTCGTAAGGGGTACGCAGCCGCAGGGGGCTGCGTGCGCTTCGGCCGCAGGGGGCCGTAGGGGAAGGAATATAATATAACATAATATTTATTATTATTGCATAATCTGTCAAGGGATTGTCGTAAGTCCCCACACTTGCGGGGCAAGGTAAGCACTACGAGGTTGTATATTGTAAACTGCTGGTAAAGAGAAGGGTAACAAGGGGAGGGACACTATGTCATACGGGAGAGGGTCGGGAGGGTGGGGGAACACCCTCACTACCCCATTACAACACATATGCACCACACTGCCACCACATAGGGAGAAATTAATTAAGTACAGCATAGAGTGGACCCAGGGGACGGACAACAAAATGTTAACACCATGGCCGCCTAATGGTAGTTTCGATCCATATGCCCAACATTCACTACTAAACCATCTGCACAATACATACAAGGGGAAGAAGTTGGCAAACCATGTGGAGGTGTTTAACTTATGGAGGATGTTCCAGGGGTCCTGACCAGGACCAAATGGAATGTTCACTATGGGGGAAACACCGGAAGAAAAGGAGATTAAGAAAGAAGGAACGGATGAGGAAAAGGGGTGCGAAAGCACAAAGAATACGGGGAACGGAGGACAGGGAGGAGAAAAGATTGATAAATCAAACGACATAAAAAAGGAACGGAACAATGAGACACCCATAACACCGGGAGTGAAAACAGAGGGAGGAGGGTTGTACCCTTTAAGAGAATTAGGAGAAATAGAAGGACAGTTCAGGGCGGCTGAAGGATACTCGAACCCGGCATACAGCCCTCCACCATATGTGGCTCATAGGAAGATACCAATGGGGGAAGAAAGGATTGGAGAAGAGCAGACTGTAGAGATAGGAAACGATGAGTGGGTAGCTGCACAGATATTATTGAAATTACGAGGCTCACTAACTGGAGAAGAAAGGGAGGCGGTAAGGAGAACAGACGAGGATAGTGCCAGAGAGAGTGAAATGAGGGGAGAGGAGCTACTATGGCAGAAGGAAGAGATTTTGGAGGAAAAATTAGCAAAACTAAGGGATGAGCAGAATGAATTGATCAAACAACTCGAGAGAGAGGAAAGAGAGAGAGTGAGGAAAAAGAAAGAAGGTAAGAACGAATTGGAAAAATTAAGGGAACGAAATGAGGAGCAAAAGAGAGAAGCTGAAAGGGTAAAAGCAGCAGCAGATAGGGTATCAAGAGTAGTGCTGAGGGAGAAGAAGAAGGAAGAAGAAGAAAAGGAAAAGGAAATGGAAATATGGAGGAGGAGGGTACTATCAGAGACAGCTAAGAAATATGAAGAGGGGAAGGTAATAGAGAGTATAGTAGAAAGAGAAAGGGTGAAATGGGAAAGGAAGAAAGAGGATGAAAGAATATTGGAACAGATGAGCAACGAAGTAATGGAGGAATTGAAAAGAAAAAGGGAGGAAAATAGTAGGGAAATGGAGGAGAGAAGTGAAGGGGGAAGAGAAGGGAGGAGTAGGGAGAGTGAAAGATGGGGAGATGTATGCACACAAATATATATATATACATGTTATAGATTTGTATGCGTACCTTACTATGGTTTGTGTACTATGCAAGCCATCCTTTCTAAACATAGAAATATGTGACATATTTCTATGTTTAGAAAAGATGGCTTGCAAAGTACACAAACCATAGTAAGGTACGCACACAGATATATAACATGTATATATATTTGTGTGCATACCTTACGGTTTGCCTAGTTTTAAGGCCATCTTTTTAAACATTTTGGGTTTATAAAAGATGGCTTTGAAAGTACACAATTCAAGCCATCTTTTATAAAGCTTTGACTACGGACAAAATTGTGTCGGCAAAGCTTTATAAAAGATGGCTTGAATTGTGTACTTTTCAAGCCGTCTTTTATAAACCTCGAAAAATGTCAAGGAATCCCCAGGTTCGCCGAGGGTTAAAGACACCTCGGCGACCTGGGCAAAAAAAGGGACAGTAACTGCCTCTGGTGACCTCTCGTGCGAGGGGTCACCAGATGGCAGTTACTATGACTGACGGAAGTGGCAGCCAGCCTCAGCGTCGCTGTGGCTGGCTGGCACTTCTGTCAGCTCGCCTGACTTCATGGCAGGCGCATCTCCCGTTGCGGCTGCGGCCGCGACGGGATAATGCATCCCGCCAATGTTAAGGTGGGACTGGGTCTTACAAAGAGAGTTTCACCTGCAGAGCTTATCTATAGGAAGACGATTGTCTGCCACTGTCCATAACTCATGAAGGGGACTTTAGGTCAGCGTGTCTTACATGTCCAGATCTTCAAATGCTAAAGGCCTTTATGTACAAAGTTCATGGCACTGTTTGTCCATGTGTTTCTACTAATGATAGATTACCATATCAGGTTATTTCACCAATTTAAAGAACTGGACTGTTACAATCATTATTGTACTTTAATCAAACCAAACTCTTTTCTATGTGATGTCCCTAAAAGTTGGGATTTGTTTATCCTGTCACCCATTCATCCTCTTCCTGTTATGTGAATATTTCTGTATTAACATGTTATGTTTCTAGAAGTTTCTTCCATATTCTTCTACAAGAAACACCATTATAACCTTTTGTAGAACTTTATTAATTGTTGTGTTGTCCTAGGTGCTCCCCATGTCCTGATGACAGACCTTTGTATTGTGTTTTTTAAATATTGCTTGTCTGCCATTTTGAATCACAGATCGTTAGTGAATACATTTTTAAGTCTTAAGTTCAAGTCGTGCACGATGTACTTCTCTTCTGTCATTTGAATAATTTATATTCTATCAACAGGTGGTATCATCTTGCCATGTGCCGAGCCTTTACCTTATTTATTTATTCATTTATATACAGGGAGGAACAATGCTCTTTGATCACAGAAGAACGTACAATAGACAAGAAATCAGATTTGATGGTAAGCAGTATAACGGGGTGAGTTTAAGTGGCATCCTGACAAGGTTGTGGAGGGGAGTAAATGGAATAGTCACCAGGAAAATACATGCATGGACATACATAGATTAAGGACAACCAATATTAGACATTTTTAAGTGAAGGTAGGTGTTAAGGACATTGGTGTTGGGGATGTGACCATGATGGATGAAGTGCTAGCTTGGAGGCAGCAAAAGTGAGGGAGAGAAGCAGGCTAGAGATGAGGGAAAAATGTTAGCTACGAGGCAGAGGAGAGGTAGGTCAAAAGGGTAACTCAGATGCGAGGAGGTAGGGTTTTAGTTTGGTTGTGAACAAATTGGCATGGACTGTTTCTCAGATGTTAGAGGGAAGAGAATTCCATGCAAGTGGAGCAAGAAGAGGGAAAGAGCAGAAGTGAGAGGAAGCACAGGGAGAGGGAGGGCCACAATGGCAGTTAAGGAGGCAGAGCACAGATTGCGAGAAAGCTTGGAGAGTCGGATAGAGGGGCACAGGATAGATACAGTGGTGCCTTGTCATGGATACATTTGTCAACTAGGAAAAGACATTTAAATCAGGCCATGTTTTGCTTCATCAGTCATCCAGCCTGGTGACAGTACAAGGAAGTAGGTGTAAAGTGAGGGATTTCACAGAGAGTCCTGGTAGTGAAGTTAATGATCTTGCTGAGAGGACAAAAAGCAAAGTTGGGGAGACCAAAGAGGATGCTGGCACAGTAGTCCAGTTTGGAGAAGACAAGAGTGGTTTAGAGATGCATGGTGGTGTTGAAAGGAAAAAGGTGCCTGATGTTCTATATATTTAGGAGATTGATGTGAGCCCCTGTTACAGTTTTGGAGATAAATGTAGAGAAGGTGTGAGAAGGGTCATAGATGATACTGAGGTTTCTAGCTGAAGAATAGTAGGGGAGATTGTCATGTGGGAACTGGATAACCAGGGGAGGAGATGAGAGTATTTGGCAGGGAAGAGGAGCATCTCTGTATTCATAGAGTTTAACAAAAGGAGAGTGCAAAGCCATCCAATATTTAATGGCAGAGAGACATTTGGAAATTTTGAAAGAGAGATGAGAGGAGAATTTAGGAAAAGAGAAGAAAATGTGGCTGTCAACCGCAAAACGTTGGTATGAGAACCCAAAGCAAGAGTGTAGTGTAGAGGAGGAGGTACCTGTCTTCTCCTTAGTCCCCGCCCCCTGGCCACAATCATATTGGGATGACATATGAAGAGCCATGATGGGGAACCCATGCCTGAATCCTTGCAATGATCCTGCGCCTTGTCGAGAATATGAGAGACGATATGCACTCATACACCCCTTCAGAGTATTCCCACAAGCTGACATAGTGGAGAAAAGTTACTAAGAAGGATGCACTTTGCTGAGTTGTCTAAATGCAGCCATGAACAGAATGGATGTGCGTTAAAACAAAGTCCGACAACAACAAAAGAATGTCATGAAGAAGATATAAGAACCTATGCTGAAACAATATGAAAAAACTCAAGAATGACGATGTAACTGAAGCACTAAGAGTAACATGTACCTAAAGCTAAAGTAATAATGGATCTGAAGATAAAGTAACATACTGACCAATAACTGTAAATACGTAGTAAAAAAAGGTAGAAAGAATACATAGAAGCCTGCTTATGCGAGGTATATATTCAATGTTTAGGATGATCGTCAGAAGAAAATGGACGACGGCATATGTCAATCAACCCAGCTACCTCAAAATAAGAGCCCTGGATCTTGAAGTGAAAAGATGTGGAAGAAGCTGTTTTGCCTTGCAAAATAGAGCAGTATATTGGCTTGGAACCAAGGATGCTATTCCGAGAGATGGAGGAAAAGCACAAAGGGAGTCTATGAGCAGACCATGTTCAAGGACATATTTCCCAAACATTAGGAGGAACAAGAACATTTACTGATGCCGAATATTGGACAATTAAAAGGGCCTGCAGTTAATATGGGATAGAGTCAGCAAGTCTCTAAAGGCCAAGAGGAGCAACTGCACCCAGCATAATTGAACCAAATGGTGTTTAATACACTTTCGAAATGGACAAATTAATGGTCTTCTAACACATGATGGAGAACTCACAAACAAGAGCTATTCATTAAGTCTGGAGCTAAGATAATGGTGTACCTATACTCACTCGAATGTCCTGAGACAGTGCAGACTGGCAAGGTCAGTCTTCAAACAGAAGACACTGGCATGAGGCCTACCGGCAAGAGAGGGTAGACTAATTGGGAAAACAAGGGGAGAGCTGACGTATCTCCAAGCAACTCGGTTTCGTTTCTATGTACGTGCTGCTAGCAAGCTGACTGTCCAAGGTTGGAATTGAGTTGCCAACCAATTAGAAAAGCCTGCCATGCACTTTTACATACAATGTTGCAAATTATTATTCCACTGCCACATTTTCTGCTATGACATGTGTGTTATGCCACATATTTTATTTTATTTATTTTATTTTTTACATTTGTATAGCGCACAAACAGCACATGGGCATTGTGGCGCTGTTACTTGAGGGGAACTTAGTTATAGGGAGGGTACAAGTAGGTTAGGCATACAACAGGTTGTAAATTTATACATAATTGATCATAGGTTATGAATACACTTAGCAGGTTACCAGGAAATGCAGTAGGCACTCACAAGGGTTGAGTGTGAGTGTGGTGTTAATCATCCGAATATCTGGCCTAGAAGACTTCAGTGTTGCCTATTTAGATGACATTGCTGTATTCAGCCACACCTGGGAGGCCCACATATCCCACCTGAAAAAGGTGCTTTGGGCTTTGCAACGTGCAGGTCTGAATATCAACGCCATGAAGTGTCCGATAGCGCAGGGCACAGTGACTTGCCTAGGCCACCTGGTCGGTGGAGGTAAGAAACAACCTCTGGAAACCAAAGTACAGGCTGTGAATGATTGGGGGATCCCCACCACACAGACACAGGTGAGAGCCTTCCTAGCCCTCACTGGGTACTACCTGTCATTAATCAAGGTGTATGGGACCATTGCCATCCATGCCCCTGAAGGATGTAACTTCAAAATAGATGCCAAGAAAGGTAACTTGGATCCCCGCCTGCCAAACCTCCTTTCAGGATTTGAGGGATGGATTGTGCAGCGCCCCAGTTCTAAAAGTGCCAGACTATGGTCAGGAATTCATTATCCAGGCAGATGCCTGTGATTTTGTGATTGGAGCAGGGTTAGCACAGCTGAACTTTCAAGGGGTAGAGAAACCGGTCTCTTATATTAGCAGGTGATTAACAAAAAGGAAAAGGAACTGGACCATCATGGAAAAAGAAGATTAAGCAGTTGTCTGGGCAGGGAAGAAGCTGAAAACCTGAATCTTTGGGTCTCACTTCACGGCCAAACAGACAACTGGCCTCTTTGATGGTTAATGGCCATGCAAGGGGAGAACCCTAAGCTTTTTGCGCTGAGCCATATTCCTACAGGGATTAGATATGTACATCCAGCACAAGCTAGGGTCCTAGCATGGAAATGCAGATGGCCTAAGCCGGTACTTTTGCCTAGATGATGAACCAGACCCTCAGTAGGGTGGTGGTTGACATGTTGAGGCTGGGGGGCATGTGAGGAAACTGACCATCCGAAATGTTGGGAGTGGGCTCGCCTGGACTTTTTTACATTTTTAAATAAATGGATGATGGTAGACCTACCTCAGGAAAAAGTGTGGCTAATCCACACACATTTTCCTATGCTCACACCATCACAGACACATAGACCTGTGTGCTCCGGGCTGTACATCGCCTACAGGTACAGTCCACCCCTGTCGTATTTAGTTGAAATATTACAGCAGAGGAGGGCACAATGTCATTCCAAAAAGGGGAAGTCAAACTTCCCCCTGCAATGGACAGCCTGATTAACTGACAAAGGCTCCATGGAACCACCCTGCTCTTTTGTTAGGCCCTGCAGCTGGTGACAGCGAATAACATACCAATAGAGGTTACTTCAAACAGGTCCGCAGGGGGCCTGGTTGCAGAGGATAGCAAAGGAGACAGTAAACCCAACAACATTTCATGTGTAACTGTCAACCTGAAGCCAGCTACCACCCTCATTATCAACAACAGTGAATTGACATGTCTGGGTTTATTGTTGTAGTGGCCATCCCGCTAAGGGGGCCCCATTCATAAGATACGAGAATGTGGTTTTCAGAAGCCAGAGAGTCTAGTCTCTCAGCATCTTCAAGGGAGACCTGCCACTTTAAACAGGAACCACACAGGGAGGACCATTAACCAGAGAGACTCTTTGATCACAGCAGACAAGAAGATGGGTGGGACCTATTAGCACAACAGAGTGACCCCAGTGCTCTTTCTGTTGAGAGAGGGGTTCTGCCATATCAGTTCTGGGACACCCCTTGTTCATTCCTGTTTCACCCCTTTACCTTTCCCTGTTGCAAAAAACTGGTTATGACCTCCAACAGACAGGAAATTGTTTGTAGGGACCCCAGGATTGGCGCACTGAGGTAGGATCAGTTTACACCAATCACTCTGTCCCACTGGCTTTAAGGCCCAGACTTCTAAAGCTCGAAATAGATTATGGGTAGAGGGATGGAGCCTCTCTTTAGGCATATCATCTGAGGACCTCATAATAAGTAGTCAGAAGAAATCATCCTTGGACCCTGGCTGAAGGTATAGTCTGCCTTACAGCTTCTGCCAGTGAAGGAAGGCCTTGAATGGCATGATCCCTACCCTTAACTCCTCAGAGGGAACAGAGGGAGAAAAGAACACTCCAGCTGCTTCAGAACTAGTACCCAACCAGCACACATCGTGCTGTGCTATGCTCTGCAGCAAGCACCCAGGACAGAGAGTGCCAGAAGGTCTCTGAACCCGAAAAAATTGATAAGGCAGCTGCCTGCAACACACTCCATAGCTTTGGGCCGTCTACCTTAAAGGACAACACAAGCCCATTGAAGAAGCTGGGAGAAGTGCAATGACAAGCACCTAATGCTGTCCACCTTAATGGACATTCTCAAGCCATTTCGACTCCTGTTTACTTTAATTTAGCTTATATTTATGGCACTACCAAAGTGGCCCGCAGGCATATGGGCTCTGAAAGCAGGAGATAGAAAAAGGTAAGGGGGGAGGCAGAAGGTACTTGCCACCCTGAATGATCTAAACAGATATATTATTAGATGTTTCTTGAAACCCTCCAGAGACGGGCAGTTTCTTAACTTCAGTGGCAGAGTATTCCACTTGGCAGGAGCAACCACCCAAAACGCCCCCTTTTTTACCAGTTCAAGTGAGGCTTTCGGTATTTGCAACAGTTTCGCACTGTTTGAGCAAAGGGATCATACTACCGGTTTGTTTTTGAGTCTGCAAGCAATGTAGGCAGGGAAGAGCCCTGTCAGGGATTTGTAGGTAATGGTAAGTAGCCTGAAGTCTATCCTCGAGGCAAAGGGTAGCCAGTACAGACTTCTGCACACCTCCGACACATGTGCATACTTACATATCCCCATGTCGCTGTAATGCTGCTATTTTGTACTACTTGGAGTTTAGCAAGTTCTGTTTTCCCACCCCTACTAGGAGAGAGCCACACTAATCAATTTATGATGAGATGAGGGCTCGAGCAATCGTTTCACATGCCTTTTGGGAAAGAAATGTGCGAATATGTGAAAGAAGACGGATATAATAAGCCGATGCTGAGAGAAGACTGTTGACCTGAGCTGACATACTTAGTGCCTGATCAAAGTCACTCCTAATATTTATATTTTCCTTTTATCTTGGGAATATCATGATTCGCAAAGCCAAAGGACCCATAATCTATTTCGAGCTTTAGAAGTCTGGGCCTAACAATAATAAGCTCTGTCTTTTCATGGTTCAGTGCCAGCCCACTAATATCCATCCATTCATGTATTATATCAGATAGGTTTCTGATACTGCTAGGGCGTCTGTCTCATAAATGTTGAATAGAGGAATGAGGAATTGAGAATCATCCGCATAATTAGAGAAGCAGATCTTTTTCTCCTCTAGCATTTGAAAGAATGGGGCCGTAAAGATGGTATATAAAACGGGATAGAGAGGCACCTTGGGGGACACCATAGCTAAGTTGGACAGGGTCTGCTTCCGCTTGCTTACTGCAGACCTGCATGGTCCTGTTACCTAGGAAGGACTGCATCCAATCCCTCGCCTGGTCACTAAAATAAGCCACCTCCTGTAATCTGATCAGAAGGGGGTGGTCCGCCTAATCAAATGCGGCTGATAAATCCATGGACATCAGCAGCATTTTTGTACCATCGTTAATATTAGTCATCATATTGGACTTCAGTTCCAGTAATGCTGATTCGGTACTGAAACCTGGTCTAAAGCCAGACTGCCCACCATTCAGAATGCGGTGGTCTTTTATGTGGCTTAAAGGTTGTTCATAGGCCACTATATCCATTATCTTCAAAATGAAGAGCGAGTTAGAAATAGGTCGATAGTTAGTGGCAATTTTGTGGTCCTGACCTGGTTTTATTAACAAAGGGGTAATCCAGGAACCCTTCAATCTAGTAGGGAGCCTTCCTTCTTTGAAGGATGCATTCCCAATTTTAGTAATGGAACTGATCAAGAGCCTAGAACAGGCCTCGATGGCTGTGGTTGGGAACAGGTCCCCTTTGCGAGTGGATAGTTTGAGTTTGACAAGAGTAGTGCGAAGTTCATCTTCAGTGGGACTCCTGAAATTGAACTTTGGAATGGTCTGCGTTATAGGAGGATCTTCAGTCCGGAAGTCCTTAGGGGATTCGGCAGGCCGTGTGGTTATTATTCCTTAAGGATAGCAAAGATTTATTTGGAGTCATATTGGGCATTCTCTATACGCACTTTGTGAGACTCTTTCTTTGCTTTTATAATGGCGAGTTGAAATTTCCTGACTGCCCCCTGATAAAATATCCTATCGTCTTCCTTCTTAGATTTCTTCCACTGATACAATTCTTTTCTTTTGGCCACTCTTAACATTTTAAGGTCATCCGAGAACCAGATATTTTTGATTGGTTAGTAACCTGTTTTTTAAGAGAGCTAAGGTGTCAATAGCTTCAGCAAGGGCATTCAGGAGGGAGTCGGTCATATCATCCACATTCGTCAAAGATGACATGTTTGTCTGAGTTGTGGTAGGTATCCACTCCTTCATTGACTCCGGGTTGATCCTCTTCATATTTCTGGACACAATCCAATTTTGATTTGTTATGCTCTTTTTGCACTGATTAGGGGTGCTTATGCTAAACTCGATGAAGGGGTGATCCGACCAGGGGCATGGGGTGATTTTAGGTGTATTAATCTTCATATTAAGTGAAAAGACCCAATCCAGCATATGTCCCTTAGTGTGCGTGGGCTTATCTATATGTTGTTGAAAGCCCAAAGCATTCATTAATCTAATAAGTTCCCCAGCAGCAAGATCTTTAAGATCGTCTTTCCAGAGATTGTGATCACCCATTATGAGCCATGTGGCAGTACCCTTGAGTTGGGCCAAGACCAGGGTTTTCAGTTGTGAGACAAGCTCTGGCATTCTGTTTGGGGGCGATATATCTATAGCAGGTTCAGCGTGAAGGTGGCATCCGTTCTAACTTTAAAACAGAGAGTCTCACAACCACTTGGGCCTTGGATATCAACCTTCCATATATCCAAGACATTTTTTAATATAATTGCCACCCCCCTTGATTCTCCCTATTGACACATAAAATGGCATAATCTTTGGGGGTAGCAAGTGCCAAAGAGGAGCCAGCAGCCTCTTGCATCCACGTCTCAGTCAGGGCAAGAATATCTGTATCCCAATTAAATATATATTCTGCTATTTCGACAGCGTGTTTAACTGTCCAGCTGCTGTTACTGAAAGAAACCCTAGACATCTCGACCAGAGCTTCAGAACCATCAATAAGCGCTGACACAATGATTCCTGACCCTGAGCCGCCATGAAGCCCAGCCTGCATCGGTTCGCCAACCTTCGCTCACAGAACCATCTTGCCGCCTGATGACTGCCCCTGACCCCCATCGGGAACTCCTTCACCAAGAACAACTACCGCTAAAGGTACATTGCGGTTCTGTCCCCCTGGTCCTTCCCAGAAGGCCATTAGAAACATTTTAAGACCCTTTTTCCCTTTGTGCTGAAGCCAAGAGGCCTTAACAAACGATTGTGGTTATTAACCATACCAACTACCCTCCTGTCAGTATCCAGAGTGCATTCCGTTTCCTTCTTAGAAACTGTCTGTCCTCTGCATTCCTTTTTCCAGGGTGGGTTGTATTCCCTAGTGCTATTAGACTGTCTGTTGTGATAGGAAATGTGTTGCACTTAGATGGTTTCGAGGGTATGAAATGTGTTGCACTTAGATAGTTTCGAGGGGTAGGAAATTTGTTGAACTTAGACGGCTTTTGGGGGGAGGGTGGTGTAGGAGATGTGTTGCACTTAGATGGGACCTCTTCCAACTGCACGGATACTGGTACATACCTACCACTATGCTGACTCTCTGCTCTGCACCAAAAAAAAAGCAATAGAATGCAGCTAACCCCCTTGATTATTTTCAGCCTAGATGCCCACATAATTATACACCACAATACACACCTCAACAATCGTTATAATGCAGCTATCCCTCACAAACAAATAGACCTAGCAGCACACATACTACTGGTCTCACACAACCTCCAAACTACTCCTAGCATTAGAATGCAGCTAAGCACCACAGAATTCGGTCTAGATGCACACATACTGAGTGCACACACACACTACTTACCACCCTACTTTCTCCACTGACCTGGACTACGGTCCCTGAGGGCGTTCAACACACAGGACGTGGTGAAAGGCGCTATACAAATGCTCAATAACATAACATAACAATAAAGTAGATATTTTTATACAACCTTGACTGGACACTCCTTTTATCATTGGGTAATAATTGTATTTTCAGTGTGTTGGAAATAACCAACAATCCACGACCTTTAGATGAGATAAGCCTGCCGTTCCTCCACATTACCAACATTGGACAAGGAGGATTATAATTTTAGCTGTATGCTCATTTAATCCAATCTGTTTGGATCCATTCTGGTGTATTAGATGTGTGGGGCTGATTGATGGTTTAGAAACCCATATTCGCCCACGGTACCCCGGAATTTGATTAGTCACAGTCATTTCATAGTGCATACAAATGATTGTCTTTGTTCTTTAAATGTGAATGCAGTTTTTCTCCTTGTATTTACATTCTCACTGGCTTACCTTACCAATTTTCTCAAGGTGCTCTAAGAACTCTGACTTTAGGTCCGAGCATGCAGCTTTAGTCCTTGTATTTACTTGCTCAATGGTGTGTATTATTTGTTTGCACGAGGTGCTCTAGGATATTTTAATCCATGTTGCAATATAAACTGTACTTCCTTCATATGCTTTCTCAATTGTTTACATTATTCACTCTCTTAAACTGTTCTAAGCCTGTTATATTATGCCTGCACTGCTGCCATTTGCATCAGTGCTCCAGGCGCTAGATTGAAAGGGGGCTGGGGGTACAGGGAAGTAATGAGGGAGGGAACATGCAAGTTGTCTTTGTTGTTGAGTTGATGTATCGAGGTCTGCATGCAGGACTGTTTCTAGGTGTGCTGAATCGATAGCATAGAAGCATTTCTGTCCATATAGAATCTTGCATGCTCGTGTTCCTAAGATACCTTGGGTGGGAATGTAGTGTGCAAATTGATTTTAGCATTGTAGAATTCCGTTGTTTGATATCTGTTGGGGGGGGTTGTTAAATTGCCGTGTGTGAGTGAATTAGTTGGAATGTGTATTGTGCTTGAGAGAATATGCTAAAGATTTCGTGTGGGTAGCTTAGTGGAGGGCTTGGTGGACAACGTAGTGCAATCATCCTTTGTGGCCAGGGTGATTTCTCAGTAGTGGTGTCCTTCAGGTGAGAGAGCTGTGACGAGTTGACCTGAGGGACCCTGGCTTGGGATGCCTTCTCTGACAGCGGACAGTGTGCTGCAACTGATCATTTATGAGAGTGGGGGAACATTGAGAGGAGTGAAAAACAAAGGTACCATGCATCAGTGGGTACTGAGTAGACAGTGGGTGATAATAGTCCCCTTGGGAATTTAGAGTAGGGATTTCAGAGAGGACAGAGTTCTGGTGAGGCCCCTAGGAACAACTCAGCAAGCAAAATTGCCAGGATGCAATACCTAGAAGCCAGTCACTTGAATTACGTTGGACATCGGAGAGCAAAACACAGTAGGGCACTAATTGCATTGGGCACTAAGGGGCATAATCACGGTGGAACATCAGAATGCAAGACCTCAGAGGGGCACACTTAAACTGAGAAACATAGGAGCAATTTACACTGGAACAAAGAGGAGTGAATCTCAGCATGTGTGGCACCTGGGAGCAGTACAGTGTAAGGTAGGTGTGGTATCTTGCATGCTAGTGCTGATCTCTTTGGGGAAGGGGTTGTCAGATGCTAGTGGAATGCTTTATGGAAGGTGGAATATAAGGGTGGTGAGTTTCACGGTTGTGGGGACTTCAGGATGGGAGCTCAGACCTGGAACATGCATACTCCCTGTTTTTCTGCCAATCTTTGAATTATAACCTGTAACAATAAAGTACATTACTTTTGTACTTATGGTGGTCCTGGGTGCTTCCTGCGTGCTGGCCGACAGTACCTGTGCACCAGGACACATATTTTGGCGCTGAGGATGTTAAAAGGAGTAACCCATGATGAAATGAGTGCCACTGCAGGCTCCTGGAGGCGTTGGTGAAGATGAGTGGAGACTAATGAGAGGTAGCAAAACCAAGGAGGTCCCAAAAGGGTGTCTTAATTCTTTGTAGTACACTATATATAATTTAACACAAAAGTGAAAGAATCAAATTTGCTTTCAAAGTGCCCTACTGAGTCACTTTCTTGCCCTCCAGAAAAACGACTGGCCCTGGTGTAGGGTGCAAAAACCTTAGATCTAGAGAAAGGGGTCAGCAATAGATGCCTGCTCTAGTTCTAACAATGATTTAGAGTATGACAGGATGCACTCTATTTTTTATTAATATTTTTGATGAAATGGCACCAACCCATCCACAATGACTAATTTTACTTTATTCGGTAGGTCATCTGGGTCTGAATTTAAAAAGACGAAAGGATCTATTTATGAAATACTGTCGTTCGTCTCCAGTGTAGTAAAAACCTACCAGCAGATTTCTAAATTTAAGAAAAAAAAAAGATCTCCTTGAAAACACCAATTAGTAGAAGAAGTGAATAGAAAGTGACACTTGCACTTTCTTAAAAAGAGCTGCCCTGCAGCCACTAGATTTCTTCTATCGGGGTCAACACTTTCATTCCTGTTTAACTCCCATATCAAAAACAGTCAACTGGTTTCATCAGGACTGGTTTGTTTAGCTGCCTTCCTCAGGACTAGAAACTCCCTTCTATTGGGAGATAATCCCTTTTGCCAGGTTGCCATGTTTCCAAGTGCTCTGACTGATACATAGGATCTGGAGAGGAGATAAGAAGAGAGACATATCTTGCTCTGAATTGTTGTATTTGCTAAATGACCTGAGTAACATATCTGGATCAAATCAGTGTCATTTTAGTATAACCTTCCACCACCCCTCTTCTAATTTTGGAGGGTGTATTGGGATGCTTTTCATACTGTGGCACGTGGCGTTTATTTGATCACGCTTCAGCTCTGTGTGGAGGGAAAGTACCTAGATTTGGGTGAGGTGGGTGTTCAATCCCTCAACTTGTTTCACTATAGTGTGAGTTGTCTCACAGGTACTGCACACCTGACAATGTTACAGGCCCAATCAGGCAGGCTACCGCTCTTAATGCTAAAGAACACACATTTCAATGGAGGTCATATTATTTAAGTGTCCCACCCCAACGCTTTCCGCTCATCAGAGGTCTTTACAAACAACCCAGAGTCCAAAGTAACCGCCACGATGGTTGTATCAAGAATTTGACAATTTACAGCCCCACCATACGATTACAGTAGAGGCACAGCTATTAATAGAACAGAATGTAATAGGAGTACGTTTCGTAAGCTGTAACAACTCTGAATGTCCAACACAGTGGTTGTGTCAGGAAAGTGGCAATTCAAAGCTCCACCATACGATTACAGTAAACAACACCACTGTTTCAAGCAGCAATGCGGCAGAGGTAATAATACTCATGAGCTGTAACAACTCAGTATTTCTGTGTAGAGTGCCCCGAAAGTGGGTCTGAATCAATGACTAGGGTAAGCCTGATGTTGCTTACCATTCGTGTGTGCTCATCCATGTAAGATCTGACGTCTCCAGTCCGTTGCTAACCAGGGGGCGGTGCGCCTATGTCTTATATGCAAACTAAGCATTTCTCTCATTTTGTGCACGCTCTGAAGTGGGTGTATTATCGCCCGCAAACATAAGCGCTGTCTCGGTGTTGTTTTTTCTGTATATGGAACCTTGATCCATGTGGTACTGTTGGTCCTTAAGTTTCTACCTGAGTTGTTTTGCAGTAGTTTCGATGCTTTAGTGGTGCTACTCATTATGTTCTTACTCATTATACTATTGAGTGCATGCCGCATTTATCAACAGTTCGCTGTGTTTGCGAATGCTTCAAGAATGTGTTTATGTTGGAGTGTTTAAAAAAGGGGGGCCTTGCTTTACAATTGTTACTTGGATTGCCATTGGAGATGTTTATATTCTGTGTTCTTTGGGTAGTATGGAGACGTTGTAGTAGTTGAATACTCATGTAGCAGAATTATTACACATAATGGGTGTGTTGAGTTGGAGTGTTGAATTTTGCGGTGTGACCATATGATGTTTTGAGAGAGCAATGATGCACATTGTGTGTATTGTGGTATGACTGTATGTCATCGTGTGTGGAGCAGTGATGTACATTTTGGTGACTTTGTGACACAAACCAACTGAGCAACAACTAACTGAGCAAGGATGTAGGTCTAGTGTAATTCAAATGTTAGGGTGTAGCATAGCATGAGCATATATAAGAAGTTAAGAAGTACTCCATGAGCATATGTAAGATGTTAGGGTATAGTTTGGTACACGCCAGCAGGACCAAAGGTTACAGTGTAGATTGGTACACCATGCACATGTATGTTAATTACACCATGAGCAGGAATGTGTTTTAATATCTATCAACATGTTTAGGAGAATGTGATATTTTATTCTGAGTTTACTGGAGAGTAGTGCCTGATCACCACTACTTTCAGGAGACTTTTATTAACATTTTCACCTTGCATATATGTGTTGTTGTTGAAATAGCTCTTAAAATTGTGGATTGAAGTGAAATACGGTGCACGCTTGAGGCTGCTGTGGAGTGAACTGAGCACCTCACGTTGTGTATGTATTGTTGTTTTGTTTCAAATTGTCTTACCAATGTGTGGAGTACGTGAGTGGTGCAATGTTTGACGGAATTCAAGTTGGTTGTTTTGGATTATCAATTCTGCCTGTTGTGGTGAGTAGTTATGATCACCCGTAGTAGAGACCAATGCTAGTTGATTTGAAGTGTTGGGGCACTTAATGTGAAGGAGGTGTGGAATTGTAATCACCTTATGTGCTAGAGGTTTGGTATCTATGCACTTTGAGTGCAGTAGTTGTGATATTTTAGGCAAGTTATGTGCTTTAGATTTTGTTTGTAGCACGTTATGTGCAGGAGAGTAGGCCCCAATGAGTAGATATATTTCATGGAGTCATTAAGTGCTTGGTTTACAGAAGGTGTGGCATTCGAACATTTGATGTGCAAGAGTTATGCCACTGGTAGTTGTTTAATGTCACAGAGTATGGAGACATTAAAGCACTTTACATGCAGGAGGTTTAGGTACAAGTTGTAATTTTTGTCATGTGTACCAGTTGTGCCATGAAATAGTGACGCACTTGCTGTGTGGGAGGCTGAGGCATGAAGTGTTACAGTAGTGTAGGAGTGCTGTGCACAACATGTGAGCCAGCGTATACATTATTGGCAGAATGAATTTTATCAATTGAAGTTGTATTGAAGTTTACACTTGACAAGGGAGTAATTAACTGTGTTTACATGTCATACTGTTCTGCTCTCTTGCAGTTGCATTTGTTTAAGTGTACTCTTTGTGTTGTGAGTCTCTTTTCTATTTTTTTCATCCTTTTGATTGTTTCTTAGGGAGATGTGGGTGTTGTGGTGATATGATCTGTTTGATGTTGCGATAATATGATTTGTTGGCCTTTTATCTCCTTTGTTTCTGAAGACTGATTTTTGGTGGTATGAAGACATCATGAAGTAAGACACAGACACCAGATTCACTTTTCTTAAAATCAAGAATGTATTTCTTATTTGCCAGTATGCAGTAGGCCTAAGTTGTTCTATGCAAAGATGGGCTTTCCCTACCTAAAGAAACTAAGGATAGTCTGTGTCATTGAGTTCAAGATAAAAGTCTGTCTGTGTCCAGAACCTATGTTTGCCCTCACAACTAAAAATGTACATTTTGTAGGGATGTCAGCAACCAAGGAAATAGTGTTTAAAAAGAAAGTTTCAAGCTTCTTCCAGCTCCATGGCTTTTATCACAGCCTTTTCCCCAGGTTCAAAGCCATTCCAGACAAAGGACCTCGGGGTTCCCTTCCTCAAGTTCAACACCATTCCAAAAAGCTCTAGGGGTTCCCTTCCCGAAGTAGCACAGTCTCAGACAAGTCGTCAGGGTTCCCTTGCCCAGGTTCAACACAATTCCAAATGATGACCTTGGGACTTCCTTCCCCGAGAAGACAATTCTTTCAGTTTCACAATTATAGTCAATTCTCTTGGCTTTCAATAAGTATTCCAAACCAACTTGTCAACCTTTCAGGCTTTTGAATGGTTCACTTATCTTGCTCCTTTCTTAAACTGCTTTAACAATTGACCAATACAATATCTTCAGTTTCTTAACTTTCCTTGTTTCTCTCCAAGTAGGTGTTATTCGGTCTAGGCACAGTTGTCCGACCACATGATCCACCCACTGCAGGTCACGCAACCGATAACCCTTGGCACTTTGTTACATTCACTTGTTCTTATTGGACTTCCTTGCAAACACAGGCTCCCTTTTTGAACCTGTATCAATCATCCACTTGTAGTTCTTTTCCTCTTTGGCATTTTTCTTGACTCAGCCATTGCGTGCCTTTCACACCATTCACTTTGTGGGATGCCTTTCTTTTTCCCACCTTGCTTTCACACTTCACAATAGTGCATATCACTTGCTTTCACTTGCTTTCAAAGACTGTGTTACTGGCTTTCCTTTAATTCATACTTTCATATTGTCCATCAACAACTTGGATTGGCTTTCATTTTTTTCAAAATTCTATTTCACTTTCATTTCATTCGTATGGTACTTTTGTGTACTTTACATAACTTTTCTTTAGTTTGGTATTCAATAATATAGGAAATATTTGGCAACTTGTTTGTGTTTCATAAAACTCTACTTTGGTCTCCCGACCCACTTAGCATCAGCTTTCATCTAATCAGTAGTTCCGTATGCCCAAACCCAAGCCCCTGGAGCACCACAGTGTGACTTTCCCTCACTGCCACTCACCGGTCTCCGGCAGCTCCTCCGGTGCATTCACTCCTCTGCAGTCTCTTGCTCCCTTTTCCCTCATCGGGAGCTTCAGCGAGCTGTGCTCATCTCTTCTGAATCTTCCTGCTGCTTGCAGTGGCTCCCTGGAGTCTTCAGTGTCCCCTAGCTCTAGTGAGGGATACGTGGCAGTCGATTCTGCAGGGTATCTGAATCTCTCACAGCCTGGTCGGGCTGCAGCATCTCTCTTGCTCTCCTGCAGCACTCAGTGTCCTTTTTACCGAGTGGGCTCCTCTCTCCACATGGGACGCTGTCTCCTGAAAGCTGGGCTCCCTCTCCCAGCTGGACTCTCTTAACTTCTGGCTTCTTTCTCCTTATATATACCTGCAGCCTTTCAACTGGCTGCAGGTGTAAGTCCTTTGCCTGAACTCAATTAGTGGGACTTGCCTGACTACGATAGTGGTATTTCACAGTCCTCTTCCTCATCTCAGTACCAGAGTGGTGTGCACAGGTGAAAGTGTGCATTGCTGTTAGTTGCCTCTTCTTTGTCCCACTCTTAGAGGTATGAATGTGGGACCGTGTTTGTGTGTGTTAAAGAGGGGCAGACTTAATATAACCTACAAAGGTAGGGGGAGGGTCGGGTGTAGTCCGACAAGGAAAAGGAGGATACCATGCCTCTTCTGAAGACATCTTCTCCCCACTCCCCAAGGTCCCCCTACCCAGGTGATCCTCCCTTGCATATCCACTGCCAGGGTCAGGATCCAAAAGTGATGACCTTTCCCTGGCCACCTGAGAGGAGGATTCAGGGGAAGTAGAAGTGTAGATGCCCTCAGGTTCGTCACAGGGGTTGGAGGCACACCCTGATTTTGGTTGGTGGTGTTGGTTGTTCTGCTCTGTTGAGCGAGGTTATTCTCAGGTGTCGCAGAACTGAGGTTAGGGTATGGCTGACCCACCCATAAAGAGGTTTAAGTTGTATTATGATGGTTGTGATGGTGGGTAGTTCTGCTGCTTTTGTGTCAGCAGGTTTGATGCTCCTGTGCAGCCAGATCATGCTTGGGTGTGGCAGGCCCGAGGCCCTGGTGTGGCAGACCAGGACAGGAGAAGGAATCTATGAGTTTTAGACTGTAAGTGATCCTGTTAGTGCTTTGTTTTTTGGGTATGATTTTGGTTCTGATTGATTGTTGATGCTTGAGTGTTAGGTTGTCCTCTTTGGTTTGATTAGGAAGAGGGATGTGTGATATTTTGCTGATCTCTTGGGTGTATGGGCTGCCAGCTGCTAGTGGAATGCTTGATGGAATGTAAACTATAAGGGTGGTGAACTTCCAAGAGTGATGGTTGTGGGGACTTCAGAATGGGAGCTCAGGCCTAGGAGAAGCATATTCCCTGCTCTCCTGTTTAACCTTCTACTTTTAACCCAAAACAATAATGTACTTTCTGTTTGTACTTACCTGGGACCTGAGTGGTTCCTGTGTGCTGACCGACAATATTTGTAACCCAGGACACTACAGTAGTTATAAATGGTTTGTGCTCTTTGGACATCATCAGTGAGGTGGAGTTTCTTGTAGTCTTGTCCAGAAGAGATGTAAGGAAACAGTTCAGTCCTGACTGTCCCTTTTGGGGTGGGATGAAATCTGATTTGCATACAGTCTTGCCCGATCTGTAATGGCGCATTAGGCTGAAAAGTGATGGTCTGGAGTGCTGCCCAGGGTAGTAGCTAGTGGTTAGAATGAACTCACAACTTTCTAGCCATTAACTCTTATTTCTGCACTCATTGACAAGTTCTATGCAGGACGTAAAGAATGGACCATGGCAAAAGGTACTATGACAGATGGTTCCATGACAAGCAAAAACAAGACGTGCTACCTCAGAGGGAAGGTATGTGAGTATCGCCACCATCTGATGTCAGGTTATAGCTGAAGCTATGTCAGTAGGGTCTTCACAGTGTTCCATGGAGCAGGCTGCATAATTCCTTTGCTTCGTGTCCCCCCACTGTCAAAAGAATCATTTCTACACAAGCAAGCAGCTATGCAATATGTTTCAAAATTAGGGGCCTGTCTGTCAAGAATTGTCCGTATGAATCTAATTTCACTGACCCATTTGGAGGAAGTTGATATTTTTACTGTAACCTGTGGCTCCAATTTCTTACTACATGTGCTCACTCTGTCTTAAGGCTTTAATGGTTTCAGCTCCAGCTTTAAATGTTTTAGTTCTTTGGTGATTATTTATCTGGTCTATGGTGTTCGTCTGTGAGCAATGGAACCGGCCTCTCAGCTTTCTTTCCCCTCCTGCTTGTCAGTATCCTGCATGTAGGCTCTCCTGCATCTCTAACATTCAGCATTCCTCCTTCACACATGTTCTGGCTGGGCTTCGGGTCTTGTCCTCACTGGTAAGCGCTTCTGTGTCTGACACTGGCTAACATTTTGACAATTACACTGATTTGAAAAATAACCACTTTCCCTTTTAAACTATCTAGTTTATTTTCATGATGTCTGCTTGTATGACACATTCAAAACGTGTTTGCGTTTTGTGGAACATTTTCTTCACACCATACATTATAAGCTGCATGCCTCTGTCAAACAATGAATACAAGCAGACGACCTCATCAAACAGTTATATTTTTTGCTGCTGTGTGTCTTTAAGTCTTGAAAGTACAGTTTCAAAAACAAAAGGAAATGTTTTATTTTATTTATGTATTTGTAGTGCGCAGGCAGCCCGCAGGCATCGGGGCGCAGACATAGGGCCTCATTCCGAGTTGGGCAGTACGGGTTAACGGTCACCGGTAAGGAACCCGGTGCCAGTAAACCCTTACCTCCCAATTCGGAGTTCCCTTAGCGGGACCTGCAAAGGACGTGTGGTCTGACCACACGTCCTTTGCGGGTCCCGCTAAGGGACCAGGGCGCTAATAACGGGCCAGTAATTTACAGGCCCGTAATTAGCGCCTTCCACATTCCCATTGAGCCCTATAGGGACTCAAATGGGAATGGGAAATGGTTGGTTGAATGGGGACTTACCGGGTCCGCACAGGTCGGAATGGCCTGGTAAGTCCCCATTCAACCAGACCGGACTCGGACCCGGACCCGGACCCGGACCCGGAACCGGACCCGGGTTTGGAGGCAGCCATGGTGCTAATAGCACCATGGCTGCCTCCAAACACGGATTGAGGCCCATAGACACAAGAGATGAAAACATTAAAAAACGCGACAAGAAAACCCTAGAGATTAATCAGACTGGAGTCAGTCAGTTGAAAAGAAGGGTTTTAGAGCCTTCATAAAGGATAGCAGGTCAGGGTTGAGTCTTAGAGCAAGTAGCAAATCATTCCAACTTTAATTGGAAAAGATCTGCCAAGACCCCTGGTGCATTTTACTGTCGGACCTTGAATCAGTCCTAGCGATGAGGAGCAAAGGGATCTGGCAAGATGGTATGGCTGAGCCAGAGATCTGAGATAGTCAGGGGAGAAGCCAAAAAGGCATCACTGAAACCATGGAATCAACTTTAAAAGCAATCCGTTCCTTGGTCGGTATCCAGTGGAGGCGCCGTCTGTGATCTGAGATGTGAGATCTTCTGAGAGTGTTTGTCACAATTCTGACTGTGTCGTTCTGGATTACCTGGCATCTTAATATGTTAGAGGAGGAGGAGGCACTGATGAGAAGAGAATTACAGTTGTCAATTCTTATCAATATAGTATCTCTTGCGATTGTAGGGCAGTTGCACTCAGATATGTAGGGGCGGATTTCATTTAGGAGGTGAAGGTGATAATTGCATGTATGTTTCACATAAGATGTGTGAGCATTTGCATCTAGAGACGCTTCCATTTGAACCCCTAGGGTTTTGACTTTTTACTGGATCATGATGTTGTTCTCTTTTAGCAGGAAGCTGCTATAGTCTGTGGACAGTTTGTCCCTAAACCTGTTTGGAACCAGTGATCATGAGCTCTCTCTTTGTTACATTCAGGCATAGCCAATTCTCAGACATCCAACAATTAATGTGATCGTAAATGTTTGATAGTTGGCGTCCGTGCCATAGATCCCTGTGAGTTCCAGAACAATCTGTGTGTCATCGGCATATTTGTGAAAATGATACTCATCTTGTCAAGGAGGGTGCAGAGGGATCTGAGGTAAAGATTAAATAACACTGGGGAGATGGATGCCCCCTGAGGCACACCACAGTGGATTGGCGCAGCAGGGGAGAAAGCTGTCTCCCACTGGATTCTGGATTCTCAGTTAGAGAGGAAAGATTGTAGCCATTCATTTAACAGACACATTGGAACAGAGGCCTGTGTCTTTTAGGCGGCTAAAGGAGATGGTCATGATCAAAAAGGAAGAAGGCCACAGGAAGGTCTAAAAAAATCAACATCCCGGCCTTGCCTCTGCCAATAATACCCAGCATTTGAGTCTGGAGGTCAATCAGAACCGTCTCAGTACTGAAGGCGGGGCGGAAGCCTGTTTGCCGATAGTGTAGGGTTCCATTTGATTCCACAAAGGATTGTAGCTGCGTAGTGGCAAATTTGTCTAGGATTTGTAGAAAGAATTCGCAGTTTGTGATAGGTCTCAGGTTACTGGATTCTAAGGGATAGATATTGAGTTTTTTTGGAATAGGTGTGATTGTGACATTTTTAATGACATTGGGTACAAGCTTATCTCTAAAAGAGGCATTGACTAAATACGTTAAAAAGGGAGCAAATAGCTCCTTATGGTCCAGAATTGTTTCCATGTCATTTCATTATCATATATTTCAACGCCTGGCACTTAAACGTGTACATTATAGTGAAAATGTTCATCAAATATTTTTGTTTTTTTGAGGGGTTCCCAACCCAACCCCTCTTCCTCCACCTATATTTACCTATTCATACCCACCAAAACACTTATCTGCCCTTGCCAACCCACCCCTAAAAAATGTGATGGACATTTTCGTTATAATGTTCACGTTTAAATGCCAGGCTTAGAAATATACGGCGAATAAAGGATGTCGTACCCCAGAATCAGCTTTGGTGGAAACAGGTTGTGTGGGCAGGAGGTGGGGTGCATAGAAGACAGCATCCTGGACATGTCTATGATGGAGATTTACGAGAATGAGAAATGTTGCAAATTCCGAGCCTTCAATTGAGGATCATCCTGTAAATTTATGTAGGTATTTTGTGCTTGCACCTCGGTTATTTTCAGTGGTGCCTTCACAATTTAAGCCTTGAGTGCAGCTTGTATGGTTGAGCAGTCTTGGTTAGTTGGAGTGAAAGGGAGCTGAGTGGCCTTTGGTTTTTCCAGGGATTTCAAGATTTCAAAAGGTTTCCCTCAATTTGAGCATTAAAGTATTTTTTTTGGTTTCCTTAATTAAATGTTTATAGGATTTATCCTCTAAGGCTGCCGTTACTTTGCATCCTGTACTTGTAGCCTTCCCTTCTTCCCTTAAGGATGTGGAAACAGTTCGCCAATCATACATTTTTTGCTAAAATCAAGATGCTTGCTTTCTATGTGATTCTTCAGATAAACACCCTTGATACTCACGAAGAGGATGAAATAAAGACATTTAAGTTTCTAAGAATATTTGCACTTGCTGGTCTTCCGAATCATGGTGTGCCTTTTTGATATTCAACAGAGGGGGGATTTGTGGTGGCTTCCCAAGTATTTGAGGTTAACAGGGTCTATGTGTAGGCTTCAGTGATAATGATGTGTTATTTATATAGCGCCTTAATCCAAAGTGCTTTACAGAGCACATATTTACATACAATATCACCCAACCGAAATTGGTACTCATTTATCAACCTCAGAAGGATGAAAGGCTGAGTTGGCCTTGCCACGATTCGAACCTGCGACCTGCAGATCGCAGAAACGAGTGCTCAACCCGCTGAGCTATCTTACCGGCAATGAATGAATGGCAAAGAACTGTTGGATCCTGTAGGTGCTGAATGTGGGCAGTGATGTGTATAAAGATTTATGTATTAGTCAGATTTGTTTACAATGTGATTTTTGTACTTTTCAAGTTCACTTTATAGTAGAGTAATATTTTACTTGTTAAAAGCAGTACATTAGCACATAATTGTATCAGCAAGAGCTAAGAAGATATGTGTTCAATTCTCTTGCAGATTGGGCTCATATCCTGGCTTCAACTCTTAACTAAAGTGTATGATTGCGTTGCTGGAAAATAGGTTTATCTCACTGTGTTGTATATGTCATTTGCACTGTGGGAGGAGGTGCCAGAAAATCAGATGAAAAGGAATGCATGCTTTATTCATCTTTGAAAGAATGTGTTTCACACTGGCTTCTGGTGCCTCCGACCGCTGGCCACCATTTGCCCAGCTGCTGCCTCCCCCTCGCTTCCACTCTCAGCGTTCCCCCTCCACCTTTCATTTAACTGCATGCACTTACTAATAGTACCCTACTCCATCTCCATGTGTCACATTGGCACCCCCTTGGCCATGTATTGGAAATGGAGAAGGGATTCCACAAGCTTTTTTCTTCAGTTTCATTGGGGCCATCCTTGCTGTAGTCTTTGGTTTTGTAATATGAGAAATGTCCTCCATCCTCCACAATTGCTGTTTTATTTGTCAAAAAGATATTTCCCTTACCTCTTGGATGGTAATGGCAATAATCTCCACTGCAGCAGACCGTACAGGGTGGTAACGACCATTTGCTCTCATTGAAGGCCCTTGTAGAGGAGCAGGTGGATGCCTCTCAACTGGTCCCCACCCCCTTACCACCGCCCTATTGGAGTAGCTGAAGAAGAGCTACAATTGGCAACCCATGCATGAATCCATGCCACATTCCTATACTGTGTCAAGTGCATGAAAGACGATATGCACTCAGGCAGCCATTCAGAATATACCCTTGCATAGAGGCAGAAGAAGGATGCTGCCAGGAAGGATGTTCGCTACCAAGATGTCAGAATGTGGCTATGAGTAATATGGTTGAACTCTTAATAAAGTCTGATGACGACAGAATGATGTCAGAAAGAAGATGTCTGAACCTATGCCGAAACAATATGGAAATCTTAAAACTGACAATGGGCCTCATTACAACTGGCACCATTGTATCCGGACCGGCACCATTGTTTCCGGACCGGCACAGTACGGGTTTGGCTGCCGGAGCCACTGTGCCCTAGAGGGCAGACCCTGCCAGACAGAGCGGCCATGGTAAGAAAGCCATAACGGAAGCACCAGCACTGTTGCCGGTGCTTCCGTGTTCCCCATTCCCATTGAGTCTTATGGGATTGGGGAATTATAATTTACCGGCACCTGACTTTCCGGAACGCCAGAGTTGTAATCCCCCGGTGTTACCGGCAAGCCAGGGGCCGGTAAATCTTACAAGTCCGGTGGCAACCTACCAGTAGCACCTACAGGGTTACCGCTGGACTTGTAATAAGGCTCAATGTAACTGAGACACTAAGAGAAACATGTACCTAAAGATGAAGCAATTGTGAATATAAGAAGATGAAGTGAACATGATGATCAATAACTGTAAATACGCTGTAATGCAAGGTAGAAAGGGTACATAGAAACTTGCTAAAAAGATTTGTATACATAAGGTTTAGGATGGCCATTGGAAGAAATGGGCAACAGCCTTTGTTAAGATTCAACTCTGCTACTTCAAAAGCCGAGCCTAGGATTTCAAATTGAAGAACTGAGGAAGAAGCTGTTTTCGTGTGCAGAATAATGGAGTAGTTTAGCCTGGAATCAAGGAGACTATTTTGAGAGATGGGTGCAAGACACAAAGGGAGTGGAATGAACAGACCATGCGCATAGGACGTATTTCTGCTAAGATTAGGAGACACAAGGACATCTGCAAGTTCCAAGTGTTGAACAATCACAAGGCAAAAGCCTATATGAGGTGGAATGAGGAAGTCTCTAAAGGCCAGAAAGGGTAATAGCACCTTGCATAATTATATCAAATAGCAGTGAAAGGAAGGCTGAAATGGACAAAATTGTGGTCTCCTAACACGTGACTCAGAAATTGAAACCAAGGGCTATTGATTAAAATCTCAGATGGAGATAGCGGTCAGCTCATACTCCCTTGAATGTTCCAGCACAGTGAGCAGACTACGAGTTCAACTACGCACAGAAGGCCTTGGCTAAGGAGCAAGTCGATGACATACGATGGACTAATTGGGAAAACAATGAATTAATTGATGCATCTTGATCACCTATGTTTCATTTTCACTCACGTGCTGCTAAACACGCATAAAGTCAAAAGTTGGATGGGTTGCCAACCACTCATATAGCCTGCCACACACTTTTACAATGTTGCATTTACCAACCCACTGCCACATTGGGCCTCATTCCGAGTACAGCGCTAACCAATGGCGCTATTAACGCCTTGGTTGACGCCGTACCCGGACCGGCAGCGCCTTGGTGGATGGCGGAATTACCGCCCCATTCCAAGGTTGGCGGGGCGGTAATTCCCCAATCCCCATTTACCCTTCCCCATTCCCATTCTTGCCCCATAGGGCATAATGGGAGTGGGGAAGGCGTCAATTACGCCACCGTAAATTACGGTGGCGTAATTAACATCAAGGTCCCTTAGCGCCATGGTTTTTAACACCTGCTAAAAGCAGGTGTTAAAACCACCATGGCGCAAAGGGAACTCGGAGTATGGCGGTAAGGGATTACCGCCACCGCTCTCATTAGCGGTGGCCGCTATCCCTTACCGCCATACTCGGAATGAGGCCCACTCTGCTATAATCAGTATATTACGTATGTAGAAGTAGCTCAGGGCGTGTTTTACAGACAAGCGGCAGCCAATGAGATATTAACATGTCTATGATTCTATAAGTAGACATGTTCCCCTAATCCTACCCCTCCCATTGGTAGGTTTTGCAGAAGCCACGTAGGATGATGTCATAAATGATGTATATTAAAGTATATAAACTCTGTACAAACAAGATATGCATGCCCCTATTTTGATAGCTGTTACTTCTCCCTGCTTTCTTTCACTGAGACTAAATCATTTTTTACCATCTACCTGGGGTCTGTCTGGTTATTTGGTTTAAGATATGTACTGGTAATTTCATCTAGCGCATAGAGGAGGTTTCCAAGTGCCAGAGCACACCCTCATTTTGCTTAAGCCTGTTAACTCAAGTTATTGCCTGCTACCACCTGAAACATCCTCTTGTAAATGTGATTATTGACTCAACATTGGGATGCCAGGTATGGGTTTTGTGTTGTGGGGGTGTCGTTTTATGAGGATTGGTAAGGCAGGATAACAACTGTGAGTCCTGTGTATTTGGGAGGCAGGTATGACTATTTTGCGTGTTCTGCTTGTGGTTTGCCCTTAGAGCCAGGATTAGCCTGGATTAGCTTGGGATCGGCTCTACCCAAACATTCTCAGGCTTGTGTACCTCCATTTCTTACTGCTATGAAAAGTGCAGGTGAAACCAAGAGAAAACAATCGTGGGATTCAACTCCAGCTTCTTGGCATAATGATGAGATGTGAGCAAAAGCCTTAGCGCAACGGAGCACGAAATAACTAGGCACATTTGTGAGATCACTCTGTAAGAGTGTTGTTGTGCATGGGGTACAAGACCAAATGCCAGTGTATTATAGAGGTCTTTGGAATTGCTGCAAGCATAGAAGATGGTGTACGCACAGTTGGGGGGGGGGGGCATAGCAGGCCACCCAACATCGAGGCATCCCTTGGCCATGGCTTTGACCACATGGTGCCAAGCTAGCATTTTCACTCACTGAGCTGGGTTCTTTTGTATTCTGGTGTGCTTGGTCGGTGGAGATTCTGCTTTTTCTGTGATTTTCTGGGCTTCTTGTGCTTTCATGCTGTCCCCGGATTAGCCATCTCACTCGGTGACCCAGACAGAGTGCGTTTTTTTTTGTGTCCTGGCATTCTGCGCTAGTGCTGTGGCCCAATGCCAAGGAGCTGGGGACTTTATTTGGGGGTCCCGGTGTGGCAAGTAGGTGGGGTTTCTACCCTCCTTACAGTGATCTTGTGTCCAGGTGCCTGGGGCTTCTCCCCGTTTATTCCACTTACACAGAGGTTTTCTGTTAGGAGGAAGGTGGGTGCGGAAGGAGACAAGGATTAAACGTGTGGCACTGTGTGAAACTGAATATTGTTCTATGTTGCTTTCTTTTGTAGTTTGATATGCAAAGGAACATTTGTTAAATGGCTTGTACTACATAATTTCATGTGGCTATATAGGGCAGAAATTACAGAATTTACGACTACACTGGCAAACACAGACAAAAAAATGTAACAGATGTGATTGCATAAAAAGGGGTAACCTTTACAAAAAGGTAAATGTAATAATGACTCTTGAATCACACACTAGAGTGCATTAGATCTATCATCCTGTCCGCCACCCGTGTCCTCTGGCACTAGTTGTGCCACTCATTGACACGGGAGTCATGTTGTCCATCTGGAATCTGTATTTACTGATGTAAGAGGCATCTTGCAGGAATAAAGCATAAAATATTGATATATGGCAAACCTTGTCAGTTGCATCCATGAGATCACTTACCTTTACCACAGACATGGGAAATGTCTTTCAAAAGTCCCACAACTCTTGAAATGCTCCGCGTTTGAGAATATCTGCAAGCTTGTAAGATTTCTCAAAAAGAAACTGTGGTGTACAGCTGTGAGCTGCAGACTGGTAAGACACTGTTGGTTTACCTCTGGTACGAATACAATATGCCACTATGATATGATATGATAGGTTGTTTATGACGCGCTTAATACCCACAGGTTTCTAAGCGCGGACCCGAGGATCAAACCTGTGTTGTTCCGTGTTTTGCTTCCAACGCGAGCACTTTGCCCCTGAGCTATCCTATACGATAGGCACTGGCGCCTTTAGAGCACGACTGATGGGCGCAGTATGAAAGCTTATTATAATAACAGATCATAAAATAAGGTACTCCACAATCATTCACACTGTACCACTCTGAATGGCATATTGATGCTTCTGACAATGAAAGACTCATGAGGGGAATTTTGAATAGAAGTTGTTTCATTTTTGGAGTATTGTACAACACACACACACACACACACGGGAGTTCCAGAAAAATGATCTCTACGCTGACTCTCCAATGAATCTTCAGGTTCATTCATGATATGATATGATTGCCTTTTCAAGGTGAAACAAGAAGCACCTGCATGCAGCCAATTGCCCCCATAATGTCTGGCAAACACGCTAATATGCTCCCATAAATCTGTTTCATAAGGTGCTGCTCCAAAATACTTAAAGGCATGGGGCCTCATTACGACCCAGGCGGTAAGTTACCGCCTGGGTCGTACCTTTACCACCATGGCGTAAACTATGTTTACGCCATGGTGGTTGGCGGACTTACCGCCCCATTCCGAGGTGAGTGGGGTGGTAAGTCCCCATTAACCCATTTACCCTTCCCCATTCCCATTTTTGCCCCATAGGGCATAATGGGAGTGGGGAAGGCGTTAATTACGCCACCGTAAATTACGGTGGCGTAATTAACAACAAGGTCCCTTAGCGCCATGGATTTTAACACCTGCTAAAAGCAGGTGTTAAAACCTCCATGGCACTAAGGGACCTCGGAATCAGGCGGTAAGGGTCGGCGCTGTTTACGCCGCCGTAAACCCCTTACCGCCTGGGTCCTAATGAGGCCCATGGTCTAGTAAAAATTTGTATTGTCCCTAGGGTCGGCCATGTTTTTTTAAGCCTAAGTGGCTCGATTTTAGAAAACTTTCCTATGGACCTTAGCCGAGTTTTCGTCCATTAAACGCACGCGAAAACAAGCACCAGGACGCCGCCATTTTCTGATAATCCTATCATTTCCCCCATCGCCCTGGCTGACCTGCTTTTGCGGCACTAAATCAATTCCCCCGCCCCTGAGCCTGACATTATCAAGACATTCATATTCCCCGCCTCTCTCCGTGACGTTACTGTGCTGCGTAGGCAAACGCGCCCAGTCGTCTTCTACGCGACTCCACACAGAACCCGGAAACCAACACAGACCATCTCACAACACAGCGCGCCACAATTCGGAATATGAAACTGTACTTTAAAATCAAACAGCAACACGGTACATTTGGTAAAGTACATTTATTTTACATTAAATGTTTAGAGAATATTCAGCAATTGCCATATGAACTCCGAAAACCATTTATTTTCTTTTATCTGTATCCGCCATGGTACACAGGGTGTTGCTTTTCGTTAAAAGAAGCACTTTGGAAGCACGGTGAACCGCAAGGCTGTTCCATCAACTAGGCACTAGTCCATCATAAAGGTTGATATGTTGCTTCTAGCCACTAGTACAGCGTAAGGGCATGTGGGCCCTTGGCGATCGTCCCATAATATTGTCAGTGTGCTCCAGTTGTTCACACGAAGCTGCAGGTGTCTACTGTAAAAGCCATCTGCTGGTGTCTCAAACCGATGGCAGTAGCAGAAGGGGAGCAAATACCTGTTATGAAAACAAAAAAATTATAATTAGTCTCGCCAGACGATCTTCATTAATATTACTTATTTTATTTATTACAGCCGATCAGAAACTATTTGCTTGCAAGGATAGTTCAATGGAGTATGTTCGGCTCTAAAATCAATGCGAAAAGTAACGAAATAAATCGAGGACAACACACAATGATAAACGACAGTTAGTCTACATGCGTGAGGAATGATATGATATATGATATGGCATTTGTAACGCGCCTATACTCAAGTGTTTCTAGGCGCGACGAGGCAGGTGGGGAACAAGGGCAGACAGACAACGATCCTACTAGGCCAGGTGTCTTTCTGATCGCGCATGGGGAAGGGGGGAGAGGGGGGAAAAGTGCTGTACATGGTTAGTTGAACACAAATTAAATAATAGGGCCAGCTGGTGGCAAGTGCAAGGTAAATGCCGGGAGAAGGGGCTGAAGGATACAGAGACATTCCCGTAGTGCAGGTAGGCAGTGCAGGGAAAAGTGGCTGGGCCAAGGACCGAGATCGGTGAGACCAGTGGACCTGCATGCCCATGTGCCCACTACGAAAACGTTTTCCTTGCTTTTCCTAGCTCTTCATTCATTCATTTATTCATGCATCCATTCATTAAATCTTCATTCCGGTATAAAAGAGTGTAAAGATTTACTTACATTATATTTGAAATTTCCATTGTGTCTCTTCGTAATGCAGTCTGTAAAACGGACCGTGCACTTGACAACGATTTTTCGTATACTGAACTAAAATGAACTCGGTCTAGTTTCTGAATTTTCTGCCTTATCGTCTCTTACGTTATTACGCACCCCCTTCAAATGTAGTTCTTTCGGCATGGTCCCTGTCTCAAGGTAAAAAAACAATAGACCCTTATACTTCCAGTGCGACTTGTGGGCCTCATCTGGGCGCGAGTTGAAAATCAAAGCCGCTGTCCTTCGCATTCTTTATTTGCAACATCACGTAGTATAGGCATCTGTGAGAACTTGAAGTTTAGAATCCGTCTATGTAGTGCGCCTCAATGTACAAATGCGAACTGGCTTCTCTCCCAAAGGCCACGGCCCGCTTGGCTGGCGCGTTCTAAGTGCCCCAATTTTGTCCCCGTTGTCTGCGAGCTTTGCAGCCCAAATTGAGACATTTAATTTTCGGCGGAAGGTCAGGGAAAGTATGAAGTACCACAGGAGTTCAGTTAAAAGTGAGATTTATTGTTTGTTTGTTTGTTTGTTTTATTATTTGCAATACGCAAGCCTCCCCTCCGTTAACAGTGCACAGCATTTACATTTACATGAGATGAGACATGAGAAAAATATAAACATACACATATATGAGGTGAATAGAGAGAATTCAAAGATAACACCCAGCTTGTTCGCCACCCATGATGGTGAAGGTAGGGGTTTGGTTTACAGGTACACTGTACAATAACATTTATTTACAAAAAGACAATCGTATTGCAATTATTTAAACCGGGATTTGTACTTCACAATCAGCTGTGCTTCAGGTGGGCATGGCACAGTCACAATGTTCGGTGGCAATGGATCACTGCTCTGCACAGAAACATCCAAAATTCCATATCTGTGCTTCTCTAACACAGCAACAATAAAGCCTTTCACAAAGTCGAACTGCATTTCATCATAGACTGGTTTGATCACCCATTGCTTACTTCGTTTTGAAAACACCTTAGTGTAGCGAGACATCCTTACTTTACCCCTAGTCCTAGATTGTTCACGTCCGACATTGCTGTTATGGGCCAAGACCGCTAGTAGAGTGCGATGTTTCATGCCCCGAAAGCTAAAATGCAAGTGCTTTGGCCTGTACTTTAGGCACATATTTTGGAACACCTCCAAATCTCCTGTGTGACAGAATTCTGTCAGTCCTCTCAAATCTCTTGATAGAGGTTTGTCGAAAACAATCTTCTCAATGGCTTTGTGTGTCGGTGAAGATGGAATCAACCACTTCTTCTTCCGTGCCTCCTCTGGGGACAAAGGGCCATGTTCACACTGGTGGAAATGTTGATTTGCTGTCTAGCGGTGAACGTTGGTACAGTGGTGCATCAGTGACCGCCATTTTTCAAGTAGTATTTCCACTGATCCTTCACAAGTTTTTGAGCTCCACCAAAGATGGTTGGTGATAGAATGTGACCACTGCAAAATACTTTCAAAACCTTTTTTTTTCCCTGCAGCCGAGATTTTCTTATTGATTGATTTAGCAAGATGCCATACGTCAAATTGATGTTTAATATGTGGGAACTGCTCTCTCATTGTCTTGGCAATTGCAACGTGTCTATCCGTGGCTAAGAGGTCGATGTGCAGTCCCCTTGATTGTAGATATTCCACTGATTTTATAAATCCTAGTTTCTCCATGGCCACTGACGATGTACATTGTGTTAGCTGCACGACCACCGAACTCACAATTTTCTTACTATCCATGTCCTGAAAGTGGTAGGTGCAGTACTTGGTAGAAAATCCAGGGCTGTCGCACTGTCCATCGCCAGCTAGCCTGAATCGTTTGCCTTCGAATGTACTTGCTAGAGACAATTGTTCAATTTTCCAAGCAGCACTAATGGCGGAAACAGATAATGACGTTGGTATATGTAGTACAGCGCTTTAGAAATGAAATGGAGTCCCACAAACTGAAAGAAAGCCTCTAACTTTCTAAAACTGGAGCCACTAAAAAGTGATGCAGCTGCACACAGTAGATTGCCTGCTGGCAGTTTCCCCAGCATCGGTTGTGCAGACCATGAGAACCTATGATTTAATCTACAGGCGGCATTTATTTTGACGTTACTGCCTTTTATTTGACGAGTCACATTAATCAATGGCTTCCCACATACTTTCCCTCTAATGGAATGCACACATTTCAGCATACTTATAATTTCCATCAAACAACTGTAGAATACAATGTATTTGCTCTCTTTCATTAGACTGTCATCCTGCGTCAACGTTGTTTCGGCCTGTGACGTTGTGGAGATTTCAACACATTGGAAAGTAATATCGCTGATATCAAGTTCTGATGCGTCTATGGATGCTGCGGCTGGTTCATTCTCTGTCATTTCGACATCTATTACTTCAACATTGATGGGAGAACACAACAATGTCGACAGGTTTTTTGGTGGCAAATTTTTGGCAGGTGTAGATTGTGTGAATTGATCTGCAACTACTTCAGAGCTATCTTCAATACATTCAATAACATCTTCTTGTGGTGGTGCGGTCGCACTGTAGCTATGGTCCAATGCAACTTTGCTGTAGTCTCCAAACACAGTTAATTCATGTTCTGGCCATTGGACATGAGCATCTTGAGCCTGAACACGCCTCGCCTCAATTAATAGTTCCTCCATAGTGTACACGGTCTGGAAAGCCACATCTCTCATTCGCTTCACTGTCTGTCTATGTATAGTTCTGACACCCACGGGTAACTGGAGGAGAGATTGGAAAAGGGATGTTCAGTTTAAACACAAGATGGAGTGTAGTAGAATTGACTGGAAAAAAATATAAAATAGTCCCCAGCACAAACATTTTTTTAAAGTTATGAACTGTTTGTGACTAACCTTTTTTTTGTTTTTTTTTCCTTGCAACTTTTTTGACTCGACCTTCAACATCTGCACGCTGTAGCTCTGATTCGTTTCCGCATGTCCTCCCTTCCTCTTGCGCTGCAATGCCTATATTTTCTGTATCCGCATAGACAGCACGGAATGAGGCTCCATCGTCTCCCTGAAACATAGTACTTTCATTACTATGTACCAAAATATTGTTAGCATAAAACACATGTGAGGACGAACACACAGGTACATCTCAATAGCCAAACACGATTTAAACATTGTGTGCAACAATCAAACGACAAGTATTCGACCAGTGATGATCTATTTCGATGGAACTGTCAGTATCCATACCTCTGGCTCTGCATGGACTGCCATGAATGGTTGTATTGGAGAGGAGGCATCCGTATCTCCCTGAAACACAGTACTTGCATTGGTATGCTTTTCAATATTGGAAACACAACACACACTTGGGGTCGAATGCATAGGTACATATAAAGAGATAACCACAAATGATGCATTGTCCAAAAGAATCAAGGAAAATCTAAATATGATCACATTTCATCGACTTATTTCTCCGATTCCTTTACATCTACATCATCTAAATGAGATGTTGTGATTGTGGTGGAAGCTCCGTCGTCTCCCTGAAACACAGTACTTGGATTAGTATGGTTTTCAATATTGGAAACATAACACACACTTGGGGTCGAACGCACAGGTACATATAAAGAGATAACCGCAAATGATGCATTGTCCAAAAGAATCAAGGAAAATCTAAATATGATCACATTTCATCGACTTATTTTTCCGATTTATTTACATCTGCATCATCTAAATTGGATGTTGTGATTGTAGTGGAAGCTTCGTCGTCTCCCTGAAACACAGCACTTGCGTTAATAGGGAAGAAAGTATAGCAAATGGAATCACGTTATATGATCACGCATGATGGAGCTGTCATTATCCATACCTTGTGCTGCTGAAGAATATCTATGGATGTTGCAAATGTAGTGCGCACTTCCGAAAGCTGTTGCGCCAATTCGTATAGGCATGGTCCCGCTTCCACTTCCCCTGGAATTACTTGAATGTCAGGCTCTGCATCAAGTGCAGGGGTTGACGCTCCATCAACTGCCTGAAACATAGTACTTGCATTAGTGAGGATTACAATAGTGAAAACATAACACACACCTGGAGTCGACAGCACAGGTACATATCAACGGCTAACCACGAATGAAACATTGTGTAGAACAATCAAACAACAAGAATTCCAGCTCTGATGATGACGCTCGATGGAGCTGTCAGTATCCATACCTCCTGCTGGTGAAGAACATCTAGAAATGTTGTAGATGTGGTGGACGCTTCAGCATCTCCCTGAAAGACAGTACTTGCATTAGTATGGATAACACTAATTATAACTGAAAACAAACACCAGTGGACGATAACTAAGGTGTATATCAATTGGAAAGCACTAACCAAACATTCGGTAAAATAATTACACGATAAAATAAAACTATTACTTGACATGCATAAAACAAGTCTGTAGCGGATTAGCCTAGTAAGATTACCTGATACGCGCTAGAAGTGGTTGATAACTGCGACCACGTAAAGGATGTAGAATGTTCTTGCTTCAAATTCAAGGGATAGTCAAGAAGTTGTAAAGGTAAATTAATGATTGATAATGAAATGCCACTATTAAAAATAGCCATGTAAGGTGACAGAATACTTGAAAACTGCTCAATACAGCACAGTTCCCTGTTCCCATATATATACATGGCGTTTGTGGGTTATGAAATCGAAAAAGAATATATTGATGAATGTCATTATTTAAAAAACTATACACTCATATCAATATCGAAATTATTACAAGGGATAGAACACTTACAATATCAATTAATCCGTTCGGATACCTACACACTACCGCAAGGCCTAAAGCTAAATCCGGACACTTGACTCACCGGTGGCGGAATGTGGACGAATAGAGTGGGAATAGCGTTTTCGAGCAATTTCCGTGTCGTTCGCTGTTTATTCTTCTTTGTTACCCAAGATGTTGTGTACATGTCCAAGGAAAAGTGCCGGCTGCAGATGCGGTATCGATCACCCCTCTTGTCCTGTAAGACTTGTTGGACTCTACTTTCCAGCTCATCCAGTGGATATCCGCAATGTCTGACCCATTCTCTTATTCGATCAACAGTTTTCGGGAATACATGCATTTTAGTGCCTTCAGATTTCGCATGGGTCTTCGAAGGGCAACCGCTAATCGAACAGGCAGACATTGTTGATAAATCTGAAAAGTAAATATCGACATTATTATACAATCTTCAAGAATAAAGATTTGATACAAAAGTAAATGAATCATACAATGATCAATGCAAGGTTTGTTTTGGTTGCAGGAACTATACCAGTTCATTATGTGCGGTTTAGTATTTGCATAAGTTGCAGAAATGTATAAATGATGTGACTAAAAACTGAACATGTGACTCATCCCTTGGATGTTCTGTATTGCACGAGAAGGAAACATGCTTACATTATAGACTGGACCCCCGAAGGATGCAATTCGATGAGAATAGACACAGATGAAAATAAATAGATCTATTGATAGCATAGCAATGGAAACTCAAGTCAATAGCAATGAGACCAATGAACCTAGCACTATTGTGTACTCAACTCGCAAATAGATAAAAAATTTAAAAATCTGCGAAATATGACTAGGATACATGGCCTTACCTTGACCAACAAACAGTTTGATTCAGCAAGCAGAGCAGTATGTTGCAGGAGAATAGGTGGGTGGCCACAGGTAGCACACTGATGGGTTTGCTCTAAGCGGTCACAGATGTTCACGGATAGCACGACGACGAGCAGATTAGCGTAGATCTCAGTGGTTGCCAGATAACACGTTCAGGAGTTGACTTGCAAAGCACAAAGATGTTCTCATGAGACATATCAAGTGGTTTGTAAAGTATTAGAAACAGGGGTGTGTTTGTGAATGAATGACGTATGTATGTCGTGGTCTTAGGGGGGCGGCCTGCTTCAAGGGGAGGCCTGGCTGGAGACATGGGGTCTGAGGAGGCCATGTGACCGATGGCCCCTTGGCGTGGGATACCTTTTGAAGTGTACATGTAGTTTGGCACCTTGGCCTTTCGCGCCCCTGACAGCCCCCCATGCCAGCGCTCATCCACTGGCGCGAACCGCCTTTGATAGAGGGGGGTGGGATGGATGGGCCTGGGGCGTGCAGATAAGGCACAGGAAGACTGCTGAATGGAGACACACTTATGTGGATTGCAGGGGGGCTGCCTGCTCCAAGGGGAGGCCTGGCTGGAGACACAGGGTCTGAAGTGTACATGTAGTTTGGCACCTTGGCCTTTCGCGCCCCTGACAGCCCCCCATGCCAGCGCTCATCCACTGGCGCGAACCGCCTTTATATCAATATATAGTATATCGTCTTTATATCAATGATAGTATATCGTTGCTTATCAATAACAAATGCCACATACCGGAGATTCTTGTGAGCACAGACCCACACTTCAACCGGTGTATTATAGTGGTCAAGACCCTAAGGCCTGTATAATCCAATGGTAATTGTTAGTATAGATATATGTGTGACTTTTATAGAGACATAACCCACTGAAAGACTTTGAACAAGTGTTATTTAGTGCATGCATTATCGAGAATATGTTATGTTAGCTTAGATAGATAGTGACCACCCTGCTTCACAGCGACCAGACCTTCACCCATTCGGAGCACTGATGTCTGACGTCCATCCTTGAATGGAGACACACTTGATTCATTTAAAAAATCGAAACAACCGTTGTTAAAATATATGTGGTGTTTTATTTTGTATCTTATTTTCATGACACAAAAATACAAGACTTTAAAGATTATACAGGTCAGGTTGCAGCACAGCGAGAGAAAATCCCCTGTACTGACCGCTGTCACTCGGGAACGTTTCTCTTATGGCACGAACGGCACAGGCGGGTATCACTCTTCGAACGCGGTGTCCAAGCCTCCTGTGGAGCCACCATGTAAAGGAACGATAGGCCACCAGCCTGTACCACCTGTGAAAAGGAATGAAACAAACTGTTTTTAAATGACCAAGATAAGTTTAATAAATGTTTGTTGTCAATGACAATTCTTGTAACTAATGGCATTCTGCACGGACAAATGCTATCTAGACAATGCACACTATTGAATGACTTACATGCGTTACAATGATATGTAGATGTAATTTTGGATATAGTAGAAGAACATGAAATAGGAGTGGCATGACAAGCAGAGTATACTTACTCGTTACTCGGATTACGAGGACGAACAGTTGCGCGAAGTTCGTGCATAAGCACCATCATTATTCTCAACACGGCCCGTGTGAGGCAGGCTGCCCTGAAGTCTGGCAGCTCGGTGATGCATTGCGGTCGTGGCTCGCCTTCCGAAATGTAGGCCAGGCATCCCTAGTTTTCTCGGCAGCAGCAGTTCTCGCCCTCAGTTGGCATTAGCTTGCACCGATTGCATGTGCACCAGGTGGAGACGCCGTCCATTCGACTAGGCCCAGGCTCTTCATCTGTTGATTCATCCTGCCAACTGCCGTCCGAATCCCCATCGTTTTCGTGTGCTTCCCTTTCCAGTAGTTCCTCCTCGGTATACTCGGGCTCGTACATGTAGGGCATTATTGTAGCCATTGTGTGTTAAACAAACTAAAATAATTTATAGCGGTGGTACTGGAATCTGTTCACACGGGCTACAAGCGGTGAAGGTAGCTGACCAGAACACTGAAATGAGTCACAGAATACTCAAAGTAACACAGAGAGAGGAATGGAATCGAAAATCTACTTATTGAGGAAAGAGGCGTCCTGCCATTTCCATGGCGACACGTCATTAGCTGAAGCGCAGCGAATGTTGACACAAGACGTGCTTTGGCGTTGGGAAATGGGCGGTACGAGTCTGCTGATGACAGGCTCAGGGGCGGGGGATTTGATTTAGTGCCGCAGGTCAGCCAGGGCGATGGGGGAAATGATAGGATTATCAGAAAATGGCGGCTCCCTGGTGCTTGTTTTCGCGTGCGTTTAATGGACGAAAACCCGGGTAAGGTCCATAGGAAAGTTTTCTAAAATCGAGCCACTTAGGCTTAAAAAAACATGGCCGACCCGTAGGGACAATAAAAATTTTTACTAGACCATGCCTTTAAGCAAATATATTAATCACTCAAGGTGTGTATTACACCTCAGCAGATTCACCACCTTCCATAAATCTCGTAATATCTGATGCTACAACTATGCAGATGATACACAACTCATCCTTACAACACAGAGCAACTCTCGTTCCACATACCATGAAGCATTAAAAGAAATCGATACATGGATGTTGACAGGCCTCATGGCACAACTACCTTGAAAGTAGTAGGGCCATGCAGGCATATATTTTGAGACTAGCCTGATGATTTCTTTTTTGGCCACAGGCAGCATGAACATGTGTGTTGCTAAATGCTCCCGTACTTAGTTGCTGATAAGGCATTCAATGGAGTATTTTTTGTGTTTCCCTGCAGAACCGATTGCAAATCCTATACATTTCTATTGGTTGTTGATGAGGATTGTGCTGTAAAATGAACAATTCTAACTTATTATTTTAAAGTTTCTTTCAGTGGGAGAGTTGAGCACTCCTCCTCCCAGTACTCTCATTTGATTGGGACAATTCCAGGAAAACATTTACGCCTTACCACGTTACAAATTCACCATATGCAACTGACAATATGTTTTCCCCTTGGTATTCCCTTAACAATTTTTCTTAGCACAATCATCTCAAACAAGAAATAACATGCACATTTTAAAACTTACATGTGTGAAAAATAGTGGAGCTTATGCCCTTTAATTATGTAATTTGGCACATTCCCGCCGCCAAATGTTCATGATTTGAACGGCAGAGTGCAAAGTGAGTGAACACTGCCTTGCATGCTTGCATGCCAGGTAGTGGCAAGCTATGCTCAATTTTACGATTAAAGGTTAATGGCGCTGTATACACCGAGGCGGCGGGCTGACCCCGTCGGTCATGGCCGGCCACCTAAGTTAATGGGCTCAAGCAAGAGTTTCCTACACAGGTGCAAATGGTGTGCATTTAAAAAAAAGAAACGTACCTTTGCTGCATGGCCCAGCGCTCTGATTTCCAAGACCATTTTCAATATTGATGATGGGGCCATTATCGACATTGAAAACGGGCTTCCGTAAACCACGCACGGATTCGGGCGGGGCACCAAGATAAGTTTCTTTTAAAAAAACAAATATACACTCTTTGCATCTGCGTAGGAAACTACACGGATGCTATGAGGTAATGTGGCACATGGAAGGGAAGGGGATGCTGGCCAGCAGCTCCTAGGCTGCTTGGAACATTAGCTTGTACCATTCAATACAGCCAGCGCTCCGCGCATCCTGTTTGGCCATCGCCCCCTCTCAGCGTGCTAATTGTAATTACAATTAAACATTGCCTGACATGCTCGCATTTCGGGCAGCGTTTAATTTTAATTTTGACCACTGCTTTCGATGAGTGGATGGTATGGAGTGCCCACAATTGCAAACAAATGTTACCTGACATGCGTGCATGTCGGGCAACATTGAATTGTATTTGTACACGCTGCCTGCCATGTGGGTATGGCAGGCATCATGTACTGTGGATCCCTATGGGGACCACCTCGGCCCCCATAGGGTTTTCCAGCATTTGCTCTGGCATGAAAATCCAGGCTGACGCAAATGCGGGAGGATTTGTATAGCGGTGACGAAGGAATGCGGCAGAAGCACACGTTGCGTTCCGCCCCTCCTTTCCACCATATAAATAATTGAATATGTGCCATGGCGTCAATGGAAGGGGTTAAAGCCTTACTCAAGGCTCCTACGCCTTCCATTTGTGTTACACCTCTGAAGAACATGAGCACCGGTGTATGAAGAGCAGAAATATTTCGATGTATGGATCCTTTTCCATTGGAAATGTGTGCAATACTTTAGAACATATCCCTGTCCACTCTTTTGCAGAACCATGGTGCACCTAAAGGGACTGACACACAACATTCTTCCCTGATGCATGTCTCCCTCTCTGACTTTGTAGAATCTACTTTCTGCTTTCCCATCCTCTTATCTTCCCCTTGTTCACCTTCTTGCATCCATCAGTTAAGGTCTGAACGCTCCTGACAGAGGCCCATTATAAAAGCATATTAACATAAAATAACATACCAGTCATGCAGGTGTATCATTCGCTGTTACTCTGGATAGACAGTAAAGATTCCTCTTCAGAGTGTCTAGGGCAGAGGTCTTCAAACTGGGGATAGAGAGGGGGGAAGGAAGGTTGTACAACAAAGGCATTTTACAAATGCACAATCCCCCTACTCACCTGCCTAAATCAACTCTCCTTCTGAGGCGCTGTGGAGCCCAGGGGACAGGGATGGTCGTTTGTTTACTGGATATCTATCATAGATGTACAAAATACCATGCTTTCCCCCTTGGCCCCCCAGTGCCAATTGCAAACTGTTTGGCTTTTTACCCATTTTATTTTGAAGTATGCTCTAAAATGCAAAATTTTAAACCATTATTTAAATTTATTTTACAGGGGGAGAACCCTCCAAAACCCCCTTGATTGGTTAGCGCTCCCTCACTGTGCTCGGTCGCTATGGCATTTTGTGGGAAATATTTATGCCCCTCCACTTGACAAATTCACCAGCTTCCACTGGCCCTCGGACTGTGTTGGGAACGGGGCAGGGGGAGCCCATGGACTGTGGTGGGAGCAGGATGGGCAGGAGCACTGGTATAGTGGTGGGAGCAGGGTGGGAAGAGCCCAGGGTCTATGATGGGGTGGGGAGAGGCCAGGGCCTCGGTAGGAGTGGGATGAGGGAGTCCAGAGACTGTGGGGGGAGCAGGTGGGGGAGACCAGAGACTATACTGGGAGTAGGGTGCAGTGACGGCACGCAATAGTTCATAGCCATTTGTGCATACTGTCCATTTACCATTTTTGGGGGGGCCCGGCCTGCCCACATTTTGCACAAGGGGTGCCCAGGCCAAAAAAGTTTCGAGACTACTGGTTTAGGGCCTGAGAACTCGGCCTGATAATTTTAGAGAAGGGATGCACGGGTCTGAGAAGTAGCATGACCAAATATCCGACTAAATTATCACAATCAAGGTAGCCAATGGTGCAAAACAATATTAGGTAGCTGCCTCGAGCACCGAAAGCAGAGGGCGGCCATATTGTTCCTGCACACAACAAATGTGAACCATTTTCATAGATGTTGGGTGCTAACATGTCATTTGGCTCAAAGTTTTGAAAATTCGTACCATGGACATGTGACCAATGGGAAAGCATGTGTTTTGTTAATTTTTAACCACAAAGGAGCCGTTTGCTAAATGTTTGTGTCAGGTCATGACATTGTAATGTGTGTAAAGGACAAAATGATACTGCACTAATTATCTTGTTGCTGTAAATTCCACATCTGCTATTCTTGAGTAATAGCACTTTATGGCCTATTACATGTTTCCCCAAAGAAAATAGATTACTTTACTCATAAAAGCTACTCTGAGCCGGAATAGTGATTTCGGCGCATTTGCGCTCGAGAACTATACTTCCGGCTCCTAGATGCAGTCGCCATTAACCAGAAATGGAGGACAGCCATTAATCATTTTCCGTGATGATGGCTGACAGGGTGCACCGTCCTCCGCAGGAAGTGTCTTAAAGAGAATTACAGAAAAAGCACTTAACGAGCACGGGATGGACGGTAAAGGTGAATAATGACGCGCCCCCAAAGGTCCTTCTCCCTTGTTAACTACGGAAGCTTAACACGTTTCTTTCAGAGTGGTTAGGCCCCCACCAGAATAGTACTCCTTACAAGTGGTCGGCGTTAATGGAATGACTGGGTCATGCCAACAGTTGTCCCGCAGTTCCAGGAAATTTCACAACCCCTTTGCACTGATCCTTGGAACACAATGGCTTCATGGCAATAAATAACTCACAGTTTTGGGAAATCACGGTTGCTTCAAGGATGAAGGGAAGGAGTTGGGTGGGCTGCACAAGTTCAGCTTGTATTACAAGCGGCCGTCTCCTCCCGTAGCTTACTAGACTGCGCTTGGCATCTGCCACTCTCACCACACCAAAGACTTTTTTTCGTTTTACAGTGTGTACCAAATTGCATAAACCTGTTCAGGCATTTGCAAGGGCGCTAGCCACATTTACAGTAGCCACCCCGTCCCCACTGCCTGCATGCACACACGCCCACGCATTCTTTTATACAGGGTTTCAGTTGTGGCAAATAGAGAGCTTTTATATCACCCCTTTAAATCACCCTCCAAATAAAATACTTTGAAACTGTAACACGTCAATGCAGCTAAGCTTGTTCGCGACTGAAACGTATTATCTGTTTACATCTTCTTGCCTTTGGTAGCAAATAAATCGCAGCGCATCAGAGAAGATTTTAGTTTTATACAACACTCCTCCTTGGGTAATATTCGGCCATATTGCATTTTTCGGCATCCATTTTAGTTTTCAGTCTTCAAACACTTTGTTTCAATTCAACTCCACGTATTAATCACAGTGACGTTAAAAAAAATACAGTGTACATTTTTTGGGGATCATTTTGAAAAGAATGACAAAATGAAATCGCCTTTACTCTTCAGTTTTACTTTCTCCTTAGAGAGACATAAAACAACGCCTGCAAATAGGCTTTGCAGACACGCGGCGCCTGCTAATTAGCTAATGAGGCATAACACAAAATGTTCATTCAAAATGGAGGAGGAAAGCATGTTATCCCTGCCACTTGCCCCTCTTCTGCCGTGTGACTGTGCGAACATGGGTTGAAGCATAACAGTAAGCATACGTTTACGCTTTTCTTTTATACTACAACCGAATAAAAAAGAACACCCTTTGTGTGAATTAAGAATAAAATGTTGCAGCCTCAGTTTACCATTACTGTCCAAATTAGGTGTCTGGGGACTTCATGGATTGCATTCATTTATTAATACTTTTCAAATGAATCCAATAAAAATAATGAAGGCTGGATTATTTGTATTTGTAGAATGGACCAATACAACGAAAAAACAACTTCTATACCATATCCATTATATATTTAGTATAATTGCAAAATTATACTATATTTATATTATATGCAGTTTTAACCAGTACTAATAGAATTGGCTTGTTGGTTCACCACGGTCCCTCTGATTTCCTTCCACAGGCTGCAAAAACCTACCCGATCCAAGATGGCTGGCATGTGGGTGTGCCTAAGGCATAGTCATTGCTACCTTGTGTTGCTACGTGTAACCACTGTGTACTGCTTTAAAGCCTCTGTTTCTACTTATTGCAGTAGATGATTGTTTGTGTCTGTTTGGAGTCACTGTTTATTAACATAGACATCCTGGAATTTTCAATAAAGATTGGTCAGAAAATATACAATGGACTCTTATTTGGGCAATATTATTGTGGTGCCAGTTCTAGGGATGCCTTTTTGGGGTGTCATATGTTGTGTGATTTGGCTTCCACTATGATATTTGGTGAAACTATGGTATTGGCTCCAACCCTAGGAGAGAGGCTCCTGCTGGCATATGAGCCCCCCATCTTTTTTTTTATTGGTACATGGAGGCCATTGTCGCCTGCTTATGGGGCGGCCTCCCTAGTCATTCTGGTTGATAGCTATCTATCTCATTAGAACCCTGGAGGGGCAACGCAGCCGGTCAGCTGGCTCGGAATGTGTTATTGGTTTGACCATGTAAGCTTGCATTCTGGGCCTGGTGACTCACCAGTCTCGGAATGCAACAAGCTACCAGTGGTGAGCGACTCGCTGCACCCCCTGCTCCCATTTACTATTTATTTATTTTGCTCCCACGCTCTTCCCTCTCTGCCGCTAATGCATTCCCTCGGCATTCTTTGCTCCAAGACTGCCTTTCGATACCCTTACACCCCTTCCCTACATTGACCTCAGCTTGATAAGGCCCACTCTTTAGCTGGGATCCTCTGCATGTGCTATCCTGCTGCCCCCGCCTCATGGTACAGCAATACACAACTTTCTTTTTAGCTCCAGATGTCACAGGTGCTACTAGTGGTAGTGGTCAGGGCAAGTGCTGTGGCAGCATGTTAACAGTCTGCTGCCTTCGGTTATACCCTTGCTTTGCTTGGGCCATTGCATCAGGCAGTGAGCTTCTACCAGCCTGTATGTCCCGCCTTTGGCCATTATCCCTTTAGTATTGCTATTCAGCTTTGTTCAGGACTAAATAAATGACTTGGAATGCATAACCGGTTCGTTTCTAGAATAATATTGTATCTGAATTGGTTCCATGTCTCTTTGTCGACAGGAGTTTATGCAAAACTATATTCTTTATGCAAAATTACATTGAAAAAACAACTCCTCCAATTAAAAAAAGATATCTGGGGTCTCACCCAAGCTCTGCTTCCCTCTATTTGTATTTCTACCCCAAACTCCACCCTACCAATTGTATCCCCTTAACCCTACATGATTCAATTCGTTTTTCGAAGTAATTTGTAAAAAATTATTTTGAAAATACTTCTGTCGGCCAATCACATGATACCATCTGAGTTACATTTAATACTGCAATGCAAGATAATATTGAAGACAGTCATTATTTTTCGGAGTGTAAATCTGGACAGAACTATTTTTGCGATTACCAAGGTAAAAGTTATTTCAGGGAATTTGATGATAAAGACATGAACGCAAGGTTGAAACCCAGCCAGAATCTGAATGGATAGAGGAGCCTTCTGATATGTATCATTTTGAACAACCAATATTAGGTCACTCACAGTGAGCACTTGAAGAAAATGTGGGCATCATAATCTTAATACCGAGGAGATTCTGCGAGGAGATGGTAAAACGTCAATACCTGTGTATACATTAATGTATGGATTTATATGAATGTATATGGATGCTGCTTTGTGTTTGTCAAGGTATGTTATGTATGTGCTGCCAGACTTTATTATTGGGCACTTTGTTGAACTTTATCATTTATCCACATGTGGATCTCCCTCTTCAAAAATACTGTACCCTTTTTTTTTTAAAAGAAAAAAAGAAAAAAAGAAAAATGACTCTTCAAGTAGTTTAGTATTGACCCCCATTAATGGGGTCAGTTCTAGAAATGTTGTGTTGATTGCTCTTCTCTAGGTAAGAGCTGTCCCTGTGTCTTATAATACTTCTCTGTTATGTGCCACGCTTCAACAGTACCTTCTATGACTGCTTGTGTTGCTTAGCGGTTTACCACAGGCAGCATGTTTGATTGGGAGCTCTCTGTATTGACCAGTATCAACACACATAAAGGAACAGGTTGCATCTGGGGGTACCTTGTGAACAAGTGTGCAGTGCAGAGTAAAAAGAAGTGAGGGAGCATCCGCTCTGTGCTGCTGTTGAACAGAGACTTCTTATCCATGCTGTCCTTCTTCATGCACCACTGGCTAAGCCCAACTTCAACTGTTCAAAGTCAAGTCAACATGTACCTCAACGGTTGGCTAGGAACACCAACGATGGTGAAGCGTGTTTGAGTTCTGTGGGTGGGATGGGGGCAGTACAGTCAATTCCCTCCTGGAGGATTTAGACAGGGCCTTTTGGTCTTGGGTTTAAATGTCTACATTAGTAGGTTGGAGAATTAGTAAAACTGCCAACGATTACTTCCTTTGGTTTAAATATTCAGAACCAATTTGTTTTTAAGAATGGTTTTCATGTAGAGAGTATTTTTCTGTTAAACAACTGCTTAACACTGCTTTCTACCCTTATCCTAAAACTCATGTTGAGTATTGATGTGGATAAATCTGTTGTCCAATATTGCCTCCATTCCTTGATTATACATAATGACTATGATTTTTTCTGGTGTATTTATCTATTTTTTGGTTTTTTGTTCATTTGATCTTCATTTTTAACATATGTAAATAAATATATGTCCCCTGAAGTAAGGGGTTTACAATAATTGTTATGATTTGTTCTAATATGTACTGTTAATTCTTCACTAAGTGAGTATATTTTGCAATACTTGCATGCTGGGAAGCAGGTAATTATTTTTAACACCACTACAATTCCCCATAAGTAGCACAACATTCTACAAATCAAGAATGGTTTAATTTTTCCGGCGGCTACCAACCCCCTAGTTATACTTTACATGTCTACATGACATTCATCGGTGGCCTCAGGAACACAGCACATGTCTATTCGTTATGCCGACCATAACTGTCCTAGTGAGGCTCTGTTTGGTTCACAAACTTTGTTCATGGAGAATTGTGATTTTTGGCCTCAGTTTATAGTATCTTTCACTTAAAAAGTCAGATTGAAGCACTAATCCATGGTTTTCACATGTTTTTACTGAACTACGCTTCCTGGCTTTTGTTACAGTTTTCTTCACTTATTCTAAGACTTCACAAACTCGCCAACTCCCTTTCTTTTGAATGTTTCTGGGGGATTTGGGGTGTCTGCAACACTTCAGGTTTCAGATGCTGAGATGTGTTGGTAGGAGATTGTACTGCTGCTCGCATTTAACAACCAGCCAGCAGGAGCATGCATTGCCTTGGATGCATGCTTTCATTGCCACAAGCAATCTTAGAATATTGGCATCTGTGATAACAGGAGAGCAGCAGGTTCAGCAGAAACTCCACCACTTTGTTTTGTTGTTGCTGTTAATGGTGTGGCTTTTTTTTAACAGCCATTTTTTTTTAATGAAAAACCTTTGGTCTTAGCGTAAACAAGAACATCAGAATTCCACAAAAACAATGGGCCTCATTACAACCCTGGCGTTGAACCATGCTGCTATTAGCACCATGGTCCATGCCGGATTCCGCCATGGTGGATGGCGGATTTACCGCCCCATTCCAAGGTTGGCGGGGCGGTAAATCCCCATTCACCATGGCCCCTTCCCCATTCCCATTTTTGGCCCATAGGGCTCAATGGGAATGGGGAAGGCGCTAAAAAACGGCACCGTAAATTACGGTGCCGTAATTAGCACCAAGGTCCCTTAGCGGGTTAGACTTTAACGCCTGCAAAAAGCAGGCGTTAAAGTGTGAATCGGGCGTTAAGGGTTTAACGGCGCCGCAGCCTTTTACGGCGCCGTTAACCCCTTAACGCCAGGGTTGTAATGAGGCCCAATGCCAATAAACAAATATATCAACAGACAATCGAAAGGATAAACATAGTTAAACATTCCCAAACCTACCCTTCCGGCTCCCCTTTTACAGCCATTTTGAAAGTTTCAGAAGTGTTCTATTTGACTTGATAGCTTCTTTGAAGCCAATACGTTCAGGTGCAGCAGTAAAACAGTATGCAAGACAGGGAACGTGTTACTTCAGGAACGTCATTTAGGGGTCGCCAGGGGTCTCCCTTGTGACCCCTTAGGTCTCCCTTGCTACCCATAAAAAATAAAATATAAAAAGATAAATACGTTTTTTACAAATTGAAGCTCCTGGGCTGTGGCCATTGACATGTGGCTATTTGAGCAGTGACCCTAAATAAGAAAGAATCGGAATAACAAATAATTTATCTTTCTGGAATTCTATACAATAATTACTAGACTCATTAAAGGTTTATTTCAGGCACACTTCAGGGGGTGAGTCACTGATTTAGTCGGTTCTTTAACACCTCAAATTCACAATGCCGACAAAATCCTCCAAAAAGCATTTAGAGTAGAATAAGCATCCATTTTGGACTATGTATTTTGCTTTTCGCAATTTGCAGTTATAGCATGTATTTTTCTACCGATACATATGGTGATCCAGTCTTGTATGAAATATATAACACCTTACAGTGATACTGTAACCATATTTTTCATAGTGTACTTAGAAACAATGCTATGTGATGCCACTTCCTGTTTTGTCAAGGGGTAAACAGTCATGTTCCATCGCTTCCTGTGATGTCACTTTGGGGTGAGGTCAAATGACGCCACTTCCTCTGAGGTCATCAGACGTCAAGGGTCATGTGATGTCACTTCCGCGACCCCAGGCATTTTGGTGAAATGACGTCCCTGTGTTACTAGTTAGCTGCGCGGGGAGCTTGCTCTACTTAAAGAGGCAACTTTGCAGACCTTTGCTGCACAAGCGGAGAAACTCACTTTCTTTATTTTATGCGTTTTGTTCATTTTAAAAATCCTGTACCTTGATTACCGAAACAGAGCTTATTTTCAGATCCATGTATCCTTTTGATATTAATGTATGACGACCTTCCTATTTCTGTTGACTCAAAAGTGTGCAGATTTTTTGTTCATTTAAACACAATTACTTCTGGAAGACAATGGCATCCTTGTCAGAATCTCCAACAACATCCCCAAAAAAGCCTGTAAAGAGGAAGAGAGGCAGATCATTATTGTATGACTTAAAACAAGTTAGATTGTTTCCTCTTCTGCTTGAATTTTGTGTTTTTTTTGGAAAACGGAGAAATTATTGTACCACTAGTTTTCCTTAAACTTCAACTATTATATAATGAAAGAGTGTAGAATTCTTGTACAACAATATAAAAAGGCACATGCGAGTTGACAACAAAACAAAACTCTAAACTCATAAACATTGCATCTAAATGTAAATCTGTCTTGACCGAAGAGAACAAACTAAAAACAATCCAGGAGGACCCCCTTCTTTTGGGCATACAAATCACTTAACCTCCCCTCTCAACCCCTTAATTCCTTAACACGTGTTCCTACCGGCTCCTAATCTCCCTGCCACACACATCAGTGTCACAGCTCCACTACTATTTCTAATGCACTTCTTCCTCCGAGTCTGATACCCCAGGGATCCTATGAATTCTAAGGAGTGCTTGAGCATCAAGGAGCTGTGAAATAATAGCACATCAACAGACATGCTCCTGTCTTGGAATTGATGTCTTTAACTATAGGATTGTTATGTTAGCCCTGATTTTTTTTATTGTCAAGCACCCCTAGGCCATAATCTGTGATTTAGCTCGATTTTATGTTGCCCAATAAGCGCTACCACCCCGTAGGCAGATACTTTGTTTCCTACAGGACAGCCCATTGTCAACTTTGCTGTCCCAGGGTGACTCTTTTTGTTGTCTCCAAGCAGAAGCATTCAGGCTAGAGTAGGGTGACCAGACGTCCCGGTTTTCCCGGGACTGTCCCAGTATTTGGTGCTCTGTCCCTCTTTCTGGAGTGTTCTCATAGGAAACTGCAGTGGTCCCGGTTTTTGGTGGTAGGTCTTCATAGCTGGCAGGCAGGAATGCACAGAAGAAATGCTGCATTTTACAACTTAAGATAGGGTTACTTTGTGATTAATTAAATATATGTATTTCTTTGAACAGTAACACTTAAATCCCCTTCTCCAAACGCTACTGAAGTGTAGTGCCTTGACAGCCACTTTCAAGTGTTATTCCTACTTTTATGTTAGTTGCCCTATCCCGGCTTTTTACCTTTTAAATCTGGTCACCGTAGGCTACAGTCTCCAGACAGCTGCTCACAGCATACTGGGACACCTTGAGCACTGGTTCCCATATGCATATGCCTATAGTTCCCAATGAGGTATCCAGTGAAAATGTTGCCAGCAATAATTTAGTTCGTGAAAAAGTTGCAATGAAAATTCCTCTGAAGTAGAAAAAAGTTGGCAAGCAAAAAGCAGTCAAAACATGCAGCTGAAAAGTAGCCAAAATGCAGTGTTGCTAGTGTAATTGTTAGACTTAAGAAGGTTTTTGTGGGCTTGTAATTGCCTGGTTTGGTTTAGGATAGGGGTTACAGTTAAAGGGTTAAAGATTTTTGTTAGAATTAAGGTAAGAGTTAGGGTAAGAGTGGTTGCTGCAGGGCTGGTGATGTTGGTTAGTCGCTAGGGTAGATTAAGTTAGGCTAGGGATTTTGGTAAGGCAATGGCTTATAGAGTAATGGTTTGGGTAAGTGTTAAAGGAAGGGATAGGGAAGTTTGGGAGGGTTGGTGATGTTGGCGTAGGTTTTGGGTTAGGATACACCTAAGATAGCATTTGGGGGAATGTTGAGGGTGCAGTTAAGTTATGGTCAAAGTTAGGGTTACAGCAAGGGTTTGCGTTAGGGCAAGGGGAGTGTCATTTGTGGGGAGCTGGTGATGGGGTTGGAGTTCAGTGCACTGTTCACTTTCCATTGATTTTCCATTGAGTCACATGCACATAAAATGCTTTAGCACGCTGAAGGGTTAGTGTTCTGTAAGAGTTCAGTGTAGTAGTTTGAGTCAGGGCGAGGTTTAGGAACAGAGTTAGGGTGATTGTGGAGGTTTTATTAAAGGTTGGGGTCATTGTTAGGGTTACAGCCTTGTACTTCTGTGTATTTAAGAATAGCTGTTTTGGGGACTTCATTTCTGGCACACTTTTCACACGTTATATTGATTGCATTGCATGACTACATTTTTTAAAACAACTTTTTGCTGTCTACTTTTTCACATGACTGTATTTTCCTGGGGGCATTTTGACATTGAACCCCTATTGGCATATCTGTTCATGCAGCTCCGGGCAGTTTTAACGTCCTGCCTGCCGGTAATCGTCAAAATCAAAAGAAAGGTTGAGAGGGAACTGCGAAATGCAAACAAAACACCCTACAGCTCATTTTAAAAAATCATGGTCAATTGCCCTGAGGGGACTGTTTCTGTTGTGTTCCGAAATATATCACAGGAATGCATTGCATGCAATTATGACAAGATAATAAAGCAATATAATAAATCACGGAGAGCGATATCAATGCGTCTGATCTTTTATTCCCGGACGCTACTAAACTCTTGTTTTGACGGTAACTCCGCCTCTATCATAACACGTGGGCCGCAGCCCACCAGAACAAAACAACAGAAAGGAGACTTGGCTCCCTGACAAGTGATTTGTCAATGACAACAGAAAGGGGACACATCACTTACATTTGCGTTTAAGTGCAAACAGGTCCCCTTTTTAATCATTTGCACTGCAAAGTGCAAAAGGGTGGTGGAAGCGTCATTGCACCTGTAAAAAGCAAGCAGATTTGATGGGAATCCGTTGGTTTTACAACCGCGTGAAAATGAGCCCCAGTGTGTCGAGGTGAGATTGCACTATTCTTTTGAAATGTTTTTTTGTGAGCTAACATCCAACTAATGATGTATATTTTTAAGCATAACAAGAGTTTGTAAAGCACAACGTATGTTGTAAAATTAACTCGTAGGCCACAGATATAATTAGAACCTACCAGATGCATTGGGATGTAACATTAAGACCTTAATAGCAAATCAGGTTGCTCAGAATGCAGTTCGAAGCCACATAGGCCCTCGGCAGACACCCTCGCACAGCTGACAATTGCTCGCAGGAGTGTTGGAGCGAGGGGACTGCAACACTGGCGCATTCATGTACCAATAGCTTTAACTCTATTGAAAGAGGGCCCATAAATGACATTATTGACCGGCTCCCAAGTCAATGATGCTGTAAAATATTCACTGCGTGAGGAAAAACCGCATTATTTTAAACAATGGCTTTCTACTGTCAATGTATTAAAACTAGGTCAGAGGTAAGTGAGGTAAGGGAACATGTTTAACTAGAAAAAAGCCGTGGTCGAATGGGGCGGGAGTGTTTTGGGGCGGTGCTCCTCTACTTTTTTAAATTACATCTAATTGTTCCTATACTATTATTTTAAAAGAAACCGCTGCAGATTGGTTTCATATTAAAATCCGTGTCGGGAGGAGTTGAAACGTGCAGACCGTTCCCTTAAACAGCAGGCACATTTGTTTAGGAGTTTGTATTGTGCGTGGGAGGGGGCGTGGCAATGGGGTTTGTTGGGAGCGGGGCAGGCCAGCAGGAAACATAGTTCCACTACTTCTTTTCATACACTTTGACCACTGGAAAAAATACTTTACTGGGTTTGGCCCTTTGATGGTCTATTATAGAGTCCCCACCTGCTGAGTCCTGCTGAGTTGGGGATGAAGATGGTGGGGCGTCAAGCATGCAGGTCTCCATTGCATTGTGGCTTGCCCCATGCAAATATAGCTAGCCACCAGGCTCTGCTGACTCCCTATGCCAAACCGGTATTGCATGCCCAGTCGAGTCTGCGCAGAAACTGACCAATGGAAATGAGCCTTTGGTTGGTCTAAATTGGTGGGCTTTTTGCGAGGTCACCCATTGGGAAGGGAACCCCAAACCGCTCGCTCTGTGCAGTATTTCTGGTCCAACACATTTCCAACTGGCACTGCTTGATTGGGGGTAGGGAGAAAGATCACATGCTGCTCTGGCATCTCCATCCTCCCCAGGGCGCAGTGGGGATACATTTTGGGGCTCATTTTCCAATGAGGGGTGCAGAACATGAAAGCATGAAATTGCTTTTATGCTTTCATTTTCTGCTCGAGCTCATTTTTATGCCGTCCTCTGCAGGCTCCAACTGGCCTATCGGGCAATGCCAGAACCAAAAACACAAAATGCTAGTGTGGGCCCGTTTTTTGTTTCAAAGTGGGCCACTTTTTTAGCCCTTGTGGGCCAGTTTGATAAATCACTTCACCGTGCAGCTAGAAGTTTTGACCAGTGTTACTGAATAAATGTTCTTTAAAATGCACAATTTCCATCACATTTTATCAAAAACCTCTCCCTTTTGGTGCTACCCAAACAGCCTGTCACAAAAGCAATGAATTGCCGTTTGCAACGGTGCGCCACTTTTTCACTGGTGCCCAGACAATGTTATGCAACAGTCCGACCCTGGTGCTGTGATGTAGTAGGGCAACATAGCGTTCCTCCTTCTTTCAGGAGAGCACTTTGCTTTACGCCTGGATGCAATTTTCATGCAGGTGTAAGCCAATGGAAAACGCCTTGCATTAGCACCTGCTAAGGAGAGGGCAGATACCATTGGAATACATTATAAAACTCCACCTGCAATGCATATTTGCAGGCAGTGTTTGACATCTCTCAAAGGAGAGTACAACTGAAGAGCAAAGGCAATTGCATCTTGTTTTAGTTTTACTCTCTGCTTTGAGAGTGATGCAAAGTGCATGGGACCCCACATCAAAACAAGTGGAAAAGTGGGTGGTCCCCTGCATTCAATTTCCGATTATTACAAAATGGCCTCTTATGCTATAACGCCACTACGCCAATGCTTTTCCACTAGGTCTTTAGTGTAAATAATGCCCTTAAACAGTGCTGGATTATCCACTAGGCTAAGTAGGTACTGGCCTATGGGCCCTGTTGCATGTCACCCCTCCCGGGCGCATGTTAGCTTCCAGGATTTGTATAATGGTCACATGGTAGGAACCATGTGACCAACCTAATAAAATCGACAAGCCGCTTCCGTCTCGACAGTCCCCTACTGTGACAGGACCACACAGACCAAGAAGAATACAAACCCACGACTACACACTCAACCCGAGAAGATGGAGTAATGAGGCTCAAGCCTCGGTGTCCAAAAAATCACCCCTGATGGATAAAAATCAATCAGCAAGAAGAAGAACAAGCGCCGTCTCGACAGTCAATCCCACAGCTGACTTCTGCGTTTCTTTGTAGACACCATGCTGGTGCCACGCAGCATGCCGAGGGCCTAGCCGAGGGCCTAGCCACGTGGCCCAGCATTTGGACAGTGCCCCTGCTGGGCAACACCGTCCCACCGGAATTGTCTTGTGATCATGGCCATGGTTGCAGCCTCGGCCTGGGTGCCCCCATGCCCGTGGCCGCTGTTCGCTGGGTGCCCTCAGCTGAAGTGTATGCATCCGGTGACCCTGCGGTCCAACATCTGCGTGTCTGCAGATTCATTGTATGTCGGGTGATCGGACATCTGATGAGGCCTACTCTGGTGAACTGGGAGCGAACCTCTAACAGGCCCCACTACCTTTAAGGGCCCCGCGACAACAGATCAAAATAAAGTGGTGTAGAAAATTTTAAAAAACGTATTGGGAGATAATTTGCAAGGGGGGCCCGACATTTCAACTGCCTAGGGGGCTCCACAGGGTTTAATCCAGCACTGCCCTTAAAGCGTACATTGGTTCAATATTTTATTACTGAAGATTAAACCCATATTACTAAATGAACACAAGTGCATGTAATAATACATTTAACAATGCTGCCACGTATAGAGAAGGTTCAATGGATATGCTATTTTGAATGTTAGATATTTGATACCTGTATGGGAATTACAGTTGACATACTGTAAACCTTGCGGAAGAGCTGTGACATAACAGCTTTATGCCACCGCAAGCTTCCTTCCATCATATTGCATAGTTCTTATTCTGTCGCATAACGGGGCAAGCATACCACAAATTAACTGACTGGGTCCATATGCAGAAGAGGAAAACCTTTTTCAACTTTTTTTATACCGTGCATGCGAAATAGATTTTGTGCATGAGGCATTACACTTAAATGACGTAAAATAAATGTGAAACCACAAGTTTCCATAAAAACGTCCAAATATCCTTTACAGAATTACACTTGCATGATGATACAATTCACGTTTTCGCATGATTTTGCTATACCGCTTGCATATATTTTGTTATTCAGGTATATGATAATTGATAACAAATGACATAAAGAGTAGTTCTCAGAAAACGATTCAGCCAGCAGCCAGAATAAGCAAAGTTAATATGTGTTTTACTCAAAAATGTATGTGGTGCGTACTTAGTGGCAACGCGGATAAAGTGCTTCATGGTCTCTCGGGTGTATGGGGGTGACATGGGTAAAGGTAAGTATTCAGCAGCTGGGGGACGGAGAGAAGGTCTTCGAGCATTACCTGAGAAGACTTTCAAAATAAAAAATAAAAAACATGGACCAGCTGCGAACATAAAAGCCGGCCTAGCCGCTAACCGTGGCTCATACGCTCCCAGCCGCCCTCTCCCGTCGCTGGTAGGATCCCACAGTAAATCATTCCCATTTCCAGCACTAGATTCTAGATATAATCCGTGCTGATTTTGCTGTGATGCTAAGCATGTTAAAAACAAGGGAGCTCTTGCCCTGATTGTCCTGATTGCAATAACAAGCTATTCTATGTGCCCTTTTACCCATCTGTCTCTGTGGCACAATCAATTAATGAATGCAGATTTTTAAGTGAAAGGTTTAAGTGAAAGGTTGGGGGTTCAAGCCCATCCAGTAATGACAGAGATCTAGTTTAAGTGATAGGAAACTATTATGGTGTTTATTTGGTTTAAAAATGTTATGTTGAATTGTTGCCAATTGTGAAGATTTAATCTCTCCCTGCAGTCAAAGAGGATTTTGCCAGTGGTCACTCCCCCTTTCCCCAAAACTGGGATGGGTTTTTGAAATAAAAACACTCTCGGGACATGAGGCCAATATACCGGGACAGCCATCTTGTCACCTTCGCTGGTCATGACCATCGTATTTAGTACTGGACCTCAGACAACTAAATTCTTAATTGTCGTAAGAGCATCATTGACATCATAGCAAGGAATTCGAGACAACGGGCCTCATTACGAGGTTGGAGGTAGCCTTGCCAGTTTTACTGACAAGGCTACCTCCAAACTCTCATCTGGGTACGGCACCCGCAAATAGGAAATTACCAGGCTATTCTGGCCCAGCCGGACCCGGTAATTGCCCTTTCGCGGGTGCCGGGCTGCTACATCCCCATTCCCAATAGGGCTCAATGGGAATGGGGAGACAGGTAGCACTGGTGTCGTTAATAACGGTACCGGTGCTACCTTCATGTTCTGCTTGCGGGTGCCAGTACGGCCACCAGGTCAGACCTGGTGGCTTCAAGGGCACCCGTGAGCAGAACTCCTAGTATGGCGGTACGGTAGCAACGGTGCTGGTAGCGATACTGGCGCACGTGTTGCCTTACCGCCATACTTGTAATGAGGCCCAACCACTTCTAACACCGTATTATTCTCACGGGCCCTTAAAGCTGCTGTCGAGAAACTGGGGCAATTCAAAATGATAATATGGAATAGATCAATAGCAATGATGCTGAGTTGAATTTGCTGAGAAATGGAACGCCAGCAAGCTCTGTCCTATGTAATATCACCGTAATAAAAATGGGAAGCATAGGTCCCTTCTGTCACCATCTGAGACTGATAGACATTGAGAGGTTCTTGCTCGGCACTGGTCAAGACCTATGATGGATGTGTAACATTTTGCTATATGGTTGGTACAGAGCCAAACTGGCTTTTTCAATTTGGTAGCCTACTGTCGATGTTTGGTAAAGTGGACCCACCAGTGATCCAACTTCTTCCATTCCCAAGTCTGGACCAATTTATGAAATGCATACATGGTTTGGACCTACTCCCTTTATCCATCAACTTATTTTTGTTTGTCTTGGCCTCATTCATTTCAAAACAATTCTGGCACCACACATTTTCATTAGTAGTTGACAGCATGGCAGCCATCGCCATGCCAGTTCTACAGAGGATCAGCATGTCGTTGTCAACCAACAAGATTGATGTCCTTTACTGAACCCATGGATACTATAGATAGCTGCAGTGTCAAATAAGAATTGCGGGAGAAAATTCACCTAAGTGTTGATATGTGAAAAGCCTTTGTAGGGAGTATGTGAGAAAGACACCTGAGGCTTCAACAACTACCATGCCTGCTACCCTACTGCAGGGTGCCTTGCTCCATCGGCTTCTGTGTGACAGTGTATACTGTGCTATCTCCACTGTGGTGGAAGCACAGGAACAGCCACTCCGCATGCATTTAGGACCCACACCTACTACTTGGAAACCACAGGCTTACTCCTTATAGGCGGCGCATATGCCACTCTTCTCTGTGTTGTCCCACTCAGCTTGCTCCTGTGCACTGGTCCATGTTTCTCGGCCTCCCATCTGAAGTGACAGCGCAGGAGGGATACTGCACAGGTGAGCGGGCATCTATATATGGTAAATGTTCCCTTCTCAGAGTATTCTGGCCTGGGACTCCTACACTTAGTAGAGAAAGGAATAATGTAGTTATACGTAGAGGGGCACTACTATGTTTCTTAGTTGATAGTGATGTATACGTCTTTCTGTTTCCAGTGTTTACAATCTTAAACTTCGGGTGCAAGGGGATATCATCTCCTGACCCAAGGAGACCAACTCGAACATTTACCAATCTACCCGGTTGTCACCAACAGGTAACCCCTATGCACTCTAGTGGGGTCTAAAGACCTCCTATTATGTTTGACGTGTACAAATGTTCTTCTGTATCATGTAATGTTTTGACACAAAAGGGATATTCGCAGTTAATAAATTCAAAGTAGTAATTCAACAATTCTCTTAGTGCATTAAATGTTTTTACTCAAATTTCAAGCATAATATTAAAATATAAGTTTCAGTTTCACCATCTAATTACATTGGTATTCACCTAAAGAAAAATATTTCACATTATAGGACTATTGCCATCCTTGCGTACATTTGTTGGTAAACAGTAACGATCAACCCAAATTACTTTCCCTTGATCCTAATTCAAATCAGTTTACAATTGTAGTTCCAAATCAATTATTTAACAATTATTTGTATTGGCAAATGCGCTATACTTGTATCACAAACAAACAGACACCTGTTTGTATGAAATAAAGTAGCTGGAGGATCGTTGGGCTAGCCTGGTAAATGTACTGTAACACACCTGGAATAGATAAATGGAGTTACTATTGTCTGGACAATACGTTTCTCTGAACAAGTGCTTTTGTTTAAGTGGTTAAAGCTGTGATAGGCAAATCTGCACTGAAACGCTAGTCATAAAGATGAACTCTGAAAAATAACTTCAATTATTCTAAACAAGCTGCATGTCTGTGTATGAGCAAATTAGCTTGTCAGAGTTTTGTTTGTGCGTTATATTGAAATGTTTAAGTGATAAAAACGTAAAGGATATTTTGTAGGCTCGCATCCTTTTGCATTCAGGCTCATTTAAGAGAGGGACAATACATTCAATACAATCATACTCTTTTCGCTTAACATGTTTCTATATGGCTATGGAGTTTATAATAGATATAATATATACTATCATATAACATGATTCTATATGGAAATGGAGTTTATAATATATGTAATACACATTATAAACTCCATAGCCATAGCCATATAGAAACATGTTATGCGAATATATATATATATATATATATATATATATATATATATATATATATATATATATTAAAGATATATATATATCTATGTGTAAAAAAGCAAAGAAAAGCCACCAACGGCATCAGGGTCGCACAGGATAGGCAGCGTAGTACAGACAAAATACAGCAGAAATCATCTTTATTTCAAAGTAATATACAGGCTAGGGGGCAACCAGCAACGTGTTTCGTTCCCTACCAGGCACTTGATCACACTCTATGGTCTGCAAAGCACCTACACCACTCACAATGAAGAAGTCGGCCATTTTCTAAAGGTGCAAGGTAAGTCAATATGAGTAGCATTTACTGGCCTTAAGGTATGCATGTCTACGGGGAGTTAACATCGCAGCTGTGTATGTAGAACAACATAAAAACTCATCATAAATGGGATATGTAAACAAAACAATGTTGAAATACATACATGCATAGTTCATAAAAAAAACAAGCATGACAAGGTATCGACCCTGCTTGAGCCCTGAGCTCTTAAAGTGCGTAGTGCAGAGGTCAGTTAATGTCATTGACAAAAACCAGATTAAGATGTAAAGTGAAAATACATATATCCATCAATAAAACAACATGCCTGGATAGTAATCCTTAAGATCAATGTCTAAGATAATACGATAAGAGGTACACATGCAATGACATAAACGCACAGTCACTTACAGTACCAAGTCAATAAAATGACATAGTGCATTGTAAACATTTCCATAAAGTGCATAATGCATAAAGTGCTAAGTGCATTTCATGTGCAATAATGCTGCTTATTGATGACATCCCTAAAATACCTCATTCTAACCAATGTTCAAGGAATGATGACAGTAGGAAATAGATACGAGCATTAAAACCAAAAACCTCAGTACAATAGCAGCTCAAGTGTATATTAGAACCAAATGCACCCAGGTAGAACTGGGGCCCAGTAGGTAGACAAACTGCAGCATGGACCTCTTCAGGACAGCAAAAGAATAATAAATCAACCATTTGAAAAAATTAAAAAATATGCCAAACAGACTTGGGGCCGATTCATGGAACAAATGGGCGCCGAATATCTTGGCATAAGTGTGAGAAAGCAAGCGCACGCGTGCGATTCATGGAAGGGCCTGCGCGTGTTTACTGCGGGATGTGCACCAAATCCGAGCGTGGCGTGCATGGGCGCACTCATCACAGCAACATCCCGAACGCCGTGCGCAACGCGCACATCTTAAGCGCACAACCTCGGCGCACACACCAAAAAGGGGGCGGAACGCGGGGCGGAACACACGGAATGGGGAACAACGTGTGAAAAAGAAGGTGTAACTGGGGAAGTACTGCAGGGAAATACACGGAACGCCCACACACAGACGAACAACATGTATTAATGGAATCGAATACGGGAAACCTGCGCACGCTAAAAGACGTGCACAGGCGTCAACACGTCCGCCACACGAAGGCAGGCAGAAGCGTCCCCGAGCACAGTATAAAAGTGCACGCAAACAACAAACACGTATATACAGCTACGATGAATGCCCCATTTGTCGCAGCACTAATCGTGGGACACCGCAGGAGGAGGAGAATAGCCAGGCCCTGCATTTTTTTGCCCCGGACCAGCCTTTTGGGGCTGTCTGACGACCAGGTCTATGGCAGGTATAGGTTTCCACCTCATATCATCCTAGACCTGGTCAGGGAGTGGGAAGATGACCTTACATCACCAACCCTGTGCTCCCAAGCATTGAGCCCCTTGGAGAAGGTGATCAATGTCCTGCATTTTTTGGAAGTCCGCAGGCACATATACATGGCCAGAACACCCGCAGAAAGGCAGGCCGTGGTCCAGGACTTTTACAGGGTGGCACACTTCCCCAAAGTGCTCGGTTCCATAGATTGCACCCATGTGGCCCTACGTCCACCCAGAGCCACTGAGCACATCTATCGAAACCGCAAGCACTAGCATTCCATCAACATGCAGGTTGTATGCGATGCCAAGGGAATCATCACCTCTGTCTATGCAAACTACCGTGGGTCTACCCATGACAGTTTCATATACAGAATGTCCGCTCTGAGCCGGGCCATGGAAGCTGGGAAGCATGGCGACACATGGCTCCTAGGTGAGTACAAATGCCTGTGCACATGCATGCATGTCACACACAGACAAATACACAAACCCAACTAATCACAACCATCATCACCTCCCTAGGGGACAGTGCCTACCCTCTGAGCAACCACATGATGACACCAATCCGGAACGCCACCACACCACCCCAGGTAAGATACAACGCTGCCCATATTGCAAACAGGGGCATAGTGGAGCGCACATTCGGACTGCTCAAGTCACGCTTCCGCTCCCTTGACCGCTCTGGCGGGCAGCTACTATATGCACCCCCAGTAGTGTGCAGGATCATTGTGGCAGCATGTGTCCTGCACAATGTTGCAACACAGCGCGACGTACCGGTGGACATGGTGGTGCCCCCACATCCCCAACCACATGCACAGGTGCTGCCCATGGGAGGGAAAAGGGCACGTGGCGAGGCAGCCCGGACCCAGCTTGTGGCCAAATTTGTCACCTAAACTCCCACCCCTGCGGAGTGCACACAGGCCTGGCACATACCAGTGACAATCGATGATGACAAAGAGACAGTCAACTGTCACAACCTTACCACCCTGAGAATGTTGCCACGGAAGTGCTACATTGTGGCATCCCTAGCTACTTAAACATAACCAATCCTGTATGACCAAAAGGAACACATGCAAGGTGTGTATCACACCACCCCCTGCAAAACAGGCCATGACAATCACTGGTATGTCACCCAAACCCTCCCAACCCACATCACCCTTGTCTGCCACACCATGACATGGCATGCAACAGCAAAAGCCCAGCACATGACCAATTACATACAAAGTGACATGTGATATATTTAAAGTGGCACGAGACAATGACGCCTGACATGGAATCAGATGAAATGACTGACCAACAACCTCCCACACATACCAAGTCATACACAAATGCTTGCCACCAGTGGTAGCATCAACAAAAGACTGAATGCCTGTTCACATGCACATTGGGCAAGCCAAAATTGCTACTCCATAATCCGTGTGCTGTGTGTGTCTCCTGTAACACACTGCTCAGCACACAGCACAGTGAGCAGCCATTGTGTTGGGGATAAACCTTGAGCATCACATCAAAGGAACAAAAATAGTAATAACCTATTGACGCATGTACACAATCCCCAAATGGTAATTGATCATGCGCTGCAGGGACACAGCGCACCAATGAAGGCAATCTGTGTGCACCTGTGGGCATGGAAGGGTGGTTGTATGTGTGGTGGAGCATTGTGTAACTGTGTGTGTCAGTAGGGACATGCACTCAATATATGCATGTGAAATCAAGTGACCCTCAGTGTCCTGTACACATCACATGCGATCATTGCCCATGTTTACACCCCAGCATGTCAACCACAACAATCCCCTGACACATGAAAAGAAAACACAACACAGGAACAGACATTGACCAGCAGAACACATCATGTACATAGTACCCCACAATTACAATGTCAAAGAGTGTCCAAACACTGTAGCCCAAGCTTATTGTCCAACAACAAAAAGCCCTCCCTCATTTACACATCACCATGACCTTCTGAACAACTGTGTCTGGGGTATGTAGCCTTCTTCCTTCTAGTCTACCTGGCTACAGGATCCCCCTACCCCTTGGCCTCCATGTTCCACCTTGCGTGTAAATAGGGTCCAGCCCCCACAGAGGCCACCTTGACTGGTAAAAATGCCAAATCGCAGAGAACTCCAAGGAGCCAAACCCCCAAACCAGCGAAAAAACATCTGTAGCCACCAGAAAACCCTGGAAGAGTCTCCAGTAGATGACTTGAAGTTGCAGAAAATGTCCAAGCACTTGTCCAAGCAGAATGATAGAACAACCAAGGTAGCACAGTTCAACAATGGTTCAACAGGATGGGTACCATTTTCAGTACACAATATACAATGAGGATGCAACAACTGATGGGTAGTGTCACAGCTCCGGTCTCCAGGCGCATGAGTGGCACGAACCAACCACCCCCTCTGTGGTCTGGGCGCCTGCAAGGTAAAACTTACACAGGCCTCCGAGACCCTGGCGGGGAAAGAAGGTCAGGGATCCTTTGTTTGGACAGGAATTGGTATTCAGGATAACCGGAAAGAGGGGCAGGAGAGGGGAGCTGGATTGGCAAGGGAAAGTAGGCAAAATACAAAATACAACTATTGACAATAACACATACTCAATCAGAGAAACCATGATCTTCATGCACATTGTACAAAATGAGTAAAATGCAAGCCAAAGAGAGGCTTATCTCTGGGGTGAGTGCTGGCCTCCTGCCTGCGCACTCTCAGGTCCGGTAACAGGAGCAGTTCAATGCTGCAAAGAGAGCGTGAGTTACTAATATGTGTGTGTTTCCAACACACACACAACACCATTCATGCCTCAAACTAAGTGACTTCTCCACAAACAAACACTCTTGTCTGCTGCTTTGTTCTTATACGTTAACTTGCCCCCGTGATGGTTCATACACTGTCAATGCAGTAAGGCAGGCGCACATGGCCGCGCGGTAAATGGAAGACCAATGTGTCAAGAATCACACATGATAGAATGGTCCCTGGGTGAGATGCAAGACGCATATGGCGAAGTGTGACATCAGTACAAGTCATGTTCTGGCAGCCGCGGATTTCAATAGGTAGTGCATGTGGTAATTTGCACATCCAAATGATATGCCCTGCACTCGAGTCTGTGACTCGCTGGTTGCCCCCGTGCGCTGTATTAGTTTCTGGCTAGGAACGCTACTGCCCTAATAACACAGCTTCTATGGAGCAGGGGGGGATCGAGGATATGCCCGACGGCCCCTGCATGTGCCCCGGAAAACTTGTAAAGCTACTTGGCATTTGTTCCTCAACGCATCTTAGCTGTACTCTGCACTTCTTCCACAATGCCTCGTCAAGCTTCCCAGCACTGGCGCTACTTAGCATGCATGTGCAAGGGGCCTGGTGGAAGATTGGCTGGGGTGTGGGCCCTTGTGCTGCTCACCTTGCTTGGAGCTCCTGGAAACACGTCTGCTTCTGTCGGACGTCTGAGCACAAGCCCTGTGCTTCTGCTTGCGCACACATGCGCACGTGTGCACCACCCAACGTGGCCAGGTTTAAGTAGTTCTTGGCCCCGTGTCTGCTGGGAAAGATAGTCTGGAGGCTCATTTTCCTGCAGAAAGGGCATAAAAGATGTTAATAAGGCTGGAAAGTTCCCTGTGTGTGTGTCTTCATGCTGGTTGTCACTGGGCCATGTTTGAGACCTACACCCGAACTCCTCCCGCCATCAGTGTGTCAGGGCAGCCAAAGGGTGCAGGCTACTGTCTACAGCATGAAGTGCATCAAGCACATATACAGGCAAGAAATGAACATACATCACAATCAACATCAATAAATGTACATATCAATCAAGTACTCACCAAAATTGATTGCAGACATGCCGTGCAGAAAACCCACTTAATCCCAATAAGGGTGGTAACACAAGTAGTACAGCAGCAGACAGGCCACAGATATGACGAAAGTCCAATGCCCTTGTGTAAATGGTTGTAACACCGAACCATCCTTGCAAGCCCATGGATAGGGGAAGCTGGAGTGGCATATTTGAGTCAGGACCCCATGCTGCAAACACATACACGAGACAAGCTTGAAGGGCCCTGCTGGAACAGACAGTGGATACTTTCAAAAGCCACAAAGCACCACACCGTCACATGAACAAGCACAACAGACAAGCAATTTTAAACTATATTAACTAATTAAACTAACTATAAAAATGCAATATTAACTAATTAAACTAACTATAAAAAACAATATTAACTAATTAAACTATCTATAAAAATCAAAAATGGCCACATACGACCCGAGGGTGGGGGGCGGGGGTGGGGGGAGTCACCAAGGAAGTGGGAGGTACAGGGTGCACCTCAACACCCACATGCGATGATATTGAGACAAAAAAAAAACCTCCATGGGCTCAACGCCTGCACAGCCTGACCTGTGTGGGAGATAAGTCGTCGTCCTCATCACCCTCTGGCTGAAAAGGTTGACGTGACACAGTACCCTGACCACGCCTATGTGCAGCTTGCCCCTCGTCGGCAGCAAGTCTGCGGGACGGGTGAGCCTGGTCTGCGGGGCGATGACACGTAGGTCTGCATGCAGAACCTCACGTGATACGTGTGCTTCCTCTTGCAAGGTAACACGTGTCACACAGAGTTCTTCCTGCATGGCCTGGCTGGACATCTGGTACACCTCCCGGCAAGCATGCAGCTCAGCCGAGATGGTATTCTCCAGCTGCTCCAACCTCTCCTCTGACCGCTGCCTCTGGGACATCAAGAGCACACCCAGAGTATTTCTGAGGGATTCATAGTCAACCCTCATGGCCTCCATGTGTGCCTCTGCGTGAGCAGCAATTGCTTGATGCAGAGACAACATTTCAGCCCGGTGTGCCCTGTCTGAGGCCGCCATGCCCAGCCAGAGCGAGCAGGCCGTGGGCTGTGCCGCTCACTGCTGGAGATCCACCTGCCTAGCAGGGGGGAGCACGGATTGGGCCACACGTTCCATGCTCTCAGCGATGTTATCAATTGTTGCCCCCTGGTGTTTGGAATTGGCAACATGCCTTGCTCCCACTCGGTATACCCCAGTGGCGCGTGGCCACCGCGTTGCTGGGCTTGACACCTACAGGGCCCAAGGAACCGTCGTCCTTGTTGGGTTGGCACCGCCTGCGGCTGCAGGACTACATTCCTCTGTTGACGTGATGCCCCAGGCACATCAGCAACTGGTGTGGAGCGTGACCCGGCGTCCTGATCCACCACAGGCAGAGGTCCCACCATCGTCTAGCCCCTCAGTGCAGGTGTCGCAGACAGAGGAGCGTCCACATCAGAATCACTCACTGTTGACAAATGGACCCGATGCACATCCAACTCGACATTGTCGTCAGAGTGATCATCCGGGCTAGACTCATTGCCAGCCCTAGACACGATGGTCTGGAACACAAGTGGGTTCTCATGGTCTACTACCCCACGACCCCCACTTGTGCTGGGCTGCTGGTGTGATAGCAACCCTGTGCCTGGCATGACAACACCATCCTCTGGTTCCTTTGCGTCATCATCTGAAAAGGGGGAAAAACAAACATGAGTACACATGTCAGAAGCACATAACCCACACACAAATAGACATCACATTGACAGCCAACACATGAAGCAGCCATGTCACACACAAATGAGAACCTGGCATGCATCCAGTGGCCTTGATATGCAAATACATCCCAAAAGCAGAAATTGATGTGTCTACATAGAAAAGCCCACACAAGTACAAAAAGTAGTACATGAACTACATCAAACACCACCTTGGTCAGGCGCATGTCACAGGCAGAAAAGACAGATGGCAACAAAGAGATGGCACATACCATAAGCATGTCTGAACTGCAAATTGACCACTGCTGCAAGTGAATCCAAACACACAATGACACACGTAATATGCATGTACACATGCATCACTAACACCATCATCACCAATATAGCTACATCCATTTGCAGCTTGGCCCGTACCGGGTGACATGGGCCATGTAGATATAGTGAATGTCCCAATCAAAGCAAGGGCCTGCAACCAGGCATGAGGGACCATTACGCCCAATACGGTCCGAGCTGCAGGACATGAAGCCGCCACAACACCCCTCAGGCCCTGATTGAGCACATTGTGCTATGAATGTGCCATATTCCATCATTCCTTGTATAAAACCTCCAGGGCCAGGCCCCACTATATTAGCTAATGGGACCTGGGCGTACACATACTGCACAACAGTGCACCTTCAGGATTATGCCAGGTGAACATAACGTGCGCAATGCAGTAATCTCACCAGCATTAACGTCAATCAACTACATATTAGTCAGTCAACAAAAAAGCTGCGGAAGACACATGTGTAAATGAACACTTTCACACACACATAATTGACTAGTCGCAATGTTGCACTACACAACGTTGATGCTGCTTGCACATGTACACGTGAAAGCGTTCAAAAACACCCATTTCCCCATACACCTGTATTATGAACATGAACAGCATCCAATACACCAAAGCAAGCAGCTACAACGCTGCTTGCTTTGATGTATGTGGAAGTGTACACATACACACGTGAGGAAGCTCCACAGTCATTACAACCCGATCGGCAGGCTAAATTCAATCTGCACCCTATGCCAGTTGGTATAGACCACAGATTGACAAATCAACTTTTCTAAACAACCACTAGGGAGTACCAATACTGAGTACATGTGTCACAGGATGCACCTGTGCCTGTGGCATTCGTGACAGAGAAGGGATGAAAATCTGACCATACATGCCAGGTCACTTTGACATTGCATCAGTGAGTAGGCATGTAGAACGGTGTAACACGGCTCAGAAGTGGGTTGATGCAGTGCAGAGCATGTGTACGTTACACACTATCCACAAGAAGTAGTACAATATGATGTCTATCAATAAACGTGAAGGCAGTGTAAGGGCAAGTTTAGGCATCATGTGCAAAGTGCATGCAATGGGTTGCATGGCTACAAGCAACCCCCCCCCCCTCTCAGTGATAATGCAGGGAGACATTGCATGGCAGCAAAAGGGTGACCAGAGACCTGTATATTGGCAGACAGTGTTGACTAGCGTTAATTGCATCATCTGAGTCAACTGACAACACAGCAGATGATAATGGCACAGTAAGCAGGACACATGATGAACCCTCAGTAGTACACCCATGTGTGCAGAAGCCACTACACCAGTTGAACAGAGTCAGGGGGCCTGAAACAGGGGGAGGCCTGTGCCCCACATAGACTGTGACACCCTAAACATGTGCGTGATGCCAGGCTGAGCCAGAGTGGGCATGGAATGGATGATGAAATGCCATGAAATGTAGGTCACCCAGGACACGTACTAAAATGATCATCCGGTCAAGGACACATAGGGGCATGCATGGAATGCACATGGAGCATGAATGGGCACTCATGTCTCTGCGGAGCATCTGCCATCTGCACAGTCCAAGTGAGACATCCTGCATCAAGGCCAAAGGATGTACCCCAATGTATGTGTCTGGCAGGTTGGTAGGGGGAAATGTGCATGTACACAGGAGCCTTGAAGAGGCCATTGCAGTACTCCAACATGATACCCACCAGTGCCATGTTGAAACTGGGGTAGAGGGGGGTGGAGGGGCAAGGGAGCATGCCTACGTGGAGTAGCCGCATGCAGGCAGAACACACATGCACGTCAGTCTTGCAATGACATAGCCCCAGTGCTGAGAGGAAAGACACCCCAGGCCACATGCAGAAGGGCCAGTGAGCTTGAACATGGACCGGAGGGCCAGCCGGGTGACTAGCATGTGAGTAGGGTGCAAGTGTGGTGATGAGGACAGTCCCTGTCTGCTCTACATGTCCAGCATGCTGCACAGCAGCCACGCATCAGTGAAGCATTGCATGACTCGCACATGAGAACCATGTACACATGACATGTAGTGGCAGTCAAGCACAACACATCACACAAGCAAAACACACATGGGGCCTCATTACGACCCAGGTGGTAAGTTACCGCCTGGGTCGTACCTTTACCACCATGGCGTAAACTACGTTTACGCCATGGTGGTTGGCGGACTTACCGCCCCATTCCGAGGTGAGTGGGGAGGTAAGTCCCCATTAACCCATTCACCCTTCCCCATTCCCATTTTTGCCCCATAGGGCATAATGGGAGTGGGGAAGGCGTTAATTACGCCACCGTAAATTACGGTGGCGTAATTAACAACAAGGTCCCTTAGCACCATGGATTTTAACACCTGCTAAAAGCAGGTGTTAAAACCTCCATGGCACTAAGGGACCTCGTAATCAGGCGGTAAGGGTCGGCGCTGTTTACGCCGCCGTAAACCCCTTACCGCCTGGGTCCTAATGAGGCCCATGGTCAGGACAAACACACGACAACACTCACTGGACGGGGCATCTAAGTTCTGCATCTCTCCCACTCCTTCGACCAATCCTGCCGGTATGAACTCTGCAACAACTGACTCGTGCGAAGTGAGGTCTTCCTCCTGAGCTGATGACCCACCGCCAGTCAACCCAGTCATGGCATAATTGGAGGCACGCTTCACCTTAGTACTGCGTCGGAGGTCATCCCAACACTTTCTGCACTCTTGAGCTGTGCGCACCTCATGTCCAAATGCACTCACACAATCCGCAACTTGCTTCCAGTGGGTCATACACTGGGCAGCCGTAGTGTGACAATTCGGCCCCATTAGCCTATCACGGTTGTGGTCCCGCACGTAGTCCACAAGGAAGTCAAGGTTCCTGCACGCAGAAAGGCTTCTTCCTCGACGTGCCGGAGGACGGAGCTGTGTCTGGGGTGCCAGCCTCTACTGCAGGTGCAACCTTCCTCCTCTTGGATAGTGGTCTGGACCCTGGCTGGCAAATGCCGCCCTGATCAGTATGGGCAGTGGCGCCAGTGGATTGAACCGAGGGAGTGGCAGGTGGAACAAGGACGGAAGCCCTGACTTGCGTCAGTGGCTGCTGGGTGCCCTGGAATGGACCCTGCGCAGCAACATCCGCTGTGCCAGGGTCATTGACCGGGACTGTCCTGGATGGTAAACTCACAACCGGGGTGGTGTCGGCTGCTTCTGCCCATGCACTTGCCAACACCTGGCTGCTCGGGGCAGCAGATGACAATACTGCCCCAGGGACACGTGCCCCAGTCAGGGCAGCCCTGCGTGCACTTACCGTGTGCCTCCTGACCTCCTGGAAATCTTCCTGGGACTCTTCAGGTGCCAACGTAGCCTGCGCTGGCAGACTCTGAGCCTGGCTGGTGGTGTCCACAGCTGCACCTGCAGCTACCACTACCCTTGGGCCTGTGGCTGTCTATGAAACGGACTGCAGGGTCACATGGGCGCCAGTGTCAGATGCAAGAACTGCATCTCCCGGAGCCGCAGGGGGTGGTGGCATGACTGCACCAACACGTGGCACAACATTGTGCTGAACTGGCACACCCCTGCCTCTTCCCCCTCTGCAGCCACCCTGGAGTCCCCCTACTCCCTGGTCACCCCAGCCACATCCCTGACCACGCCCACCACATGGTGTACGCCCAGCTGAGGCGCCCCTCACCTTTCATGACCTCCCAGCCATGGCACAGATGTAGTAGTGCCGGCACAGATGTAGTAGTGCCAATGGGAGGTGTACACGACAATTGTCCTGGGCAATTGGGTGAAGGGGGTGGGATACAAGATGTTAACAGCACCCCCTGCACCTGCAAGGCTGTATGTGACCCCGGTGATAAAGTGACAGGTCACACAACACTCAGGCACCCCAAAACTGCAGTAAAACCGCGCACGCAACCCCCCGGTAGCCCACGTGTGTGGAAATTACCTCCCACAGTACGCGGTAGCACCCAGGGACACGAAAAACTCGTACGTGTGGGGCACGCAGGCTACTATGACCTTGAAAACGGTACACAATACACAGGGGGGCCCGCAGTGGGAAAAATAGCATGCGCGACTCACCGTCTGACTAGCATGATAATGAAAGACACGCGTAGCCTATACCCCGCCAAAAGAAGAGATACGTCCTTGATCCGCTGTGAAGTTGTGATGGTGCGCGAAACAACACGAAGTAGCAACACACACGTCGGTCTCCACAAAAGGCACGTACAGCAAACTGCTGGCCCCGCTCACCTTTAACCCGTGCTGAGGGAAACGCCCACGCGCGTCACTTCTCTACGCACTTAGGCCCTTTCCTCGGATTACATGCATTAACACGTGGACGTGCTGTTTTTTCACCTGCTGAATCACTATGCACCCGTCACGGGGGAAACGCCCGTGCGCGATATGTCACAGAGGCGCTTACGCGCTAAGGGCCTTTCCTCGAATTACATGCTTATGTGCAGTGCCAAATCACTCTGTATCAAGCTGGCCACGTGACAACACACGGAAGACCATGCTCCTGCCCAGAAGGCCATTTTCCTGCCCCCCAGAGCTCCAAGCACACTCCCACTTGCCATTTGCTGCTGTCTGCCTGCCTGCTGGCCACGTGCCCTGCTATTTGGTGCATGCAAGTCAGCCATCTGCAGGGGTCCAGTTGCTGTGACCACCCCTGCTGGAACAGAAGACTCCCGACTGAAGTTCCATCACTCACAGCCCAGCACCAGGACCCAGTTGCCCACCCACACCTGCCTCGGGGTTTGCCATGTCAGGGGGAACACCATCGGAGACCACTGGCAATCCCCAGCCAGAGAGGCAGAGGGCTACCAGCTTCAGTGCCGCAGAAGTTGGTATCCTGGTGGAGCAAGTACTGTTGCATTATGATGCCCTCTTCGGAAGGTCACACGCCGACAATGAAGGATGGAAGAGGATCTGGAAGAACATCGTGGCTGCCATCAACGTGGAGTGGGGGCAGCCCGCGACATGCAACACGTCCGGAAGCGCTGGGAGGACTTCAGGTCCAGGACCCTCAGCAAGGCCTGGTGCCTCTTGAAGGCAGCGCATGCGAAGGGGTGCTGGGTCCGCCTTACCAACATCCAGATGAGGGACCTGGAATGCATACACCCAGCGCTCCACCTCCAGGTCCTTCAGAGGCAGACCCGTTCGGAGTCGAGCGGTAAGTGTCCATGCGTACTGATTGGACGCAGTGCATGTTGAGGTGTGCCAGGAGTGTGCATGTTGGACAGACATCTTGAAAGGCCCATGTATGGATGTGTATGTACAGGGAAATGAGCCTGCTGCATGTGAGTCCAGTCATTTGTGTGGCACATCAATGGTGTATGTGTTCAAATGCATGATGCCCAAATGCATGTGTGGGTGCACACATGTCTATATTTCTGTGTATGTACTGTGGCATGGTTGTGGTGTGACACATGGATGCTGGTTCCACCTTCATGTATGTGGACAATGTACAGGTGCGTTTGTGTGTATTTGACATGTGTGCCACTGTGATACACCATGGATGCATGTGACACCGACATGTAAGAGGCTGATTGGCAGATGTGACATGGATGCCGATGATTTCACTGCGACAGGTGGTGGAGATGTACAGATGCAGGTATGTCTGGTGGCGTGTGTGCATGTGTTTGGCACTCCCTGTCTTGCATGTGATGTCAGGCTAACCTTCGGATGCTCATGCTGTTGTATGTGTATGGATGGTGCGCCCTGCTGCAACATTCCTGTTAATTTGCACATGTGTGTGGGTTCAAATTATATGCGTGTTGGGGAGTGTGATGCCATGTGTGAAGTTTGACACTGCCACTCTTGTGCAACTGTCATGTGTGTATCAGACCATTATACAGTGCCCTGATGCCTGTGTTCTGTCTCTCCCTGTCTGCAGCATCAACTGATGAAGAGGGCGGCGACGGTGCTGTGGAGCACAGCGGCAGCGATCCCATCGCCAGGCGGAGACGCAAGGCCCAGCTCCTCTCACATGTTGTCATCTCGTCGGGGAGTGAGGAGTCTGGTGCCGCGTCCAGGCCCGCAGTTGCCGAGGGTAGGTCCAAGAGGTGGAGGTTGGCGGTGGACTCCTCGGCAGCAGAAGGGACAGCTAAGACCCCACAGGGGCCTATGGAAGAAGATGGCATGGAGTCATCCAGGTTGTTGGGGGGTTTGGTTGAGGAGGAGGCCATGGAAGGCCCACGCATGGGGCCTGGAGGTGGGGGATTCCACTGGTGCTAGTGGTGCAGTCCAGGGGCAGGGACAGGAGGCAGCACAGGCAGCCGTGGAGGTGCCTGTGTGTAATCCAGTACCCAATCCTGTGACTGCATCATCCCGCACCAGCAGGGATGCCTTCGTCCAGACCCGTTCTCAGGGAGGGGATGCGCGCACAACAACTGGCCTTCCTCTCTCTGCGGACATGGCAATCCGGGACCGTGTTGAGCCTGTCCTGGCTGGGTTGGCTGGGGTGGCGTTGCGTCAACGTGGCATTTGGGATGACGTACAGGGTTCCCGTGTGGACAATGCACGTTATTTCTGATGCCTCGTTGACCGCGCCGACCAACTAGGACGGGTCACCAGTGCTGGGTTCCTCCGTGTGCTGGACCTTCTACAGACCCCCTCCTCAACTGAACCCCCTATGCGCCAGTCGTCCTCCCTGCCATCTTCCTGCCCAAGTATCACCTGGGCACCCTGTGGAGCTGCCCCTGACCCAGCGGGCCGGCTGGTGGACGACACATCAGCAGGGGTGGCCACCCCAACAACTGGACACCAGCAGGAGGTGGACGTGCAGGCATCGACAGGCAGGGCACATGCACGGCAGCAGCAGGCTCAAGCTGGGAGCGATGATGGCTCAGGGCCATCAACATCACAGGGGCAGGCATCGGCCAGAGGGACAGGAGGACCCTGGATTGGGATTGTCTTCCTTGTGGCAGCGGTTGGGCCGGAAAATAGATGCGGAGTAGCGGCGGGCTCACTATGGCAGGGTGGAGAACTCCATGCGCAGGGCGTTGAGGCGCACTGAGTGCCTCGAGGCAACTCGCAGGGAGTGGGAGGAGGCCATGGCTGCATCCCTGCGAGACCTCAGGACCAGGGAAGAGGCCCGCCTCCAGGACGTTGAAGAGGAGTTCGATGATGCCCTTGCCTGGGACATCAACAAGTGAGCCGTTGGACTTGCCCGCCGCCTTTGTAAATAGTTCTGTAGGTGTAAGTTTCCTTTCTATTTTTTTTTCCTTTGGGGCGCATGGACTATGGCCCGCCTTTTTGTATATAGTTATTTGTTAGGTAGGATTTATTTTAGGTTTCCTTTGGATTGTTGGGCTCATGGACCCTTGGATGTTCATGTGTAAATAGTTTTGACCCTGGATTTCATTTTCTTGGACCCATGGTGGAATACTTTTTTCTAACTCTGATTTTTGTTTGATGGACCGCGTCGACCTACTAGGACGTGCCACCAGTGCTGAGTTCCTCCGTGTCAATGGGGGTGGGGTGGGGGGACATGGGTCGGGGCCTGCTGGCAGGTGCCCGTCAATGGTGGGTGGGTGGGGGACATGAGTCGGGGCCTGCTGGCAGGTGCCCGTCAATGGGGGTGGGGTGGGGGGACATGAGTCGGGGCCTGCTGGCAGGTACCAGTCAATGGTGGGTGGGGGTCATAAGTCGGGGCCTGCTGGCAGGTGCCCGTCAATGGGGGTGGGGTGGGGGGACATGAGTCGGGGCCTGCTGGCAGGTGCCCATCAATGGGGGTGGGGTGGGGGGGACATGAGTCGTGGCCTGCTGGCAGGTGCCCGTCAATCTGTGGGGGACATGAGTCGGGGCTCACAAGTGCATGGTGCCATGTGGGCTGCCTGCAGGGCATGGTCAGGGGTGTAGGGTAGTCCCCAGTGGTGTGGGCTGCCTACAGGGCATGGTTAGGGGTGTAGGGTAGTCCCCTGTGGTGTGGGCTGCCTGCAGGGCATGGGGAGGGGGGAAAGGGCTCACCCAGGAGGGCCCACAATGCCAAATTGCGTGTAACGCGCCTATACACAAGTGTTTTTGCACACAATTTACCTGGCGCGAGCGGGGTACGTGTATTCCGGGGGTTGCACAGGGAGTTTTACATGCGATTTTGCTGTCACGGGCGGGGTACGTGTATTCCGAGGGGTGCGTGGGGAGTTTTACACGCGATAGGCCTGACGCGAGCGGGGTACGTGTATTCCGGGGGGTGCGCGGGGAGTTTTATACGTGTTTATGTGGTTGGGGGGCTGTATGCAGGTCCACTGGCCTTTGCGCCATGTACTGGATTTGTGCAATGTTTTTGGCGCACGGGGCGGGGTTGGGGGCGTAACTGGTGCTGCTTCAGGGTCGCTGCGCCATTCTGCACCATGGCTGCTTATGGATGTATAAATCCATGAATACACTCTGCACCTAAATGGGTTTTGGCACACGTGGTTGGCGCAGCCTGTCCCACGTGCACTCTGTGCGCCAGCCGCGTGCACCACTTGTGCACCGAATTCTATGAATTACCCCCAAAATGTCCATCACAGAATTACCTTAAAAGAGGAGGAATTTGAAAACACAGGGAAGAAAATATAAATAATATAAGAAAAAAAGGAAAACATACATATCAATACAGTAATGATGAGGATCTCAAATTGCAACAAAGAAAAGAATGCATATGTAACAAAAAAAATTCAATTGAAATTAAATCACAGCATAGCAGAGACAATTCACATTTGATCGAACTACGCCCAAATGAGAAAAAACAAAATACTAAAAAGAGGAGGGAGAAGGCATTCCCTAGCGATACTATCAAAAATGAGTCAAAGAGACAAGTGCCTAGTATAGACAGACCACCCAGGGGAACAAAAGGCACAGTCCATATTAATGATGATACAAACACCCCAACAGTTCAATTAGAGGTCCAGCTGAAGCTGTAAGCCAAAATATCAGGGATATAGCACAAGACATCACAAACCCTGATGACATAAGGACTGAAACACCAATGAATGTTTATAATTCTTCATCGATGTTATGACCTGCAGGGGTTTCGTCTAAAAATCAATGATGAGTCTGGCCTCCACTTATTTTAAATTTAATGTCCCATCACCTCCTCATGGATGTTTTACAATGTGAGCCACTCCAAAGAATCTAAATGCCAATAGCTGTCCATTGTGGACTTCGTGGAAATGTTTGGCAATGGGGTATGCAAAGTCCTTGTTTTTGATAGCCCTAAGGTGCTCTAAAATCCTTAACTTGAATTTGTTGGTCGTGGTGCCCACATACCTTTTGGAACATGGGCAGCTAAGCACATACACAAATGGAAAAGACAGAGCCCGTCACTGTATGTTTAAAAGTGGACTGCGTTACAGCATACTCACACACCTTGCATTTGGTAAACTTAGCAAAGCCCACAGCACTTCTGTCTAGCCAGGATGCATATTTTATTGGAGCAAGGAATCTAGGAACCAATTTATCTTTCAAAGAAGGAGCTCTTCGAAAGGGTAAACAAGGACGAGCTGGAAGCACATCACCCTGATCCCTGTCTGTACTTGGCTGATAGACACGTTCCACGTGTTTCTTGGAGTAGCCGCTGTCCCTAAAATGTTTCGCAGCATGCCCAGACTGCACATCAAAGTTGTCCTTCTTTGAACAATTGCGTCTGAACATGACAAATTCACTGCAAGGTATGGTATTTCTGCACGACCTGGGGTGACTGCTGATAGCAAAAAGAGGGATATTGGATCTGGTCGGTTTTCCAAAAACAGTCGTATGGAGACCATCAAACCCCTTAGTTATCTTCACATCAAGAAAGACCAACTCTGTGGCACTGTGGTTGTCAGTGAAGCATAGGTTAAGGTCGCTGGAGTTTAGAATTTTAACAAAATCAAGGCATTCTTCAACAGTGCCTTTCCAAAGAATAAAGAGGTAATCAATGTAATGTAACCAACATGAGATCTTTTCTGTATTAAGCAAATTGGCTTCACTCCAGATGACATTGTGCTCCCACCAATCCATGGTGGGGTTGGCATAGGACGGAGCAAAAATAGCCTCAATAGCTGTGCCTCTGACCTGATTGTAAAAAAGACCCATTGAATAAGACGTCATTATGATTAAGGCAAAAAGCCGTAAGTTCGAGGATCATTTGCGTGTTCTGCACATAGTTCAGAGATTGCATATCCAAAAAGGACTTGCATGCTGCCAGACCAACATCGTGGTTAATCAATGTATAAAGTGACACCACATCAAGAGTCACTAAGAGCATGTCACCTTCCCATGGGATGTAGTTAATTTGAGTAAATGAATCCTTTGTGTCCCAAAGGTATAAAGGTAATGTTGAGACCAAAGGCTTCATTGTTTCATGGATGAATTCAGCAACATTCTCAAGTAGAGAATCTGCAGAGGGCGACAATGGGTCTCCCTGGTGGTCTAGACAGTGACTTATGCACCTTGGCTAGGAAATAGATGGTCGGAATCACAGAGGCAGCAGGTGACAAGAAATCCAACAGCTCATAATCTATAATGCCCCGTTCCACCAAGGTGTTCAAAAGAGCCAATAGTTCAAGTATAATTTTTCAGAAAAGGATTGCATTCCAATTTCATATAACATTTTTTTTCCTCCCAGACATTATCTTGGTGATCCAACAAAACAATATTAGAACCTTTGTCAGACTGTTTTATGATAAATTCAGGGAGATTTTGAAGCTCCTGCATGACAGTTCTTTGTCTGTCAGTCAGGTTGTGAGAGGGCTTGGTATAAATGAGTCTCATTTGCTTGAGATCAGCAATCACTATGTCAGTAAAGGCCTCAAGACAGCCTACTAGCATGGGTGGGTTCAATGTGGATCTTGCACAGATCTTAGTTGCTTTGGACCAATCAGTATTGATGCCGAATCATGACAGTTCAAGGGAATCCTCATCTGCAACATTGTCAGCTAACTCGGCTAACTCAAGGAGGACTGGGAGGTCCCTGATTGGTAGATCGGTGTGTACGTCACAAGGAAGTTTGGTCTTCACAGCTCTACCAGGATGGACCCCAAACATTTTTGTGAGTTTGATATTGCGGACAAACTGATCAAAATCCAACCTGGTTTGTGTGTAATCAAACTTTCATTCACTTATTTCTTGCCCCGATTACCAGAGTGTGTCAGCCATTCTGCTGTACCTGTTCCAGAGACCCCTGCCCTGTCTCCCCCGCCGGAATTTCCACTTCTGGGCACAAATTTGCATTCCCTTGAGTTGCCTCTGCCGTGGCCACTTGCCCCCTTTAGGGTGTGCATGTCTTTGCATAGGAACCGCGTCTCTTCTAAAAAATTCAACTTGATAGGGGGAAATTTCATTGTCAATCGAGGAGGCATCAGATTCGGAGGCAGATACCACATCGGATATAGTCGTGGTAGATAAACTGACTTACTGTGTAAGGGAATCAAACCTCTTAGCAAAGGTGTACACACCTCCCATGTCATAATCAATCTTGTCACTTAGAAATCTGCATTTCTTTCTTTGTTGGATCTCCTCTTCACAAGCCAACAATGTGATTTGGATATTCACCCTCAGCTTTTTCCCTCCTTCCGTAGTGGGCACATCCACCAACTTGCATTCAATTTCTTCGATCTTTTCCAAGATTTTGTGCTAATCTGATTTGACAAATTTTACCAAACAAATGAGGTGAGAAACATTGCAGAGCACTCATTAGTTGTCTGGTCCAATTGCTCCAACATCACAGGATCCTGGTCCTCAAAGGATGGTGTCACAAGGATACACAGGCCCTAAGGTTTCTGACCCACATCAATGTAATTCTGGAGAGAATGCTCCTCCTACCATGTGGAAGTCTCTTTCTTTTGTAATTTCTCCAATTGTTTAAATATACTGCTGTCACCCTATAATTAATGTACAATCTATGATCCACTGGCTTTGTAAAAAGACTCCTCAAGTATCTACATGAAAATCGTCAGGGATTCTGTCTGCCCTGGACCCTCCCAAATTGGAAAGTTTGGTGCAAATTTGTCCAATAGTTTAATAAAAGTTAAATAGCAATGAAAAAATAGGTTGTTTTTCACCTTTTACATTGTTTTTACTTGAGGTACAGATGTGCATCCGTTGAACAGGTGCATGGCTGAAATAACTGGATGGATTGGCTTCAAATTCATAACAACTTGGGCACAAAGTACTGTTTTTTAGTGGTTCTTTGATCTTCTTTGCATCATAATACATTAATATTTCTTGCAAGTCATTCCCTTGTAATTAAAATAAATCTGCACAAGTGTAACCTTCATTACTCACAATGTTCTATTTAGTGTCACAATCAATTTGGTCTATTACTCATAAATCATTCACTTGTCATTAAGACACATCTACACATTCATATCGTTGTAGATAAATTATCATGGGAGTGGTGGTCTTCCTGTTGAAGGGTGAGTCCCGAAACGTGTCGAATTACTGCAGGACACCAATTGTTCTTGACCTCTGGTCACAAGTGAATTTAAACTTTAAGAAGAAGTGTTTCTTAAATTTTACACCATTTGATGAATTGTCTTTATCCTGACAAGCATTGTTAAGGAACCTTTTCATTTGGTTGAAAGTGTTCTTTCAATTTTGATTTTTGAATGTTTGAATATAATATACCATTGAAATTACATTTATGATAATTGAACATCACATTAAATCATGTGAAAGTCATGGAAGAATTCAAAAATATGTTTATTTTAACTTTGTTCATTAAACAAATGAGTATGGAATTTTTAATGGAATGACTTTGAGAGTATTAAAGATCTAAAAAGTTTATATTTTGGAGTTCCCATATGTGTGCAATGTTTTCTTGCAGGTTTTTCTGCAAGATTCTTTATGTTTTCAATCCCTATATGACACTGGCATGCTTGCCCTACACACGATTTTACCCTTTCTCACTCAGTTTGTCAATCTAGGAAAAGAGGTTGTGTTGCCCTCCTGGTCAACAATGCAAGCCCAGATCTCCTCCTGCACCCTTATGCCTTTCTCCACTCTTTCTTTGAACACATTACTGTTTTAACTCTCCTACCAACCACTCTTACTATCATCCTCTTCTGCCAGCATTCTCAATCTTTTCTTTCCTGTTTGCGACCTCCTCCTGGATTCCCTTTCCACTGATGTCCCAGCCATACACATGGGGACTTCCGTCTCTGCAATATGACCAATGCCCACAAACTCCAGCTAAACTACACTCTCAATTCCCTTTCTCTTGTCACCCTCTATAACCTGCTGACCCACAATCATGCCAATCACGATAACCCACTCAATCATACCTTCCTCTCTTCCTAACTCAATTCTTCTTCTCCATCTGTTGATACATCACCCTTTGGTAAGCCTCTTATGCAATTCAATGTCTCTGTCACTCCTCCACTCTCCCTTGCACTTCTTCTAAAACCACTAAAGCAAATTTGGAGCCTAACCAGCCCCCTCTGTAGTACGGGTCAGGACTTCCCTTCGCACTCTTTCTCTACCTATTGAACACTCCATTGAATTGGCCTTGTGACCAACAATGGGCTTCATTACGAGCCTGGCGGTAACCCTGCCGGTGCTACTGGCAGGTTGCCGCCGGACTTGTACATATTTACCAGTGCCTGATTTACCAGTGCCATCGGGTCATTACGAGTCCGGCAGCCCGGGAAGTCAGTTGCCGGTAAATTGTAAGTCCCCATTCCCATAGAGTCCGATAGGACTCTAAGCGACTGGGGACACGGACGCGCCGGCCCCGTTGCTAATGGTGCCGACGCTTCCGTGAAGTATTTGCCTACAGTGGCGGCTGTGCCCGGCAGGATCAGACCTGTCGGGCACAGCAGCCAGGGCAGGCAAATACCTAGTTTGCCGGTCCAGGAACCAGGGTGCCGGTGAGCTTACCAGCACCCTTGTTTATGGACCGAGTTGGAGGTAATTTTTAGTGTATGAGGTGTTCAGCATTAAGAAACAATGGGGCATTGAGTCACAGATGGCAATTCGGGAGTTAGTGATGTGCGAGGACAGCTAAGATTGATTTACTCAAATTGTTAAATCTCCTTCTCATAAAGAGGGTAACATTCTTGAGTGGATCCTGACACATAATCTGCTAACTTTTTCTTTTACCATTACTGCCAGCCCATGGACAAGATTGCTTTGTAATTTCCTTCGCTTTGCTGTTACCAGCCCGTTGTAAAAAAAAAAAAAACAATCTCTAGGGCCAGAAACCACTGTAAAATCACATCAGAGGCATTCTAGAATCTGGCTGGGCCCATGTTATCTGACTTGGCACCCACAGGAGAGACTAATGTTTTTATTGGCCAGTTTCAGAACATTACTACCTCAGTGATCGGCATCCTAGCACCTATGACTAATAGGAACTCCCCTGGGCTCTGTTCATGTATTCTTTACCGCTGGCATTCTTCAACCATCAAGGCTCACAATATGGTGGTTCTCTTTGGCAGTGGCCTAAAACCTCAACACTCCATCAGCTCCACGGCTGCCTGGCTTATCCTCCCGAACATCAATAAAATCTGTCCACATCTCACTGTTTCCTCAAGCAAACACTCACAGCCACCCTGCTTCTCAGCAGGCTGGATTACTTCTCTAGCCTACTCATGGGGCGCTCCCTTTTCTCCTTTACTCCTAACAAAAAGGTATTGAACTTTTGCTACCAGAACACTCAACAACATTCCATGATCCTCATGTATCACTGGACACTGGCTTCACGTGGGGTTACTATCAGTGCAAAATTACTCCCTATTCAAATTCCTTCTTCTTGTGTGTCAATGAATCCATGGGTTAGCCGCTCTAACTGGCTGAATCTACCCCCTGATAATGAAGATTGTCCAGGCTTAATAGCTCAGGCAGTCTTGGTTCTATTAAAGACAAGGAGGCGAGCATTATGCTTTACTTCTTTATTTACTGCTCCCACAGCAATTCAACAAAAAAACTCATTTTTTTTAAACTTGGTAACACTGTTTTACCATTCCAGACTCCCTGGAAGCTTCGCATAAACAAAGGGGTATCATAGTTTGAAAAAAATAACAGAAAATCTCTCTCAACTACCAATGCCCACAATCTTTTGTGTCCATGTAGTCCTGTATCATTCCCCATGTCCAATCAGGGCTGACCCCTGACCATAAGAGGGACCCTGACTGCCCCCAAATCCTCTTTCTTTGGCTGGCAACCAATCCTAAGTCAAAATCCAACAGTCAACGTGAACCAACAACAGCGAAGCTGCAATCCATCCTCTCGCCGAACCTCTGGCGTAGAGACGATGCCGCAGAACTTTCCCTCACAAACTCCACCATTCGTGATCACAGTTTGAATTCATGTCTGCTTCTGGTCTTCCCCTGTAAGTAATGGGAGACGTGATCATAAGGGTGGGTCTTTACCCAACACAATATCATAGTACAGTTCATGCCGTGTCATGACCCATGAGGGTGGGATATAATGCTCGCCTCCATGTCTTTACTAGAATCAAGACTGACTGAGCTGTTAAGCCTGGACAATCTTCATTCTATGACAAGATGGAGGCGAGCATTATGCTTGTTCAAAGTCATTAATTACTCTATTAGCAATTTGTGAGATGGGCTTAAAATAAAAAGTCTTAAAAGTACGTTCATTAGACCAATCGGCTGACTTCATAATGTCCTGCAAAGACACGCCTTCTGAAAAGGCACTGGATGCCATCGCGCCTCACGCTGAATGCGCACCAAACTGTGACAAATCTATTCCAGCCCACTGCATAACTTCTCTAACCCATCTCGCTATGGTGGCTGCAGCTACTGCGTGGAAAGGCTTTCTACGTGCAATCAGTAACTGTGTCACTCCCCTAGGCCTCAAAGCCGCCATAAGTGCCTCATAGTCTTTGATGCATTATCTGGGAAAAAGGGATACGAAATAATGGAAGAGTCGGACTTCGTTCTATTCGCTATGCTGAAAGCTACTCCATCTGGGTAGAAAATCTTCCCGTCCACCTCTAAGGCTTTCACGTCTGAAACTCGTCTACACGCTCGGAGACATAGGAGCATGGCCAGATTTCCTGATAATTGAGAACGTGAAAGATCCTTATTATCTGGCCAGGACATAAATAATCGAAAAACAGAACGTACATCCCATAGAACTGAGTACTTGGGTTCTGGTGGTTTCACTCCTTTCAGAAGTCTAATCACTGCGGGTGCTCTCCTATCGGGTGTCCTTCTACTTTGTCATGGCCTGCCGATATGGCAGACCTGTACACTCCCAAAGTTCTGCAAGCACAGCCCTCGCTGAACCTCTGCGCTAAAAAATTCAGCATGTGCACCAAAGTGGCTGAAATGGGATTAACACAGATGGTTGCAAAGTACGACGACCATCGATCCCAAGCGGAACCATAGCTCCTAATGGTGGAAGGCACCCATGAGCTCCTAATACAGTCTGGCGCGAGCTGCGAAATGCCTGGCAACTCCCAACATTGCCCGAAACCCTGCACGCTAGCAACGTCAGTGGGGCCTCTGCTATGAGCGGGTGAGACTGCCCGTCGGGGCTCTGCAGGAGGTTCGCTCTGTGAGGAATCACTCTCGGGAAATCCGTAGAAAGTTCCATCATTACTGGAAACCACGGCTGTGACTTCCACATTGGTACTACGAGCACCAGCTCTGCCTGATCCCTCCTTACCTTCGCTAGCACTCTCGTCAACAAGCGTCTGTTCCCACTCCTTCCGGGTCTATCCTCCAGCTGTAGAACTTGGGCAATTGGGTGTTGAGCCTGTAAGCAAACAGGTCTAGGTCCAACAGGCTCCACAGATGCTGGAGGTTGTTGAAAATGGATGGCAGTATCCTCCAATCGCTGGAGTCTTCCAGATATCGTGCATTCCAGTTCGCTACAATGTTCTGAGCTCCTGGTAAGTATTCTGCTGAAACTGATATCTGCTGGTGCAAGCAATGATGCCAGAAATCTTTCGCTAACTAAGCTAGCATTCTGGAGGAGGTTCAGCCCAGCTGTTTATATACCGGACCGCTGAAATGTTGTCCATCTTGAGGAGGACACAGCAGGCGACTCAGCCCCTGGTAAATGCTCTCACTTCAAAGGAACCTGCTCAAAGTTCCAGACAGTTTATGTGGAGCTTGAGCTCCTCCTGAGACCATTTTCTCCCCGTCTGGAGGTTCCTGCAGTGAGCTCCCCAGCCTGCTCTGCTGGTGTCTGACTCTACTACTAAGTCTGGGGTATCTCCGAAAATTTCTCTGCCGTTCCATGCTTCCATGTTCTGTAACCACCATTGGAGTTCTCTCACGGCTTCTTGGTCTAGGGACACCAGCTGATGGTAGCCGACCCGCCCCTGGAGGTGTCTGATTTTAAACCTTAACTTTTGAAGGGCCCTGTAGTGTAAGGGGCCTTGAAAGATTGCCTGAATCGAGGCTGCTAGTAGACCCACTATGCGACCTAGATTGCGAAGCGACATAACCTTCTTCGCTATGAGAGCCCTCAGTTCCTTCCGGATTGCTCGCACTTTCTGCATTGGCAATTCTAGAACTGCTTTCTTGGTGTCTATCACGAACCCTAGGAATTCTATTATCTGTGCGGGGCAGAGATCTGACTTCTAAGAATTGATGAGGAAGCCGAGGGACGTTACCAGGGTGCATACCCATTCTGCTCGGACCTGCAGCTGAGCTTCGCTCTGACCCAGAATCAGTATATCATCTAGGTATATTATAATTCTTATCCCTCTTTCGCGGATGGCCGCTGCTACCGGGCGCATGAGTTTGGTGAAGGCCCACAGGCGGATGCTAGCCCGAATGGTAGACAGGTGAACCTCCACACTTCGGCTCTCCACCAGAAGTGTAGATATCTCCGATGCTGTTCTGCAATGGGTATTGACAGGTAGGCATCTTTGAGATCTAACTGAACGAGCCAGTCTCCTGTCCTGAGAAGATCCCGAAGGAGATGAATCTCCTCAATCTTGAAGTGCCTGTATACTACCCATCCGTTCAGGCTCTTCAAATTTATCACAGGCCTGACCTTCTCTCCTCTGTGAAGTAGAAGCATGTTGCTGATAAAGCCCGGACCCTCCTGTACTTATCTTTCTATAGCCCCTTTGACAGCTAGGATGCATAAATCGTTGAAGAGTTGAGCCCTTTCGCTCTGAGACTTGAACATTGGTATTGGTTCTCGCGCTTGTGATGGAGTACCTACAAACTTTAGGTGCATACCTGACACTGCCTGCAGCACCCATTCATTGCTGGATAACTCACGCCATGCTTGCCAAAACTCGGCTGTCCTGTCCCCTATTCTGCAGGGAGCTGGCATAGTCTCACCACTCGGTGCGCCCTGCTGCTTATAGACTTCTCTCCCTCTTCTGTTTCTTGGGAAAGGGCTCCTCGCTGAGAAGACGTTGTCCTGCTGACGTGTTTCCCAGTACTGTGATCTTTGATTCTGGGGTCTTCTATTAGAGGCGAAGCGACCAGACGCTCGACCCCTCTGGCATCCGGTCCTGGAAAAAATACGACCAGGAAAAATCCTCCTGATGGAGCTTTGCGCCTTCTCTATGTTAGGGAGAATTCTCTGTTTAGGCTGAATTTCCTAACCTAGTGAGTCCCCCAGCAGCTTTTGCTGGATTTCTGGAGTTTGTTTTTTTCCATCCTGCCAAGAGTGAGACTCTTTTCTCCGACTCTTGGACGTGAATGTGGTTGATTCCTGTGAATGTCAATGTGTTCTATGGGCTATTGGGTTTTTTACTCCATAGGGTCTCATGTGTTTTACTATGTGTGTTACACCGCACCCTCCATGCCGTAACACTGGGGTGTCCTAGAGGATCCCCACCATAGACTCCATACCCTGGGACTGACTACTGTCTCCCAGGGCATGTAAAGTCACCATTGGCTTTACTAGACCTAAATTTACTAACAGAACTAGTACAAACCATCCTATTGTGGACGTACTAGTAGGGGTAATTTGATTACCCCTGGGTCTGTTATTCGAGGGGGCACTGTCCCGTCCCCCCTCGTCGAGTTTTGGCTGGTGGCAGTGGAAACTACTTGTTATATTCGACCCCGAATATAACTCTATGGGATTCTTCCCATTGTTGGAGGCTAATACTTTTTCCCATTAGTCTCTAGCATACCGCTGGTTTATTTATCTTAAACAAATCCACCAATCGGTATTTTCTGCCAGAACTCGGTTTTTAAAATGGCGTCTGTGTTCACCTCTGTAACTCCGAACCAAAGGTTGAGCCCTTTGTTCCACTTTTGGCAGGCTTCTACCCAGAAGCCCTCCAGAGTGGTGCCATTCTGTCTGGGTACCACAGGGGGTGTGGGAGGGGGTTTAGGCACCCTGGACTGAGTTGCCTTGCCAACTCAAGTCGCACTCTGGTGTGATTGGCCCAAGTGGTGAGCCACCCCGCTCACCACTTAGCGTGTTTTGATTGACAGCTAGGCTGAATGAATGGGGGTTTGCTGCATAAAAGCAGGGCTTTTGGGACTGGATCTTCAGAAGTCGCCACAGGACCTAAGAATCCGACGAAGGTAAAGCTGAGCCGACCTGCAATGACGACACCTCCAGTGGAGCCCTGCTGAACCGACTCACCACTTCCCAACGACAGAGGAGATCTCCCTGCTGGAGAGTCTTCTCCCCCTGACTGGTGGGAACAACCAGTCCCTTTGCTTTTTCTTCGCTTCCAGGGCGTAGTGGTCGAATTGCCCGTGATGAGCACCCCCGCAACCGGATAGCCACTAGCCCATACCGCGACCAAAAGGTGGTGCCTTGTGACGGAGCACTCCGCGGCTGGTCTCTTCCCTGGTGGTGCAACGATCTTCAACTTTCCTTCGACGACAAGATCATCTCATCTCTTGGCAAAGCCCCGACTTGCAACCACCACCAGGAACAACTGCCCCCGCCGGAGCTGTCTCTTCACTTACAAGGTACCGTGTCCGCCTGGCTTCCCTTGTGACGGTTAGCGTGAGGTGTCTTAAATCCTTACCTTTCCATTGGGTCGCCTACAGACCTTCTTAACTTTTTGTTCTAAACTGGTCCAACCTTTCTGTGACAATTTGCTACAAAGACTCGAAGTGCGTTCCCACTGTGATACTTTTTGGGACATATCGCCTTGCCTCTCTCCGAGTGGGCCTGGCCTCTGAACTTTGTGATCCACAGTAGACCCTGCCTTGCGGGCCTTGCATTTGCTTGGTAAAAGTGTTGGTACCGAGTTGGTTTCATACCCTGCCTTTTCTCCCCCGTTCTAACGAATATTAGAGTGCCATCTAGGTTAAAGCATTCACCTCTGTCTGCAAATAAGTGGTGCCGTTGAACCTAGACTTGTCGAAATATTGTTAGGGGATTGATAATTATAGTAATTGTAATTGAAGTTGTTTGCCGTATTAGTGCCAGTGTGTTTTCATAGATGTGTCCTTAAAATAAATAATTATATATCTTTACACCCAAGTTCTGTTCCGTGTCTGCTTGTTCTACGGTGTAAATTGCCCTATCTTGTATACTCCACATACTGCCTAACCTTTCTTGAGAGAGGTCTGACTGCTCAGCCACAGCTACCAGGTGAATCTGTGTGGTACAGACTGCTACCAAGTGGGTTTACTGCCAAACACCTGTAAGCCTAGATCTTTTGCAGTGGTCCCAGAGGGAACTGCACAGGTTTCTGCTTAACGCTGGTGTACAGCGGTGGGATTTGTATCGAGTATACAGTTTAGAGTGCTTTTCAACACTTTAGGATAACTAACCACAAAGCTTAGCACTAAAAAGCAACTTTCGAAAACATGTCTACTATGGAAGTTTACAGCCAAGAGTCCTTGTCTGGCGAAAGTACTGAGAGTTTGAGAGCTCTCTGTAGACAAAAGAATCTTTCTGTAAGAGGCAAGAAAGTAGACCTGATAGCGAGACTGCTGGAAAACCAAAGTCTGGGTACTGGTTCAGAGGAACCAACTTCTCCAGCGAATGTAGAAAACAGTGATGGTATTGATCTGAATCAAAGTCTTGATAATGAGTCAGAAGAGGAAAGTGAACCTAATGAAGTTAGCCACTCTGAGCCTCTGTCTGCCTTACCTACTGTACCTACGGGGCCCATACCAGGTCCCACATGTAACCCTGCTTATTTTGAACTTGAAAAAATGAAGCTCGAATTAGAGTACAAGCGTTTTTTAGCCCAATCTTAAAGAAACCAAGAGCTAGAGTTCAGACGAATGAATGCCCAAGCTGAGCAGAAGCAAGCTGAGTTAAGACTCAGAAAAATAGAACTTAATCATGAGATAGAGATGAAAAAGTTGTCTGTGGAAAATGCTTCTCTCTCCTCTGGTTCCTCTAGAAGTTCCAGTCCCAAAAGACCCCGGATGCCTAAGGAATTAGTGGGTATGTATGAACCTAGATTGGATGTTTTGGATTGGTTGAAAATGTTTGAATATAATCATGGGCTCAGGACATCACAGGGAATGAGTTACTTCCCTGGTTGTTCTCTAGGCTTCCCCCTGTTGCAACTGATGTGGTAATGGAGTTGGGGGAGGTGGATAAGAAAGATTACGAAAGTGTGAAACTAGCTTTGATAGCTAGGTTCGGGAAGACCCCTTCCCAGTATCTTAAGAGGTTTAGAACCCTCAAAAAGCATGATGGTACCCCTTAGGCTACCTGGGTGAGTGAAGGGTTGAAAAACTTAGAGGGATGGATTAAGGGTTACAAGGTGAACACTTATGAAGGTATGAAGAATCTTTTTATGTTGGAGTCTATTTATGATGCCTGTTCTCCTGAGCTCAGACAGCACTTGGCTGACTCGAAGGAATTGGATTCCAGTAAGCTAGCTAAGGCTGCTGACTTGTGGGTTGCCAACAGGGCTACTCATAAGGATTCTGGGGCAACTCAGAAGAAGGATGAGGGAAAACAGCCTAAAAAAGACTCAAAAGAAAATTCTAATAACTCAAATTCCAAAGAGGGCCCCAAACAAAACCATAAGGGTAAGCCACAAGGGAAACCACAGCAGAATAGTGTACCTTCTGGTGCCAAACCAGAGGGAGGCCAGAACAAGCCACCATTCCAGAAAGCATTCAGTAAATGCTTTGTTTGTGGCTCGACTGACCATGTGAAAGGAGATCCCAGATGCAAGGGTAAACCTTCAGGGCTCCAGCTTGTCTCCTTAGCCTTCGCTCCAGAGGAGGAAGTCCAAATGGCAAGTGGAAACTTTCTACTACTGGCTGATGAACCCACTGGAGTCTCAGCCAGTGTTTCTTTAGTGTCTCTGGGTTTGTGGGAACAACAGAATTTAGATGTCTATAATTCTATCCCAGATAATACTAAAGAGTATTATAAGGACAGTGTCCAGGTGAATGGTCAGGAGACTCCTGCCATTAGGGACACTGGGGCCAGCATAACTGTGGTGGATAAATCTTTTTTTCAGGCCAAGGATGTTGCTAAGGCACCCAAACGCCTCACCAAGTTAGCTGGAGGGCCTGTGCAGATACTTCCCCAATTACCAGTTCTCATCCAGTGTAACGACATGACTGTAAAGATACCTGTCAGCATACAGAGTGAGGTACCAGGACGAGTTCTGTTGGGTAACGATTTAAAAACTCTCAGAGTTGTATCTCATACCCCCAGACCTCCTAGTAAACGGTTACGGGAGCTAACCAGACCTGCAAGGGAGAGAACCATGAGAGGTACTTCCCAGGAGATGATGAAGAAAGATATCACTCCTGCTCCACTGGAATTGTCAGCTGCTGTCTCAAAGAAATCAGAAGCGAAAGGGAAACCTAAGACTTCTATACCAAAACCAGCAGCCAGCATTCCAGTGCAGCCAACAAGGACTTCCCCGCAGTTGTCCAAAGTTACACCCGTAACTCCCCCTCCAGCTGAGGCTGAGAGGGTGGTACCACTCTGTGTGGTAGAATTAGACTCTGAGGAAGAGCTAATAGAAGGCCAGGAACTCATTGGAGATCTGGATCCTGTTGACCATCCTGAGCTGCAGTCTTTACTGGCAGAAGGTGGACCCAACAGGGCGGACTTCAGTAAGGGACAGAGGGAATGTCCAACTCTGGAAGGTCTTCGCCACCATGCAGAAGCCCAGGCTGAAGGGCAAGAGCCTGGGAAATACAGGTTGCACTGGGAAGATGGCCTCTTCTACAGTGAACCGACCGGGTCTGCACCTGGAGACTACAAACGACTTGTAGTACCCCAAGAGAACAGACAACAGTTCTTGCAGTTAGCCCACGAGATTCCTTTGGCTGGTCACTTGAGTTTCAAGAAGACTAAGGAAAGGCTCTCTCTCTACTTTTATTGGACAAAGATGGGGGCCGAAGTAGAAAAACACTGCAGGAGCTGCCACACCTGCCAGACCTCTGGTAAGGTTGGCTCCAAGAATGTGGCACCTTTAGTGCCTCTCCCAGTTGTGGGAGTCCCATTTGAGAGAGTAGGGATTGACATTGTTGGTCCCCTCGATCCTATCCTCCAACCTCCTCAGGCAACAGGTTTATACTTGTTGTAGTAGACCATGCTACTAGGTATCTTGAGGCAATTCCTATGAGGACTGTTACAGCTCCGGCTGTGGCTAAGGCCCTCCTTGGTATTTTTACCAGGGTCGGGTTTCCTAAGGAAGTAATCTCTGACAGGGGGTCAAACTTTATGTCCCACTACATGAAAGCCATGTGGAAAACCTGTGGAGTTACTTACAAGTTCTCGACACCTTATCACCCACAAATCAATGGGTTGGTAGAAAGGTTCAACCGAACCATGAAGAGCATGATAGGTGCTTTAGAAGAACCCCTTAAACGAAAGTGGGACCTTCTACTGCCATGCCTTCTCTTTGCTTATAGAGAAGTCCCTCAGGAGGGAGTAGGTTATTCTCCCTTTGAGCTTCTCTATGGTCATCCCGTCAGAGGTCCATTGGCCCTGATTAAGGAGGGGTTGGAGAGTGCTCCTTCCCCCAAGCCAGTCAGAGTGACTGACTACGTGATAGGTCTCCGAAGGAGAATGTCGCACATGATGACGGAAGCAATTAATAACTTGAAAGCTGGACAAGCATTGGTCAAGCACTGGCATGATCAAAAGGCTAACATGGTCGAGTTCACTCAAGACCAGCTTGTTCTCGTTATGATCCCAACAAGGCAGAGGGCCTTGCAAGACAAATGGATGGGACCCTTCAGAGTTGTAGGTAAACTCGGAGAGGTCAACTATATGGTGGACTTGGGCAATCCCAAGGAGGCTCTGACAGTCTTCCACACCAACCGACTCAAAGCGTATGTCTCGAGACTTGATGTAGGAGCATTGCTTCTAGCATCATCAGAGGAAGAGGAAGAGACTGAAGCTCTTCCTGATCTCCTCAGAGGCTTACCTTTAGACGAAAAAATTGAAGGAGTGAATCTCTCTTCAAATCTGACACCTGAGCAACAAGAAGAGTGCAAATCTATGTTGAATCAGTTTGCCTCTCTGTTCTCACTTTCACCAGGCTTGACCCCTTGGGGCCAGCATGACATATTCACTGGTGACTGTCTGCCAGTCAAAAGCAGAGGATACAGAATGTCAGAAAATGTACGAACCCACATCAAAGGTGAGGTCAGCAAGATGCTTGATCTTGGGGTAATAGAGCCCTCTACTAGTCTATGGTCTAGCCCAGTTGTGTTAGTACCAAAGGCAGGATCTAAAGAACTTAGATTCTGCATGGATTATAGAGCTCTTAATGCAGTCACCAAGACTGATGCCCACCCTTTGCCAAGAACAGATGAGTTGGTAGATAAACTTGGTTCAGCCAAGTTCCTCAGCACATTTGACTTGACGTCAGGCTATTGGCAAATAGCCCTGACAGACCATTCCAAGGAGAGAACTGCATTTTCTACCCCCGTTGGCTTATACCAGTTTAAGGTGATGCCTTTCGGATTGAAAAATGCACCTGCTACATTTCAACGGATGGTAAACCAGGTTTTGAATGGGATGGAGGACTTCTGCATGGCATACTTGGATGACATAGCAGTGTTCAGCAATTCCTGGGAAGAACATGTAACCCACCTAAGAGATGTTTTGCAGGCTCTTGGACGATCCAATCTGACCATAAAGGCGAGTAAATGCCAAATTGGACAGAGTAAGGTAGTCAATCTTGGACATGAGGTAGGAGGTGGAGAAATAAGGCCTTTGCTCAGTAAGATTGAAGCTGTGCAAAATTGGACGACACCTACTACTCAGACCCAGGTGAGAGCCTTCTTAGGTCTCACTGGGTATTACAGAAATTTCATTGAGAACTATGGTACCATAGCTTCTCCTCTGAATGTCATCTCCTCTCCAAAATTTCCTAAAAAGGTTAGATGGAACGAGGAGTGCAATCGGGCTTTTGAAAACCTGAAAAAGGCTCTTTGCCAAGCCCCAGTACTCAGAGCTCCTGATTACCACCAAACTTTCATTGTGCAGACAGATGCTTCTAATGTAGGAATAGGTGCCATACTCAGTCAACTGGATGGGAAAGGTAGGGAGCACCCCGGTTGCTTCATCAGCCGCAAGCTGAAGGATCCTGAAACCAGGTGGGCAACAATCGAAAGAGAATGCTTTGCTATCGTGTTGGCTCTGAAGAAGTTTACGCCAAACTTGTATGGTTCTACTTTTGTCATTCAGACTGACCACCAACCCTTGAGATGGTTAATGCAAATGAAAGGGGAAAACCCAAAACTACTGAGATGGTCAATCTGCCTGCAAGGGTTTGATTTCACCATTGAGCACAGGTCAGGGTGTCACCACCAAAATGCTGATGGTCTCTCTAGGATGTATGTCATCGACTAGAGGTATGAGATTCATCCAGGAGTGGATTAAATCCTCCCGTCCCTTAGTCTGGGGGGGGGGGGCGAGTGTTAGGGAGAATTCTCTGTTTAGGCTGAATTTCCTAACCTAGTGAGTCCCCCAGCAGCTTTTGATGAATCTCCTCAATCTTGAAGTGCCTTTATACTACCCATTCGTTCCGGCTCTTCAAATTTATCACAGGCCGGACCTTCTCTCCTCTGTGAACTAGAAACATGTTGCTGATAAAGCCCGGACCCTCCTGTACTTCTCTTTCTATAGCCCCTTTGACAGCTAGGATGCATAACTCGTTGAAGAGTTGAGCCCTTTCGCTCTGAGACTTGAACATTGGTATTGGTTCTCGCGCTTGTGAGGGAGTACCTACAAACTTTAGGTGCATACCTGACACTGCCTGCGGCACCCATTCATTGCTGGATAACTCACGCCATGCTTGCCAAAACTCGGCTCTCCTGTCCCCTATTCTGCAGGGAGCTGGCATAGTCTCACCACTCGGTGCGCCCTGCTGCTTATAGACTCCTCTCCCTCTTCTGTTTCTTGGGAAAGGGCTCCTCGCTGGGAAGACGTTGTCCTGCTGACGTGTTTCCCAGTACTGTGATCTTTGATTCTGGGGTCTTCTATTAGAGGCGAAGCGACCAGACGCTCGACCCCTCTGGCATCCGGTCCTGGAAAAAATACGACCGGGAAAAATCCTCCTGATGGAGCTTTGCGCCTTCTCTATGTTAGGGAGAATTCTCTGTTTAGGCTGAATTTCCTAACCTAGTGAGTCCCCCAGCAGCTTTTGCTGGATTTCTGGAGGTTGTTTTTTTCCATCCTGCCAAGAGTGAGACTCTTTTCTCCCACTCTTGGACGTGAATGTGGTTGATTCCTGTGAATGTCAATGTGTTCTATGGGCTATGGAGTATTTTACTCCATAGGGTATCATGTGTTTTACTATGTGGGTTACACCGCACCCTCTGTGCCGTAACACTGGGGTGTCCTAGAGGATCCCCACCATAGACTCCATACCCTGGGACTGACTACTGTCTCCCAGGGCATGTAAAGTCACCATTGGCTTTACTAGACCTAAATTTACTAACAGAACTAGTACAAACCATCCTATTGTGGACGTACTAGTAGGGGTAATTCGATTACCCCTGGGTCTGTTATTTGAGGGGGCACTGTCCCGTCCCCCCTCGTCGAGTTTTGGCTGGTGGCATTGGAAACTACTTGTTATATTCGACCCCGAATATAACTCTATGGGATTCTTCCCATTGTTGGAGGCTAATACTTTTTCCCGTTAGTCTCTAACATACCGCCGGTTTATTTATCTTAAATAAATCCACCGGTCGGTATTTTCTGCCAGAACTCGGTTTTTAAAATGGCATCTGTGTTCACCTCTGCAACTCCGAACCAAAGGTTGAGCCCTTTGTTCCACTTTTGGCGGGCTTCTACCCAGAAGCCCTCCAGAGTGGTGCCATTCTGTCTGGGTACCACAGGGGGGGTGGGAGGGGGTTTAGGCACCCTGGACTGAGTTGCCTTGCCAACTAAAGTCGCACTCTGGTGTGATTGGCCCAAGTGGTGAGCCACCCCGCTCACCACTTAGCGTGTTTTGATTGACAGCTAGGCTGAATGAATGGGGGTTTGCTGCATAAAAGCAGGGCTTTTGGGACTGGATCTTCAGAAGTCGCCACAGGACCTAGGAATCCGACGAGGGTAAAGCTAAGCCGACCTGCAACGACGACACCTCCGGTGGAGCCCTGCTGAACTGACTCACCACTTCCCAACGACAGAGGAGATCTCCCTGCTGGAGAGTCTTCTCCCCCTGACTGGTGGGAACAACCAGTCCCTTTGCTTTTTCTTCGCTTCTAGGGCGTAGTGGTCGAATTGCCCGTGCTGAGCACCCCGGCAACCGGATAGCCACTAGCCCATACCGCGACCAAAAGGTGGTGCCTTGTGACAGAGCACTCCGCGGCTGGTCTCTTCCCTGGTGGTGCAACGATCTTCAACTTTCCTTCGACGACGAGATCATCTCATCTCTTGGCAAAGCCCCGACTTGCATCCACCACCAGGAACAACTGCCCCCGCCGGAGCTGTCTCTTCACTTACAAGGTACCGTGTCCGCCTGGCTTCCCTTGTGACGGTTAGCGTGAGGTGTCTTAAATCCTTACCTTTCCATTGGGTCGCCTCCAGACCTTCTTAACTTTTTGTTCTAAACTGGTCCAACCTTTCTGTGACAATTTGCTACAAAGACTCGAAGTGCGTTTCCACTGTGATACTTTTTGGGACATATCGCCTTGCCTCTCTCCGAGTGGGCCTGGCCTCTGAACTTTGTGATCCACAGTAGACCCTGCCTTGCGGGCCTTGCATTTGCTTCGTAAAAGTGTTGGTACCGAATTGGTTTCATACCCTGTCTTTTCTCCCCCGTTCTAACGAATATTAGAGTGCCATCTAGGTTAAAGCATTCACCTCTGTCTGCAAATAAGTGGTGCCGTTGAACCTAGACTTGTCGAAATATTGTTAGGGGATTGATACTTATTGTAATTGTAATTGAAGTTGTTTGCCGTATTAGTGCCAGTGTGTTTTCATAGATGTGTCCTTAAAATAAATAATTATATATCTTTACACCCAAGCTCTGTTCTGTGTCTGATTGTTCTACGGTGTAAATTGCCCTATCTTGTATACTCCACATACTGCCTAACTTTTCTTGAGAGAGGTCTGACTGCTCAGCCACAGCTACCAGGTGAATCTGTGTGGTACAGACTGCTACCAAGTGGGTTTACTGCCAAACACCTGTAAGCCTAAATCTTTTGCAGTGGTCCCAGAGGGAACTGCACAGGTTTCTGCTTAACACTCTAGGGCAGAATATGTTCCCGCAAACTGGTTCATTTCTTTGGCGAAGGCGTCCCCGAACAGCATACCCTTCACTCCTTCGTCTGCTTCATAAGAAGACAGGTCGCTCAGCTTACTGTCTATCTTCAACAGGACTCCGCGCCTTCTCTCTGAAGAGAGCGCACAGTTCGCATTTCCCAGTAAACAGACTGCGCGTTGTGCCCAGCTGGCCAGTATCTGGGGATCCACCGGAGTACCCGTGTCAATGGCCCTCTCGGCCAAGTCCATGATTTTTGTGCAGGGACCGGAGAGGTCCAACAACTTATCCTGGCAACCTCCCCATGCTCTGTCCACCCCTTTTCTCACATCCTTGGAGGATTTCGTTACGAAGGTGACCATTTTAGGGTCGAGGTCTGGAGTGTCAGTGACCTTGCCTGGTAACTCTGCCTGGATTTCTGATGTGGAGAGTCATATACTGGCTGACTCTGGGTGATGGCACCCAGTCTGTTGATCTAGGATGCCTTATCGCTTCTGGATCGAACATATCTCCCAAGGGTTCCTCATCTGGGAGCTGATCATGCGTTCCGGGCTTTCGAGGGGTAATCTCCTCATCTCTGCTCTCGACATCTGGAGTGTACCCGGCATCCTCTTTATCCCCTGTATTGTACACCCCTGGGGCAGGGGGTCGAGAGCCTGGCACTGTTGCCCTTCTCACAAAGGCTTCTTTCAGCCTGTTCACTGGGTCAACTGGCTCTTGAGGTATCAAGCCTACCCCTCCTGATTTGCTCGGGGCATCATAGAGTCTCTGCTCTGCCGAGCCTTTTTACTTCCCTTCTGATCAACCCTAGGACTGGGGTGTCTCGCTGAGGTCCCCTCGCCAGGGCTGATCGCCCTCCTCTTCCTGGACGGGTCTTGCTCAGCTCTCTGCTTGTTTAGCATAGCCTCCAGATGGTCAAGTCTTTGGGCATGAGGGAGAACCCCCTCCGAGACTGCCTGGGATAATGAATCCCCTAGGACCTTTTTAAAGCTTAAGCTAAGGTCTTGGTCCTCTTGTATGGTCTCCTCTAGCCATTCTTCTGAAGTCCACTCTGGGGATGTGGATCTGGATCTGGGCTCATTATATTTTGCCATAATAGTATGGAAAAAATGGGACCTCAGTGTTCTCTATACTTCCTTATATAGACTTATTAAACAAAAATATATATATTTTTTATAAATATATGCCCAGGAATTCTGCACTCCTTAAATATGCCCACACGACTTCCCCAAAACATGCTGTCCAAGGTAGAGCCTGATTATAGAGCTCCGTAATCATCCGCTCTCTGTTCGCTGTTCTCACTCTCTTTTTACACTACGCAGATCCGCGCTGTGCATGGTGGCTGCTGGGGCGAGCCTGCCCATCTCAGGAATTCTGATGGGTCCCAGAGGCCCGACAGGAGGGCCGCTCGATGAGCGTCCGTGTACGCCGAACAGAGGAGGCGGGGCCAGGGGCCCTGTGAGAGCGCGTTCGCTCGCGGCTCCGGCCCGGCTCCTCTAATAGCTGTAAACTTAATAAAACATGACCGCATGGCCGCGGCGGTCATGGAGGGAGAAAGGGTGCTTCTCCACAAAATATTATATCGCGGGATTTATGTCTCCCATCTTACAGGTAATCAGTACGCTTGCGCCATACTACTTATATAGATAGAAAACGAAAGCGTGCCACGCTCTCACTGAATGAACTAACCAGAAAACTCTTCAAACAAACAACACTCCATTTTTATGAAGGTGTACTTATCTCAGGGAGCAGCAACAAAGAAAGGGGATTTGGGGGCAGTCAGGGTCCCTCTTATGGTCAGGGGTCGGCCCTGATTGGACAAGGGGAATGATACAGGACTACATGGACACAGAGGATTGTGGGCATTGGTAGTTCAGAGAGATTTTCTGTTATTTGTTTTAAACTATGATACCCCTATGTTTATGGGAAGCTTCCAGGGAGTCTGGAAGGGTAAAAACAGTGTTACCAAGTTTTTTTTAAAAATGTGTTTTTTTGTTGAATTGCTGTGGGAGTAGTTAAGAAGTAAAGCATAATGCTCGCCTCCGTCTTGTCATAGAATCATCTCCTTGCTCTCTCTGTTGCCAAGCTCCCCTTACCCTAACCATTCATCCTACTGTCGCCCCGTCCCTGGAACTCCCTACCACCTATAATTAAGGACATTAAACAGGTGACCGGCTTTACGATTTCCCTTAAGAACTGACTTCTCTGTGAAGATGAAATCCTGAAATCTTTAGAGTGCTATCATTCCCCCTTTATGGATGGACAGGATTATTCATAGGGAGTGCTTCTGCGAAGTAAATCACCTCTTGGCACTGTATAACGATGCAGGTTATGTAATAACTGAAACTGTTTTTAAAGTTTGTCCTCTACATACCCCGTTCACTGGTTCCAGCTCTTTTCCTACCACTAGACGGTGTAATATTTTAATTATTGTGGGCCTCATTACGACCCTGGCGGTAAGGGGTTTACGCCAGCGTTAGCTGCGCCGACCCCTTACCGCCAATTACGAGGTCCCTTAGCGCCATGGCGCTTTTAACACCTGCTTTTAGCAGGTGTTAAAATCCATGGCGCTAAGGGACCATGGAGTTAATTACGCCACCGTAATTTACGGTGGCGTAATTAACGCCTTCCCCACTCCCATTATGCCCTATGGGGCAAAAATGGGAATGGGGAAGGGTAAATGGGGATTGGGGACTTACCGCCCCCGCCAACCTCGGAATGGGGCGGTAAGTCCGCCAACCACCATGGCGTAAACGTAGTTTACGCCATGGTGGTAAAGTCACGGCCCAGGCGGTAACTTACCGCCTGGGTCGTAATGAGGCCCTATATCAAGAGCATGTAAAGGTTTTCATAGCACCCAGCAACGGGACTGCTCCAGCCATCAATATATCCTTTGCACAGTGCTTCTTGGTGAAGCACTTTTCATTTTCAATAATTACATAAATACATATAAAATACAAAATAAAATAAGTAATCCTATGAACATGCATACTAAAAGCAAGCTCCTGAAAATGCTGATTTTTTTTTTATTTAAGTTGAATTTTATTTCTTATATTCACAATCTGGCATTTAGCCTTCTTCAAAGTGCTCCCAACATTGACAGATAAGTTATCAATGGTGCATGGAGGTAAAGTGAAGGGGGTCAAGTCTCCAACATAGGGCCTCATTACAACTCAGGCGGTAAGGGGTTTACGGCGCCGTAAACAGCGCCGACCCTTACCGCCTGAGTACGAGGTCCCTTAGCGCCATGGCGGATTTAACACCTGCTTTTAGCAGGTGTTAAAATCCATGGCGCTAAGGGACCATGTTGTTAATTACGCCACCGTAACTTACGGTGGCGTAATTAACGCCTTCCCCACTCCCATTATGCCCTATGGGGCAAAAATGGGAATGGGGAAGGGTAAATGGGGATTGGGGACTTACCGCCCCGCCGACCTCGGAATGGGGCGGTAAGTCCGCCTACCACCATGGCGTAAACGTAGTTTACGCCATGGTGGTAAAGTCACGGCCCAGGCGGTAACTTACCGCCTGGGTCGTAATGAGGCCCATAGTCATTAGATCCCAAAACTAGAGGTCTATTGATCTCTGTTCAAAATAGTACATTTCCCCCATTGCCTTTATTATTATTTATTATTTTAATATTTATAAACCGTCACATACCCGAAGGCCACAGAGCACAGCATAAAACAGAAACAAACACAAACCAAATTACATAGCAGTTAATCTAGCAGCAAAAATATTAAATGTTAAATGTTAAAGGTATTTGTACTGCGCACCGTCACCAACGGAATTGGTCCCCAGGCACTCTGGCGGATCTGCAAATGATAAGGTGGGAAGGGTTAGTTAGGTGAAGAGGGGGTAGGTTAGTGAGAGGAGTGGTGTTCTGTTGGCAGCTTCAGCTCGGCATACACCAGATACTGAGCTTTGGTGCGGGTATTGGATCAGTGTCAGTCCGCGTGTGCTGTTGCTCCGGCTTATGTGTTGTTGCAGTGTTGTGAAGTGCGTGCGGCTTGTTGTGCGAGAGATGGTTGTGTGAGTTTTTTGAGTGAGAAGAGTATGCAGAGTTTGAGCTTATATTGGTTAGTGGGTTACCTGATCTTTAGCATGCTAACATTCACAGTTATGATCTAGATGCGGTGCAGGCCGATGTTCAGAAATCTGTCTAGGTGTGGGCATGCCAACATTCACAATCCTGTCTAGAGGCGGCGCCTGCTAGTGTTTCGAAATCTGTCCAGGTGCGGGCATGCCAACATTCACAATCTTATTTGGATGCTACGTAGGCTGGTGTTGACAATTCTGAGTGTGGCACATGCTAACTTTCAAGTTTCATCTAGGCGCGGGCATGCTATCCTTCAAACAAAAAGCTGTTTAGATGCGACGCAGACCAGCATTCACAATTCTATCTAACTCCGGACATGCTAACATTCAAAGTACCATCTAGGTGCGATGCAGACCAATGTTCACAATTCTAAGTGTGGCATATGCTAGTCATTCAGGTTTCGGCTAGGTGCGGGCATGCTAACATTCACAACTGTATCCAAGCATGGACATGCCAATATTCACGTTCTATCTAGGTGTGATGCAGGCTACTATTCACAATTCTATCTAAGTGTGGACATGCTAATATTCACAATTCTATCTAAGTGTGGGCATGCTAACATTCAGAGTCCCATCTAGATGCGACGCGTGCTAATATTCACAATTCTATCTAAGTGTGGAGATGCGAATAATCCCAATTCCCAAATCCCAAAAGCCAACAAAGCCAGACTAAACAAAAAAAACAATAAAACCGTTGTAGAAAAAAGCACGAAAACATGCAGAAATAAGCATTCCATACTGTTCTAGATGTTCTACTTGAGATCCACTACCAATTTCAAATTAGAAGAACCTTTGGGAATGCTCACAAAGAATGGAAGGTTGCTGCCACCACGTCCCACCAGTACTAATTCAATCCTCTGAGGAACCTTCTGGTCAGTAATTCTTATAATCCCAGGCCCAGTATTCTGGCATAGCGAGCCAGTACCTTGTTTCTGAGGCTCTCCTTAGGTTAATTCCCTCCCGGCTTCTCACCATCAGTGATAATGAGATTTCTATGGTCCATAACAGACCTTCTTAAACTCTTGTAGGCAATTGCAGGCATGTAGGTTTTACCAGCACACAAGCTCCTAATAATACCAGGTTTTGTTTAGGAATTAGCGGGTCGGGCAGGACAAGAAGATGTTTGTACTTTCCAGCTGCAGCAGGCAGTATAGGTATCAAGGCTTGGGAGGGGGGGGGCAGTCAAATATAGCTTCCTGCGGGTTAACATATTTACATTCAGCAGTTGAGCAATATTCACCCCATCTAGGTCCATCTGACAAGATTTATCCTCAGTGCCTAAACCATCCTTGCCTGCTACCTTTCAATGATTGTGTGGTTCTCTCCCCACTTTCCAAATGGAAATGTATATTCATAGACCCAGGTGAAATTAAACCATTGACACTTTCTGATTGACTTTCAGTAGCAGCATCCCCAGATAAGCACCAATGATCCCACTAGGCCTTGTGACATTAGGTGCTAGGTGGAGGGCAGAGGGCAAGTGCAAGGGAAAGCTGCTAAGTGCAGGGAAGGGGGGGCAGACTGGGAGGGGGGCCTGGAGCCCTGTAGTCCTCAGAGGGAGCCAGGCATCCAGTCACTGACGCAGAAGAAGGTGAGGGATGCCGCAGGTGGAGAGTGTGATAGGGGAGAGAAAAAGGGCCCAGTTGAACCTGGGAAGGTTGGTTGGAGAGGAAAGAGGTCAACCGATCCAGTGCCAGGCCCGTGATGTCAAGGGTGTCTCAGAGCTGATTTGTGAGGGTTGCATGATTGACCGTGTCAAATGCAGAGGAAAGATCCAGAAGAATAAGAACGGATGTAAAAATTACAGCTTCAGCTAGTTTATTCACATCACCTTATTAGGGAACTCCCCAAAGAGCATATGTATCGCAACAACAGTGGCACATCTCTTCTTTGCCTAAAGAAGCACATTTGAGGAGGCAATTCCAACACACTTTTAAGAGATGACCCATGGCATGTGGAGGGCCCATTAGTCACACACAAGCTGTGTGATGGTAGTAATGGATCTGAATTTCTGGAGCGCTGCAGCCATAACCTTCAGATGAAACTGATGGAGGACGATTGAAACAACAGGGATTCCAGCCCTGACGGCATCATGCTGCATCGCACAGTGAATTCCTATTAAACTGCACACAAATGCAGGCTCAACATGAGCTTTCGGTTACCGTTTATCAAGAGACCAGCCAGCAGGCAGGTGGGAGGACAAAAGAAGGCAGTGGATAGGCAACATAAATCAACCCCCAATGCCTGACCAGTGTCACACCAGTACCAAACCGGGCCCGCGTCAGGGACACACAGAAAACACAGGACCTACCCAGAATACAAGGTCTTCGCAGCATACCTTGCTGAAATATCACTCGTACAATAGAGAGCAGTACTAATTAACCGGTAGAAGGCCTCACCTTACTACTGTTACACTGCTACACCCTACCCCTTGCGGCTGCTATCAGTGCGATTCTCCATCCCATGCTGAAGTAAAGCACTAGCAAAGCGGACCTGCAAATGTGCAGCATGCCGTCAAGCCACACTGACCAGGACATTTTAGGTGTGCAGCAATGATAAGTGAGCAAGGCGATTGTTAAGATGGATTTCTGAACTCTGACCTGGCGGGGCAGAGGTTCAGAAGGCCAACCTAGTTTCTTGGAACAGGGTAACCACTGGACAAGCCGGACCAATCAGAGTAGCTATGGTAGGTGGTCAAGACTAAGGCTCAGGAGGGGTGAGGATGACTAAAGGACCTCAATGAGCACACAGAGCAAGGACACTTACAAATTACTCCAGACAGGTGTTATATAAAAAAATATAGACACATTTATTACAAGGCCTTTGTAACATAGACCATAGCAAAAGAATCACAGTAACTCTAAGTAAACCAGCACATCACAAGCAATATATATACAAGACCATTGGGGTCTAAAGGATTAAATGCATGAAATATGTCGACATCCTAGATGGGAAGGAAACAGGCAGTGCAGATAGTCTTTAGGCCCAGTTCGACATCGACAATATACCTAACTAAGAGGCAGTCCAAGCCCTAAGAAGAGAGGAGCCTTGTGCTCAATAGTACATGCAAAGCAAACGCAAGCGGTTGTTCCAATGGGAAGAACAGGGTCTCTTCAGGGGTTTCTAGCAGCTCGGAAAGGTGGATGAGGCGATTCAGAACAAGTTCCCACTATTGAAGAAGGACCTCCACTTGAAGGCAGAGGCAGTTTGAGAGTTTGAGATGGAGTCGCTATTTCGCAATAGCAGTGGAAAGGAGAGGGAACCCCAGAGGCCACTTGTGTGTAAAAATGGCCCTTGCGCTAGGGGCCACCGGTTGGGGTATTGAGTACTCACCGGTCCCCAACCCAAGTGGACCCAAACTTCGGCAGGTCAGTCCACTTCGCTTGCAGGTTCGAATGTGGAAAAAGGATGTCTCAGCACCTTTTAGTTCCTGAGATACAGCGATGATTCCCAAACGGGACAGTGGCGATTTCTCCGCTCCAGGTGGATGAATCGTCCCAGTTTCTCTGCAGCAGGCTTCAGGGGCAAGAGGGTCACAAATGCAGTGGACTTGCAAAGGACGTTGCCACGGCAGGGCAACACGGTAACCGCGTCTACTCCGGTCCTGGCGCTCTCGTCTCACTTCAGACCTGGGAACGCCAAGTGTACGAAATTCAGTGTGAGGGTGCCGTGGACACAGAGCTAGCAGTAGACCAAGTTTCGAGGGCCTCCTCGAAACGGCAGCAGTGACAGAGCAAAGCAAGTGGGTAAGCTGGTCAGTCCACTGGTTGGCCCAGGGACACTTCCTAGAAAGCTTACTTGCAGGGTTTGATGGAGGTGCCATTGAATAGTTGGTCCCACTATTCCAATGGGTCGAAGCATCTTCGCAGACCTTCTAGGACGACCAGATGCAGAGGGGTCCCACGGGACGAAAGCGGGCTCAGGTTGCCAAACCTTCCAGCCGGTCACCAGCGGGTCACCAGCGGTTCCTCGACTCAGCTTCGTAGTTGCAGGATACTTGGATCCTATCCTTTGTTCAGTGAGAACTCAGGAGATCGACATGGTAGTGGTGTTTTCAGGCTCCTCTTATCCAAAGTTCCCTTCGCGCCAAAACAGAGAGGACCCAATGGGAGATCTGCTCACAAACACACACTCGATACGTGCACCAATCATGGACCACAGTGGTCCCAGTCATTCATGACACTCCAGACTCTCTAGCAACCAGGATGTGTATTGGAATCAGACATTCCAGCCCACATCCTGGAGGCACACACACAAGGCTTGCAGAAGCCCGCGAAAGCATTGGGATTTGCGGGAAAGTGCATGACCAATTAAGGACTGACCTGGGTTGACTCAACCTGGGGAAGGTGAAGGGGCAAGATGGCCAAAGGACGGGACAAAAAACCTCGTGGCATGGCCATTTTGGAGCCAAGCCACCTATTTGTGCCAAACGCGGTTAATGCGGTTAACATGGCAGGAAAGGGTTAAAAATAATGCGAAAAGATAGCTGCCACCAGCCCTGTCCATGACACATCTGCACAGTTCATAAAAAGTCCAGCGAGAGTATCTAGGGCCTTTGGAAATGACTATAGACCCAAGTGTGCTGTATGGTAAGATACATTGCACACTTGTTACATGATTGCACAAAAGCTGCAACATGAGGAAAGGACTAAGGGAAACAAAGTCTCCCAGTACTGACTGTTTTAAGGGCATGTCAGTTTCCCCATAAAAAGTGAGTGAAAGCCCAGAGGAGGCTGTGCTTCTCTGGCAAAGTCAGACAATGGTGTCTAAACAGCAGCAAAAGGTTTGGGGGTTGACACATGGAGGGAAAATGACATACAATTATGAAATCTTTCCTAACAGCGATGTCCCAGGCCTGTCAATAGTTGAGTGATGGAAAATGCTCGGATCCTATGCATATTTCCCATTTAAATACCTGTTGGCATTATGTTCCGGGGAAAATATAAACCAATTAAACAAGCAGGTGACATGAGATATATATGCTTTAGTTTGTTTGATTCTTGTACGTACTCTAATAAACCTCTTTTATGAAAATTTGTATTATTAAGCACTCTTTACAATATATTTGCATACAACACGACAACCTTTGTCCATCTTTAGAGCTGTCGTAGGACATAGTAGTGATGAAGTCCAATCATTACAAAAAAAATAACTAGTCAATGTGGCCTTTAATACAGTGACCTGTCTGTTTAAGAACTGACATCTTTTCAGAAGGGCTCTTGAGGCATGGCTTTTCTTTGCCAGTCTGTTAATAATGAGATGTTTCCCAAGAAAAGATCTCAACGTATGGACATTTTGAGTTTTCCTTCATCAGCCTCTCATTGTTGGGAATTAAATCGTGACTGTGAGGCTATTGTAAACAGGTCATATAATAGTATTTGGTTGGAATGCAATGTGAAGAAGTCAAATGTTTCTGATGGAAATGATTCTGAAATCAATTGAAAATTGATTGAATATAAAAATTCTCATCACAGAAGAAGAGATGTAAATAATGAACAACAAAGAGAGAGAGGAAGAGAGAAAGAGAGGGGGCGAGAGAGATTAGGATAGAGAATTCATAATCATGGAGATGGAGATCGAAAGAAGTGATGAAATTCAGAAAGGTAAAAAGATAATGAAAGGAGAGCGAGAGAGGGAGAGACCAAGAGAGAGAGGAAGAGGGTGTTGAGCAAAATGAAATGAGAAAGAAGTGGAATGGAGGTAAAACGAGAAAAGTGACTTTGAAAATGGGAGGGGAGAGAGATAAAGATTGATTGATCGAGAGTGAGGGGGAGGGTTAAGGAGAGACATATGGAGGAAAAAAGAGTGAGAAAGAGAAGGAGAGATTGACATTGAGGGAGGGGAAGTGAGTGGAGAGCCAGAGCTTATTTATGTTTTAAGTTTCCTTGATATAATACTTTGGCATAAAGAGGAGCATCTTCTAGAGTGTCAAGAGTGACGGGTGATCTGATATGTCTTTTATAATGCGCCTGTACACAAGTGTTTCTAGGCGTGACAAAACAAGGGAGGGAAGACAGAGGGAGGACAAGACAAACGATCTTACTAGGCCTTGTGTCATTCAGATTGTGCAAGTGCGAGAACGAGAGTGCAAGGGGAAGGGGGAAAGTGCAAAGGAGAGGGGAGGGGAAACAGGACAGCATTGCTCTGAGGGCAACCAGGGCAGCGTGGCTCTGTGCAAGTGCCGGGAGGCAAGGGACTGTAGAGGTTACAGTTACAGCCGCTAAGTGCATGGTAGGCCCGGAAGCAGTGCAGGAGAGCCTGGTACCCAGTGAGACTCTGAGGGTAGTGAAGCAACCAGTCAGTGCAGCAGACAGGTAGGGTAGACATGTCAGCAGGGGGGAGAGTGAGAGAAAGAAAGCAGAGGAGAAAGGGAACATTTTGAGCAGCTTATGGAAATTCATGTGGTCCGGCTCAAGTTTGAGTGAGGCAGGAGGCCATTCCAGAGGGAGGCTCCTACGGAGGAGAGAGATCCACCTCCCACTCTCTGCCTGGAGAAGCGTTTGACTCTTAGAGAGTTGGAGGTAACTGCGCGAAGGGCTCGAGAAGGAAGGTATTTAGGAAGAGAGCGTTGGATGTAGCCTTGTGGACCATGCAAAGGTTCTTGAACTTGATCCTTGCAGCCACCGGGAGCCAGGGGAAAGATTTCAAGGCTGGAGAGATACAGTCTCTGGGCTTGCGGCCAAGGATAGGTCTCGCAGTCCTTTTCTGGTTTAGTTCAGAGGGCGGAGAGAAGCGGAAGGCAGATTGAGAAAGAGGCTGTGGCAGTAGTCCAGCCTAGAGAGAAACAGGTCTCTGGAGACAGTGAGCTTCTGGGGGAAGTTGAGGAAGGGAAGAGTACCTTTGAGGAGGTGAAGCTGGTAATGGGGCTTCTTGGTCACATCCGAGATGGGAGGAGAGAAAGAGAGAGTGGAGTCGAAGATGACACCAAGGTTTTTTGCCGCACAGGAAGGGAAGGGTAGAGGGCCCAAGGAGGGTGGCCAGAGTGAGAAAGGGAAACCGTAAGCAGGGGTCCCAATGAGAAGGATCACAGTTTTACTGGCATTAAGGCAGAGATCGTTGGAGGTGCACCAATCCTGAATCGCGGATAGACAGTCAGGAATGGGTGAGAGAGTAGAGGAGGCTGAGAGGAGTCTGAAGGATAGAGCCCTGTGGAACGCCACAGGGGGGGAGAGAGGTGACAGAGAGAAAGTTGGGGATGAACTATAGGGAAGTTGGGTTCTCCGAATGTGTGTTTTAAGAAGGGAGTGAAACCTAACCAGCCAGCTTCTTGGGCTTCAACCAAGCCCAACTGTGGCAATACAACTGCAGTCTAGAACAATGGATGCTGGTGAATTTGTATATATGATTGGTGTAAAAGTTGTCTTTGCATTGGCCCGAGTTAGTGCACCTGAACTAATCCGCTAACGTTTCAGGTGGTGTGTCCCCTTAGACATTTTTTTAAATAATGGGTTGAAATTATACATTTTCGGGCACAAATTTAAAGAAAAATTAGTAAAATGTGGTTCTGCAGGGCACAGCATTATACTCTCCAATAAATGCTAGTTCCCCAACGACATACAGGAGCATTTTACAGCATGTGGATATGATGGCTGTCCCCAGAATTAAACCAGGAGGTTCATCTCAACTATGTATGTCCAGGGTCGGACTGGGACAAGAAATAGGCCCGGTCACCCAAAAAAAAGTGCCCCACCTGTCGCCTCACAACCCTGCGCCGCTGATGACATCACAGGAAGTGATGTAATTTGTCCCCACCCCAAAGTGACATCCCGGGAAGCGATTAAACATGACCTTTCACCCCTTGACAAAACAGGAAGTGGCATCAAATAGCGTTGCACCTAAATACACTAAATTACTGTGAATCCAAGCAGACGTCCAAGGCCAAATGATAATATGTTATTGTATAGCACTTACGCTTAAGCTCTTATTTATAGAACAAATATGCATACAATATCACCCAACCTATGTTGGTACTCATTTACCTAAGAAGGATGAAAATCTTTTTGGAGAAAAAAAAAGAAATGTGAAAAATAAAATGTTTTTCTCAATTTGTTTTCTTCCAAGGCATGGCCAGTAACCGGCTCCCACTCCCCAGGGACGATTTTGGCTCGGCCACGGGACGAAAGGCCAATCCGACCCTGTGTATGTCAGCAATTTCCCGCTTTTGCGCAGGTTTGGCCCAAATGAGATCATGTAGTCTGCCTCCCTTTCATGGTGGCTGTGACCAAAGAAATTAATAAGGTTCGTGCCAACGATGCATGCAAGCATTGCCTTTTGTAAGGCATATGTTCAGGCTGCTGAAGCCCCAAAAAACATGATGTCTTGCTCAACACCATTCTGGTAGTGCCCAAATCAAATCCTCTACAAGTGTGTCTCAATATTTGCCTGTGCTCTGCTCAGCTGTGTTATGTTATGTTGACTTATACTGCACATCTGCACATGCATCATGTCTTTCTCAGTGCGCACAAAGCATGCCTTTGCCAAGACACTCACGCCTGCACACCCGCACGAACACACACACACACATTCATGCACATTCACGCAAATACACATGCACGTTTTTTAAGCATACTTTTTTACCCTGAAAGACAGAAATGTTGAATTGTCTCACACCTGACATTGGAAAGCAAGAGGCACCCTTAAACGGTCGTATAGGACTTACTAAGTGCAAGCCTTAGACACGACCTGTAGAGCCTTTGTGATAAAATCACCTACTTGTAGTCATCGTTTGCATAATGGTTACAATATTTGCACATCAAATAATCAGCCATGACAGTTAGGGAGAGCGTAGTCTTTTGAGAGGAATGGACCCCACTACATTATGTGCCATGTCTGATGCAGCCATTAATTAAACCTGTGCCCATCAGCAGGCCATTGAGGAAAACAAAAACTGAGAAAAAACGATTTTTAGCCCAGGGTGACAGGGGGAGGAGTGAACGGTACATTTCCTACTACCCACAGGGTCTTCAGGAGGGCTACAAAAGAAGCAGCTGGGGAAAAGTCCTGGACTGCCTCAAATGTCCTGATTCTCTCCACTGTGGAGCGAGCCTGTGCGTGGGCAAGCTGCCCTTCGCCCCCACCATTTCCCCAAGCAGCTACGCCACTGCTGGCATATCACATTTTTATTTTTTATGAAAGGAGCCGAACCTTTGCCATAAGTTTTCAATTTGTGGCACAATAATTGACACAATTGTACGTTGAAAAATGTCGAGTTGGTATGTAGTAAACATAAACACATGTGTGCCGTTGGGCGGAGCATTCTGTAGCTGAAGTGGGCACGTGTTGTAAAGTTCAAACAGGAAACAGATGCACGTTATTTAGAGCCATGAAAGTGATGACAACGGCACTGAACTGTAGACAAGAAATGAATTGTTAGTTTAGGCTGGAATCACTGACTTCCATCTTGGCTTCAGAGCGCGCGTAGCGTTTTTTTCGGGAGCCATGACATAGCTGTTATAGTCTTGTTTGAGAAAGAGCAAGGGGTGAGGGCTCCTCTGAACTGTTCCCACTGTCACGTTCACCTTTTGTGCAGCGTTTCATGATTCAACCCGCTTCCAAGCTTTGTACGGAACAACCATTTAACGGTACTCAGTTTACTGCCGAGCTCATAAGGACGTGGGCGGGCCGCCCGCGTTGGCCCAGCAACCATTTGAACCTGAACCCTAGTGGCTGAACACAGATGCCTGAGGTGAACGATCACTTAACTTGCTGAGCCATTCTGCGAGCACACTGTAAGACCAATGACACAGCAGATGATACTTTATCATGGTATATACCAGTAATAAATATGGCGCTTCATTGGAGTATTCAGCGTAAAATACTTAATTCCAATGTTATGGCAAGTTATGGAATGATAATTGCATTTTATGCTGCTAACATTTCTACCATAGTGTATTAAAGAGGAGTGCCTTGCCATTTAGAGGTGAATTGTGACGCCCCTCAGGGTGCCAGTGGTCTGGGTGAGCAATAAGGAAAGGGGGCCAAGGAGAGCGGTAGAGGGGAAGAGTGGAAATTATAGTCAGGAAGGCAAGAAACATAAAGACTTACCTCACAACATTCAGAAAAATGAAAACATGAAAGTGGGTGATAGTGACCGTTGGGATAAATGTGTAGTGGTCAGAATTTTGAACAGAAGAACATGGAGGATGGGAACTTTCATGGAGGCCATTGCTAGTGCAGGGGGTGATATTACATTCAGTAATTTTGTGGATGCATGATGACCTTGAGGTGTGCTCATTGGTTCCTAGGATTAGTTGTGGGTACTAACCAGATATTCATATTGGATCCCCTCCTGCTGAAGGCTAGAAGGTGTTCTGGTGAACGCTTTGCACGCTGATGGAGGTGTCAGAGCCAGGAATTGGCTGTTTGCAGAATGAGGGCTGGGGGACACAAGAAGAGAGTTCTCCCACCAGCCGCCACGCCATACAGGCCTTGGTGGAGAAGATGGAATGAGTGTTGCCACTGTATATAGTGAACTGGTACATAAGATCCTGGAATGTGACAGGGGAGAGTTACATTAGAGATTAGGTTGTAAAGAAATGAAGGTCCCTGGTTTTATGGTATGCATTTTGATGCCCTTTCCGTCTGTATTTATCCATATTTATTTGTTGTCCTTTTTTCTGTATTTATCCACATTTATTATTTGTGCTATCAAAAGATAATTTGCAACCATCATTTTCCTGGATTCATTTAAATAAAAAAATGCATACATCAAAACACACACGTAGCCATGCACGAAATAAATGAAAGCCCCATTTTTGCCATAACCACATACGCTTGCTCCTGCAATTGCTGCTGACTCAAGATACATGCTGCCAGCAATGTGAAGTACTTTAATGTTATTTTTTATACAACTTTTACACTATTCATGCTGCCAGTCTGTAATGCGATTGGCCTACAATGTATGCTAATGTTAATGTTAAAGGACATTTGTACCGCACACTATCACCACCGGAGTGGTCCCCTGGCGCTCTGGCGGCTCTGAAAGAGGGAGGGAAAGGTGAGTTAGTGGGTGGAGGCTGGAAAAGTTCAAGAGTGCAGTGATGTGCTGTTGGCAGCCTCAGCCCGGTGTGTCCGTCGGCTGGGCCTGGGGTGTATGTAGTCATCGTGTACTGATGTGCGAGTCTATGTGTGTTTATTGTTTTGTTGTTGCAGTGTAGTGAAGTTTGTGCGGTTGGTTGTGCTGGAGGTTTGTGGTTGTGTTTGGTTTGAAGTTTGAGAGGTGTATGCAGAGGAGGAAATTGTTAGTGGTATTGGATAGTTGGTATCTCTGTCCTGAATTGATCAGTTAGGCTCGCGTAATGTCACCCAATGGGGTGCTTGGGCACCCTGTGCCTCTGAAGGTTCGTGCCCGTTTTTCATTCGAGGCCCCTTGAACATTTCGCTGCCTCCTCCGCCCGCTCCATCAACAACCTTGCATGTTCCTCACCCCCACCCACATGGCCAGCGCACCTGCCAGTGTCCATACCTCAGTTAGTGTGGTGATTGGTGGTATCTCGACCGTTCCATAACCCTGTGGTACCTAGTTGTGGCTATACGGGCGGTTGGGGATGGTAAGGATTGGCTGGGGCTGTTGCCTCCGTCTCCCTGGGTCTCGCATTTGAACCACTCTGTCCAGCGTCACCCCTCCTGGTGCCCTGAGTGCTTCTCAGTCGGTTCTAGGAGCTTGTCAGTGTCCTTTCCTGTTTAGTCATTTGTCTTACTGTTGTTTCGGTTTTAGTCTCTGGTATTGAAGAGCCAGGTTTTTAGTAATTTTCTGAATTTAAGGTGATCTTTGGTGTTCCTTATTTCTTTTGGGATGTTGTTTCAAGTTTTTTTTGGCTAAGTGGTAGAAGGCGGTGCCTCTGAGTTTTTTCTTGATGTAAGGTTTTAGTTCCAGGTGGATTTCGTTGGTTGACCTGAGGGGTCTCGTTGGCTTGTAGATTGTTATTTTCTTTTGTAGGAATTCTGCTCCTTGTCCGCAGATAGCCCTGTGCGTTATGCACATTGTTTTGAAGGTGATACAGTGTTTTACTGGGAGCCAGTGTAGTATTTTCAGGGCAGGGGTGATGTGGTCTCTTCTGGATAGTTTGAGGAGTAGTCTGGCTGCTGTGTTTTGGATCCGTTGTAGCTTCTTCAGTAGGTACTCCGGTACACCGAGGTAGAGGCTCTTTGCATAGACGATACTTGACATGATGAGGCCGACGATGGTGAGTGTTTTGTGTGTGAAGGAGAGGAAAGGTAGTATTTTTCTTGCCGTGTGGAGGAGGAAAAAGCATTTCTTAACTGTTGCGTTCATTTGCGGTTCTAAAGTTAGGGTGTTGTCCATCAGGACTCCCAGATTTTTTACTACCTTAGATGGTGATGGTGCGGTTCCCATTTCCGTTGGCCACGGGATGGCGGTTTCCTTCTCTTGGTCTTTGGATATGATCATGATTTCTGTTTTTCCTGGGTTGATTTTCAGGTTACTGGCATTCATCCAGTTGAAGACTTCTTTTAGATAGTAGGTTAGGTTTGAATGACCGGCTTGGGTGTCTTTGATTTTGTAGATGATCTGAGTGTCGTCTGCGTAGTTGTAGCATGTGATGTTGTGTTTCTTGAAGATTCTGATAACTGGGGTTTGGTAGATGTTGAAATACAGTGGTGATAGTGAGGATCCTTGTGGCACTCCACAGTAGTTAACTCATGGGGAGGATTTGAAGGGTTTGATCCAAACTGTTTCTGTTCTGTCTGCTAGGAATGATTTAGTCCAGCATAGCGTTGTATCTGTTATGCCTATGTCTTCTAGTCTTTTGGTAAGGGTGTCATGGCTAACTGTGTCGAAGGCTGCGGAGAGGTCGAGCAGAATAAGGGCTGATGTTGTGTTGGAGTCTGCATTTGTTTTTAGGTCGTCCCAGATGGATTGTAGTGCTGTTTCTGTACCTCTTGTGGGTCTGAAGCCGACTTGAGCTTGGTCTAGCAGGTGGTGTTTTTCAACATATTCTTGTGTTAGTTTGTATACATAGGTTTCGAGGAGTTTTGCTGGGTAGGGGATGTTAGAGATTGGTCTGTAGTTGGGGAAGTCATCTACGTCGCTGCTTGTGTTTTTCAGAAGTGGTTTGATGTAAGCTGATTTGAAGATCGTTGGTACGGTTCCTGTTCCTGTTGCTAGTGATAGTTTTAGAAGGTTTCTGTAGTATTCTGCTGGCGTTCCTTGTGCGAGGATTGATTTGTAGATGTCCGGAGGACAAGGATCCATCAGTGAACCCGCTTTCTTGCTGTGTTTTACCAGCATTGCGAATGCCTCTGCTGATATTTCAGGAAAGTTATTGAATTTGTGCTGCGGTTCTGAGTTAGGTTTGTTTGGTTGTGTGTTGCTGTTGGTTGGCCTCTGTTGAATGGTTTGTTGCATGTCAATGATTTTTTTTTTAAGTGGTTCGCAAGGTTGTTGCAGTGTTTCTCTGAGGGGGTTAGGGTGTTGTCACAGCCTGGTGGGTTTCTCATTTATTTAATGATGTGAACATTTCTTTATGTGTGTTGGTGGCATTTGTGATTCTGTCATCATAATGCCTTCTCTTAGCCCTTTGAATTTCCTTCTTGTATGCGCGGATTTGCTTCTGGGACAGTGTTTTTTTGTCTGGGTTGTAATCTTTCCTCCATTGCATTTCCATCTTTTTATTTTCTTTTTTCATGGTGCTTAATAGTGGGGTAAACCATTTTGCCATTGCTCTCTTTTTTGATGGTGTGAATGGGTTTTCTGGGGCCATCTTGTCAATTGTATCTGCAATCCATTTTTGTAATATCTCTGCTTTCCCGTCTAGGTCAGCTAGGTCTAGTTCTGTTGTTGAGGGCTTGGTTAACTCCAGTTGTTCGAATAGGTTGCTTTCTTTGACGTCTTTCCAGTTTCTTTTTGTGGTGGTTGTGAGTTTAGGAGGTTGGATGCAGACTTGAGTAGGCAGAGTGATTACGAATGGGATGATGAGATGGTCGCTCCATAGTATTTGTTTTGGCTGTGCCCTGGTGATGAGTCTTTCCTCGGCGAAAATTGCGTCCAGGGTCTGTCCTGCCAAGTGAGTTGCCCCTTTTACTAGTTGTCATAGTTTCATGTTGGCGAGTTGTTCAATCAGTGAGTTTTGGGAGTTGGCATGACTGTCTCCGAACCAGATGTTGAAGTCCCCCAGGATGAGTAGGTGTTTGTGGTTGATAGCTATGTTGGTGATGGCTTCTATGAAGTTGTCGACGAAGGATGCATCATAAGTTGGAGGTCTGTACACCAGGATGAATGTGATGTTGTTTTTTGGGCTAGCTGTTAGGTGTATGACCATGGACTCGCAGTTGAGGATGTTGAGTGGTTTGTCTGTTCTTATTTTTAGGTGTTCTTTAAATGCTATTGCGCTGCGTCCTCCTTTTTTGTTTTTCCTGTTTATTTAAAGGCATTTAAAGTTTGCTGGAAGGCAGCTTTGGAGTGTGATTTTGTAGTTGTCGTTCAGCCAAGTTTCTGTGATAAATAGGATGTCAATGCCATTGTCGTCGAGTAGGTCGAAGATCTCTGTAGAGTGTTTTGACATGGATCTTGCATTTAGTAGATTGCAGTGGAGTTTGGAGGTGTAGTTTAGTTTGGCTTTTCTCGTTAGGATCGTCTTCTGATCTTGTTGAGGTGTAGGTTTCGGGTTATCGGCGTCCTCGAATAGTTCTTCTAGGTTTTGTTTAGGGTTTTTGTTTTCATCGGGTTCGTCTTCCAGGGGTTGTGGTTGTTGATTGGGAGTTCTTCTTGCTTTGGTGATGTAAGGTGTTATCGCTCCAGTCATGTGTTTGTTGTTTCTGGTGGGGTACGTCCTTCTTCTTCGTGATTTTGTTAGGATGTTTAATGTTGTTGCTTCTGGCGTTGCGTTGGTTCAGTCTGGTGAGCAGGTCTCAGCGAGGTATGGAGTTAGGTAGAGGTATCTGTCTCTTCTCTCAGTGTTGGTCCAATTTTTGATCCTGTCTGTGGGGGTGTGTTCTGTTGTTGCGGTTCTTAGTTGCAGTTCCGGAGTGTTTGTTCTTTCTTCTCTTCTTTCCCTCGGATGGGTTGTTTGCATGGCATTGTACAATTCAGAGTTGTTTAGTCTTAGTAGTACTTGGTGTGGATGCTGTCCGCTACCGGTTTTAGTCTTTGTTGTAGGTGGTATTTCCAGCTGATGATGTTGACTATTCGGTCAGTCGCTGTCTTGGTGGGGGTAAGGGTGGAGTTAAGGGTTGTATAGTTATATAGTTGGGTTTTTACAGTGGCTCTCTTTAGTCTCCGTCTCCCTGAACGTGGTTCACTGCGGTGAGCTAGGCCTGTATGTTTAGGAGGGACATGCACCGGTTGCGGAGTGGCGCAGCTAGGACTTACTTCCATGATGTAGTCAGGGCATCGAAGCCCTGCTAGGTTTGAGAGACAGGTCTATTAATGCAGTCTGAGTATCACACAATGTAATTTGGAGACAGAACCCTACTAAAGGAGAGACCTGTATCGTGGGAGAGAGGCCTATCAATGCAATCTGAGTATCATACAATGCAATTTGGAGACAGAACCCCAGCTAAACTTTGCGAGATCTGTATAGTGGGAGAAAGGCCTATCAATGCAATCTGAGTATCGTAAAGTTCCATTTGGAGACAGAACCCCAGCTAAACTTGAGAGACCTGTATAGTGGGAGAGAGGCCTATCAATGCAATCTGAGTATCATACAGTGCAGTTTGGAAACAGAACCCCTGCTAAACTTGAGAGACCTGTATAGTGGGAGAGAGGCCTTTCAGTGCAATCTGAGTATCTTACAATGCAGTTTGTCGAGGGAACCCTACTGAATTTGAGAGGCCTGTATAGTGGGAGAGAGGCCTATCAGTGCAATTTGAGTATCATACAGTGCAATTTGGAGACAGAACCGCAGCTAAACTTGGTAAACCTGTGTAGTGGGAGAGAGGCCTATCAATGCAATATGAGTATCCTATAATGCAATTTTGAGACAAAAACCTCCAGCTAGACTTGAGAGACCTGAATAGGTCTATACAGAGCAGTGGCTTAGCAGTCTAGATATCATACAATGCAGTCTAATATCACAGTGCAATTGGAGAAAGAACCTCAGCTAGATTTGAGAGACCTGTATAGTGGGAGAGAGGCCTAGTAGTGTAGTCTAAATATCATACAATGCAGTCTAATATCACACAGTGCAATTGGAGACAGAACCCCAGCTAGATTCGAGAGGCCCACACAGTGGGAGAGAGGCCTAGCAATGCAATCTAAATATCATACACTGCAGTCTAATATCACACAGTGCAATTGCAGACAGAACCCCAGATAGATTCGAGAGGCCCATACAGTAGGAAAGAGGCCTAGCAATGCAATCTAAATATCATACAATGCAGTCTAATATCACACAGTGCAATTGGAGACAGAACCCCAGCTAGATTCGAGAGGCCCACACAGTGGGAAGGAGGCATAGCAATGCAATCTAAATATCATACAATGCAGTCTCATATTATACAGTGCAATTGGAGACAGAACCCCAGCTAGATTCGAGAGGCCCGCACAGTGGGAGAGAGGCCTAGCAATGCAAACTAAATATCATACAATGCAGTCTAATATCACACAGTGCAATTGGAGACAGAACCCCAGCTAGATTCGAGAGGCCCACACAGTGGGAGAGAGGCCTAGCAATGCAATCTAAATATCATACAATGCAGTCTAATATCACACAGTGCAATTGGAGACAGAACCACAACTAGATTCGAGAGGCCCGCACAGTGGGAGAGAGGCCTAGCAATGCAGACTAAATATCATACAATGCAGTCTAATATCACAGTGCAATTTGAGACAGAACCCCAGCTAGATTTGAGAGACCTGCATAGTGGGAGAGAGGCCTAGCAGTGCAAACTAAATATTATATAATGAAGTCTAATATCACACATTGCAGTTTTAAGGCTAAGTTTGGATTGTGACTAAGTTTGTGGAAGAGGGTGAGAGATGCAGTATGGTGTAGTCACCTTGCTTAAAGTGGGTTTCTAAGTTGCATGGATTCTAGTGCAGAGTGGTTGCTCTGCTCCTGGCCTATGGCCACTCCTACCTTACTGGTCCTTGTGGGTGATGGTTGACGGCTGGCCACTGGCTTACCCCTGCGGACACCTGCTGACACTTCCTGGAGCCGCCTATGTTGGTGCCGCCCTTGGCCTTGTGGCCCTTAGCTGCAGGTGCTGCATGGGCAGAGGGCTGCCCTGGGAAGCCCGGAGATGAAGGTCGAGAGGACCAATCAGAGCGGGGAAGGCGGGTCGGGAGGCGGTAGGGGATGCAACCAGGAAGGTGGTGTGGGGAGGGAGTGGATGGTAGCAGGGGCTGCAAGGGGCATGGGGGGGACACCAACAAAATGGAGAAGGCCCAGAGTGGCCTAAGTAAGCACTTTACTCACCGCGCATCCACTGGAGACTGGATGCAGGTGCACACGCAGCGGCAGCTAGGCCCTGCAAGAAATGGTCCGGAGGGCCAATCAGAGCGGGGGAAGGCGGGTCAGAAGGCGGAAGGGGATGCAACCAGGAAGGGGGTGTGGGGAGGGAGTGGATGGTAACAGGGGCTGCAAGGGGCATGGGGGGGCACCAACAAAATGGAGAAGGCCCGGAGTGGCCTAAGTAAGCACTTTACTCACCGCACATCCATTGGAGACTGGATTCAGGTGCACACACAGCAGCAGCTAGGCCCTGCAAAAGATGGTCCGGAGGGCCAATCAGAGCGTGGGAAGGCAGGTCGAGAGGCGGGAGGGGATGCAACCAGGAAGGGGGTGTGGGGAGGGAGTGGATGGTAGCAGGGGCTGCAAGGGGCCTGGGGGGGCACCAACAAAATGGAGAAGGCCCGGAGTGACCTAAGTAAGCACTTTACTCACCGCGCATCCACTGGAGACTCTGGAATATGATTGACAGCATAGAGAACCAAGCAGATAGACCTGTTTTTTCAGTTTTTTTCTATTTTTATTATGTGTAAAAATCAATAAAAACTGAAAACTGGAAGCCTTAAAAATAATGCATGGAAGGCCAGCTGGATCAAGGAGAAATTCATATCGAAGACAACACACTAGGAGGGCAGGTGTGGATTCTAAGGCCGACATGCAGAGGCTGTCTGGCACCTTGAGCACAGACTTTAAAACCGTCCTGCGCTGCCTAGGAGGATTTGAGTGATGTACAAAAGATAAGGAGAGCACACTCATCTGGCCCTAGAATGGCCACAAACAGCCGGGTTCTATAGACAGGACACCCGGGAGGAACAAAAAGCACTCTTAAAAGAGGGCAGCCTTTGGTCTGTGGCGCGACTGGGAGCAAAGCCCTTGACTGGGCTGTCTGGAAATTCTTGGGCCTGCTAGGAGCTGTATGTGGAAGGTAATGGTGGCGTGGGAGGTTGGATGACTCTTGGCCTCATGCTGGGCTTTTATGTGGGATACTCTGCATAATCCAGCCTTGACTTCGTTCTCAACATGGGCTGTAATAAAAAAGGTTCTGAAGGGATGTGCAGTCTGCTTTTACAGGGCTACATTGGGGAAGCTGCCCCTTTAGCTGAGGCGAGTGCCACTAATGTGTAATGTTGGATTATTTGCCGGTGTGTGGAGTGATGCATGATTTCTGCTACTCCACAGTCCTTGTCGGCCTTTTTCAAAGCGACGTGACATTACAAATAAGACATAGCCAAATATGCTAGAGTATGGCATGAAACAACACAATGTATCATAAAATGCTAGGATAACAAAACTGCCGTTATGTTAAAAAATGGAAGGAGGGGCTAATAAGTAAATATACTAAAGTACAAAAAATGGCTTTATGTAACAACATTGAAATTTGAAAGGAAGAAATAAAATAAAACACAACCAACTGGTGTGTGTGTGGGTGTGTTTGTGTGTGGTGGGGGCAGGGTTAACAAGAAGTGTCTAGCATGGGCTAAAAATAACAAAAAGCTAGCACATTTTCATACTCTGCAGAAAGGGAGGAACATCTGTTACAAAATGTGTGTTGTAGCATAATGGATCAACAGTCAAAATCTCATCTAGAATAAGAATCTTTGAATATAAAAATGAATTCCAATCAAAATAGTTCGACAGATGTTCTAATCCCTCAGTTTTTTTTAAGGAAATCCATGAGTCTTATGTATTGAATAGTATAATTAATTTCTTCCAATGACAACATTTCAGTATACTAAGATGCAAATATCAAACATTGTATTTTCTATATTATATTTTCTCTTGGGGAGAACAGCATTGCCCCTCATCTGTTCATTAACTTTTAACACAGGGAATTCATTTCAGGAACCCCGGCAGAACCCCCGGTTTAAGAGCTATTTCTGAATCCTTTTATGGTTGAGCCCTAGCTAGACCTGGCTCACGCACAGCCCTGGAGACCTTCTTCTTCCCACTCTCTTCTTCCCACTCCCTAATCCTGAATCAGACATAAGCAATATTTGGTATGCATATTTGCATAGAGGAACTGCTACTTTAAAACTTCATTAAGTGAAAGCAATAGCCATATTCCTGTTTATCCCAGTATTCCGGGGAGAAAATTGTCAGTAAATGGCTGCTAATGAGTTGGAGTGCATATGAGGATCTCTGGGACTGCTTGCTTTATACCAACCCAAGGGCAGATAAAGACCATGTGATATTTAGAGGCACCAACTAGAATGTTTATTCTTGTTAAAGTGTTCATTTGGTTTTCAGAAAAAACTCTGTGGTAAATGTGAGAAATCTGAGGGCATTTTCACATTTAACCCTCGTAGGACACCCCCCCAGGTAACCAAGAGAAAGATAAAGCTGCCAGATTCTGACCCTGGGGGTGCATCTAGGAGGAAGGATCACCTGGCTGGAGGTTCCTTGGAGACTGGAGAGAGGGTACTTGAAGACGAAACATGGTATCCCCCTTCACTAACACTGACTTATCAGACCCTCCCTCAGTCTTTATGGGATATTGTCAGTCCTTTCCAGCTTTTCCCTGTAATCCTACTTCAAGTACTGAGCCGAGGAAGAGACAACTAAGAATAATACAGACTTCCTATTGGAACACCACTATAGTACTGGGATGAAGAAGAGGGAGCCTGAAATCTACAGAGCTGAATGTCAGGCATGTCCCAGTAATTGGCTTAATTGGAGTCAGACAAAACCAGCAAGTGAAGCACTCCTGAACACCCTTGATAGGTTACAGCTGTATAAAAAGAGAAAGGAAATCAGCAGAGAGGAGAGAGCAGCAGGAAGGTCAGCTGACTCTGCAAGAAGCCAGAGGAGAACCGGACAGTGAGATGCTGAAGGACTGCAGAACCCAGCAGAATGTCATTGTATGGCAAGGGAGCCGTGTCTCCAAGGAGCCGGAGGAAGCGAGGGAAGGGAGCCGTGGAAAGTGGTGGTCCCTTCGCTATTGCCAAGAAATGCTTGTTTACATTAATGGAAGTATCAATTCAGGGGTATCCGCAGGGCAGGTGGTGAGACCCTGACTTCAAGTCCTAGAAATCATTGTAACAGGGAAACAGAGGCGAAGGACGATGTGACCGGTGAGTTTCAAATGAGTGTGAGAAATCTGGTGCACATATTAAAAAGACTGAGTTACATTGTATCAGAGTGGTTCCGTGCAATTGGCACATTCTCGAAAACCTCCAATTGAAGCAGAGGAGCAAACTGAAAGGAATGAAGTGTTTGAAAGGGCTTTTTGGAGAAACACAATATCAGAGTGGTCACGTTGGGGCAGTACATGTTCAAAAGTCTCTGAATATAAAGTCTAACACTGTGAGTAAGTGAATGAAAGCTCTGGATGAGCAGTCGAGGCGAGCCAGTAAAGTTTGATCAAAAAACTGAAAGGACAAAAGTAAGTTGAACAAAAGTGAAGGTTGTACATGAAAGCCAACACAGTACAATTTGGAAAAGAGAGCTAAAGAAGTAGCATGAAGGCAAACCATCAATCTATGAACTTGTGAGTCTTTGTAAACCACCAAGAGGGCAGAAAGCTGAACAAGGACAACTGGTTGCGTGACCTGTAATGGGTGGGCTGTGCGGCCTGTGACCTGCACCTAGATCATGGAGCCCTGACAAATACAAAAGAAGTGTGAAAGCGATCCTGAAATAAGCTAAAGAACAATATAAAGGTGAATAGTGTAGAACATTGGCTTTGTGAAGCTAATCTTAAAGCTTTGGAAAGGGACCTTGAGCACTTTGGAAAACTGGTTTTGTGAAGCTCTGCTTGAAGCTTGGGGAAGGGACCCTGAGCTCTTTTGGAACATTGTTTTGTGAACCAGTACTTTAAACTTGGGGAAGAGCCCCTGAGCTCTTTTGGAACATTGTTTTGTGAACCAGTTCTTTAAGCTTGGGGAAGAGCCCCTGTGCTCTTTTGGTACATTGTTTTGTGAACCAGTACTTTTTAAAAAAAATGTCTTTATTGGTTTAATAACATGAAATAACAGGGCCAATAACATCGGCAATGGGTCAAGCATTTCAAAAGTATAACCTCAACTCCCCCCACTCACCCCTCCCCCATCCCCCAAGACCACGGTTAGTTCATTGATCCTCTCGAGTCCGTGCCCTAGTCCAGGCCACCTTCTTCGTCCAGCACACTATCATCCAGCTCCGGATGGAGCAGGGGTACTGTCAGGGCCACCCAACGGTGCAGCTCCTCACTGGAGTCTAGTCTCTGCACTTGGATCGCCGTCTCCCATGCCGCGGTTTCAGCTGTAATCCACTTCAAAAGATCTCCCCACCATAGGGATATAAAAGCGGCCCTCTGGGGATTTTCCACCCCATGGCTATGCGTCTTTTAGCCGTTATGTATATAAGGTCTCTGAGCTTATTTAGGGGTTTATTCTTCCTGTTACGTTTATATATGCCCAGGATAAAGGCCGTGGGCTCGTCCACCTGCACTTCGATGTCGGCACCGGCCACTGTTTCCTTCACTTGCGACCAGAATTCCCTAATCGCTGGGCAACCCCAGAACATGTGGGTCATTCCAGCCCTGGGCTCACTGCATTTAGGGCATGATTGGGTTTCAGCACCAGTGAATCTTGATATGACTTCCGGCGTGAGATACGCTCTGTTGGTGATATACAGCTGGATGAGCTGCAAGCGGGCGTTTCTGGAAATTTTCTTGTGGTAGTAAGTTATATCACCCCAGTCTTTGTCTTCGAAAACAAGGCCCAGTTCCGTTTCCCATTTATTCCTGCATTTGAGGTCGTCCCTGGTCGTGCCCCACAGCAGGGCCTCGTAGATGCGTGAGGTTTCGTGGCCCCCCTCAGCGGAGTTCAGTATCGTTTCGATGCATTCATTTTCCTCTATCTGGTCGGCAGCGGCTGGCCATCTATTGTTCAGGGCCTGTACAACCACCCTGTGCAACAGGAACTGCCCTGCCGGGAGGCCCGTGACCTCGCAGAGCTCTGGGAAAGTTAAGATTTCCTGTTCTTGGATCAGGTCCCCAAGTGTTGCCACTAGGGGTGTCACGGTATTAGTTTTATGACGGTATGATAACCTTCTTGCCAAATGACGGTATATCATGGTTATCGCGGTATAGCAGGTGATGTTAACTAATCTTAACAAATATTTTCTAAAAGGTCATAAATTGTCAGATTTGTCATCACAAACAAAATCAGGCACCCAGGGCCAGAATTGGGCTTTTCAACATACATTCCACTGAAATGCCACCCGTTGCTTCCACCAAACACACGTGTGGAGAGGAGGAGGGGGGGAACCCTGCTGCGACTAGCAAAGCAAACTGAATAGCTTTTCTTAAGTGGTCATTTAGGCTTTTAGCTCCCCCACTGGCTACTGGTGAAGATGAATATGTTGCCATCTTCATAACCTGCATGCCACAGCTCAATGGAGGCTGATGGTAGTATACGCTTGTGCGCATACACACCCACACGCACGCACACACACACACACTCTCTCTTTACGTTACAGCCTTTAGTTTACTTGCGGGCCAAAAGGTGTTCAGTAATCACGGACATGTTACCCTTTGGTATGGCAGCAGGGAATACCCACAGAGATGAGTACATTTTACAGTGTAACTTATTATATGTAAATTCAATGATAGAACCAGGGAACTCCCCCATTGTCATATGTTTAGCAAACATTATCCATTATAAATATATAAACCCCAAAGCCGCCATCCCAAAGTAAACCCTTTTCCTTCTTAGCACTGTATTTATTCTTCCTATTGCTAACATATTGATTTTATGTCAGGCACGTGTGATTTATGGAATGGCATTAAAAACTGCTCCAACTGTAACTACTTGGCAGATGGCACATCCAACAGTGCAAGACCAGACTGTGCAGCGTTTGCTTACTGCATCCTTTCCAAATCAGATTGAAAAGCACACTTAACGGTATAAACGGTATACCGGTATAAACAATGTGACGGTTATTATTATTCAATTAAGTGGTTCACGGTATCTTTAACGGTATACCGTTATACCGTTACATCCCTAGTTGCCACCCCGAAGGGCTCCCACTGTGTGCGTGTTTCTAGTTGCCCCCAGGAGTGATTAGTCATAAGTGCTGCAATGGGGATCTGTGGGGAGAACGGATCTTCCAACCCAACCAGCTTGCAGGCCCTTTTCCAAAGCCGGGTCCCGAGCGTGACAAGGTAAGGGCAGTGTTCTGGGGCACCTTCACTGGCCCACAGCAAGTCTCTTAATAATAGCCGGGGGAGGGCCGGTAGGAGGAGGCGAGTGTCCGTCGTGCTCCCATCTGCCATCCATTGCGTGACATGTCTTAGCTGGCTGGCAAGAAAGTAGAGTTCAAAATTGGGGATCTTCAGTCCACCCCTCTCATATGGTCTCTGGATGGTTTCCAATGCCACCCTGTGCCTACCTCCCTGCCAGAGGAAGCCCCTACAAAGTTTGTTGAGGTCTTTAAAGAATGAGGGGGGATGTTGAAGGGGACGTTAGTGAAATTATGTAATAGGCGGGGAAGGGTGACCATCTTAAGGAGACCAGCCCTCCCGGCCACTGAAAGCGGGAGCCGCCTCCAAAATTCCATAGATTTCGTGAGAGAGTCTTTGGCCCTTACGGTATTGAGGATGTGTTCTGTATGGGGGTTACGGTGCATGGTTATCCCCAAATACTTGAAAGATGCCACCTGCCATTCGAGGTCTACAGGGGGGAGAGATCTGTATTTGTCACTGTGTAATGCTGTAAGGGGGTAAAGACAAGATTTGCTCCTATTAATCTGGATCCCGGTGAGCTTGTGGAAGCAGTCCAGGGTTTCTAAGATGTAGGGCAGGAGGTGCTCAGGGTCTTGAAGGTACAAAAGGGTGTCATCGGCGTACATAGAGACGAGGTGGGTCACCCCATCTATTTTAATGCCCCCCTCCCCATATTCCTGTCTCAGGTAAACTGCCACTGGTTCCGCAGCAATGATGTACAACATGGGGGATAGAGGGCAACCGGTTCCATGTAATAATGTCGCCACAAAAATATCGTCATGCAAAAATATTGCCGAAAAATTGTCGTTTTTTGTGGCGACATTATCGCATGGAACATGCGGGGGACACCCCCGCAACCCCCAATTTTGTTTTTTGTTTGCCCCTGTCTTCATATATATGGTCACCCAAATAATATCGCCACGACATTTTCCCGGCGATATTATTTACGGCAACCATATCTGTGGCGATATTATTACCTGATACCGGGCAACCTTGGCAGGTGCCTCCGTGTAGGGACCATTTTGCAGAATAGGTTCTGTTGGTGCGTACTCTTGCAGTGGGGTTAGCATAAACCAGCTGGGTCCACTTTAGAAATACAGGGCCAATCCCCATTTTGGCCATAGTAGCATATAACCATTCCCACCTAACTGAGTCAAAAGCTTCAGTGGCATCCAGTGATGCCACTGCAAGCTTCTGTGGCCTTCCCTCGGTGCTGTAAATGACATGATGTAACCTGCGCAGGTTTTCCGTGATGGATCGCCCTGGGACATAACCAGTTTGGTCTTGATGAATCAACAGTGGGATTACCCTGCGTAGTCTATTAGCAAGCAGGGAGGTGAGGATCTTGCAGTCTACGTTTAACATAAAGAAAGGCCTGTATGAACCACAATCCGCCCCATTTTTCCCAGGTTTGAGTAAGGGAATTATCACGGCCTCGCATAGGGAGTCCGGGAGGGTGCCACGCTTGAAGGCTTCGTTAAAGACGTGGGCTAATAAAGGGACGAGCGTTTCATCGTAGGTCTTATAGAACTCCCCCGGGAGGCCATCCAAGCCCGGGGTTTTCCCGGCTGGTAGCGATCTAATTACCACCCTGACCTCGTCGGGAGTGACAGGCTCATCAAGGGTCTCAGCCATATGCGAGTCTAATTTAGGCAGGTCAATGACGTCAAGGGCGTCTTTGATCCTGGTGTCAGAGAGGGGCGGGGCCTCGGAGTACAGGTTGCAGTAGAAGTCTGAAAAAAACGAATTGATTTCTTGTTGGGTATGCACGGCGGTGCCGTCTGGTGTGAGTATGTGGCAAATGGGTGGTCTGGGGGTCTCTCTCTTATAGAGCCAGGCTAAGAGTTTCCCTGGTTTATCCCCCAAGGCATGGATTCTTTCTGTGTGCTTGGTATAGCTCACTTTACCGAGGGATTCCCAATGAGTTAGGCAGGTTTGTCTGAGTTCGGTGATTTTTTGTAATTGATCAGGGGGTGGGTCAGCCCTACTTTCAAGCATACTCAGGTCCCTCTCTGCATGCTCTAGCAAGGTTGTAATGGATCTCTGGGCACCCCCAACAGCTGCGATCATCTCGCCCCTCATGACCACCTTGTATGCTTCCCAGGTGGTGCTCATGTATTTAACGCTATGCAAGTTGTTTAGCCAAAATTCCTCAGTACTATCCCTTATGCGTTCTAGGAATGCAGTATCAAGTAAGGCCTCAGCCCTCAGCCTCCATGTGGGTACAGGGGGTTTAGGCGGGAACACCTCCCAGGTGACCAACAGGGGAGAGTGGTCAGACAGCACCCTAGTCAGATAGCGCGCATCAACAAATGTAGACTGTTGTGTTTGGCTAAGAAAAATATAGTCTAGCCTGGTGTATACGGCATGTGGTGGGGAGTAGAAGGAATACTCGCGTTGCTCCGGGTGCTGGTCTCTCCAAAAATCACTGAGTTGCAACTGTTGGACTAGTTTGGAAAGTATTTTGGCTGGAGTGGAGGAGCGGTCGTGTTTGTTATCGGATCTGTCCAGTAAAGGGTCAAGGGTACAGTTATGGGCACCCCCCATATCATGATTCTGTCCATATATGGGCTAAGTTGCATATAAAGGGAGTGGAAGAAGGTAGTCGCGTCGTGGTTGGGTGTGTAAGTACTGACTAGGCATAACTCCTTGCCCTCGACAGAGCCGCACACCACCACCATCCTCCCCTCGTCTGTTTTGGTGCTAGTAAGTCTGAAGGGGACCGTAGGGGCAATCCATATCAAAACCCCTCTGGCATAGGAGGAGTAAGCAGAACCCACCAGGGTGCCATGCCAAGATTTGGCCAGGGTTTCCAGTTTCTTAGCAGTTAAGTGAGTCTCTTGTAGCATGGCGATGCCGACCTTGTATGTCTTCAAGTAGGTCTGGACACCCCGTTGTTTAACAAAGCTATTCAGGCCTCTGACGTTCCAAGTAATGATCTTTAACGTGCCAGCCATAGGTGTTATGTGGATTGTTGTATGTGGCAAGTGGAACTCGAGGTCTCGTTAGTGCTGCATTGTGTATGGAAGGATCCGTGGTCTCGGTATTTTCCAATGTCTGTTCCCAACTTTGAGAGTAACTCCCCGTTTCCCACCCCCCCCCTCAACCGTGAAAACCCCCAACATAGAACTAGCCCAGCGAGGTATGCATGTGGACTTGGTGTTTTCTCGTTACGGCACATAACTTTGGTGCCAACTCCCGTTTTCCCCCCTCCCGCTAACTTTAAACTCCCCAAACTTGAAACAGGTCCAGCGAGGTCTCCCTCATTATGACTATCCCGTTTCCACTCCGATCGACCGTGCATTGGTCTCCTGGTGCCCTACGGTGTTCGTCTCAGGTGTCTTGCTGTTAGGAATCATTCAAGCTGCGTTTGTGCTTGGCGATTATGTTGAAGGGTCAGCGTAGATCTACAGACTTGCGTGCTGTTTTATAATGTGGGGCTCAGCGCGACTTTCGCCTTTTTTCATCAATGTCTGGGATCTGCTCCCTGTCCATCCAGTCCCGGGCTTCAGCCGAAGTGTCAAATAGGTGGGCCTTATTGTTGCGTATAACCTTTAATCTAGAAGGGTAAACAAGCATGTAGCGCAGTTCGGCAGCCTTCAATCTGGCCTTAGTATGTATAAATTGTGCCCTTTTAATTTGGACCTGGAAGGTGTAGTCAGGGTAGATGGCTACCTTAGCAGAGTCTCTTTGGATCTGACCACCTGATCGCGAGAAGGCCAGGATGGTCTCTCGGTCCCTGTAGTTAAGCACTTTTGCTATCATAGGTCTGGGCGGGGTGCCAGGGGGAGGTTTTTTGGCGAGGGACCGATAGGCCCTCTCGATCGTAAAGCCTTGCGTGAGTTTCTCGGCGCCTATCTCCTACAGCAGGAGATTCTCCACGTAATTCATGGGGTCAGGTCCTTCGATACCTTCCAGCAGGCCCAGGAGGCGGATATTGTTCCGGCATGCCCGCCCTTCTGCCTCCTCGGCCCTGTCCTCTACATTCTTCACTCGCTGTTGTAGCACATCGACATCTTTAAGGAGCCGGGTCTTAGATTCTGTGTTTTCACGAACCTGGGCTTCTAGTATATCAGTCCTACTGGCCAGGGAACAGACCTCCTGGCGCAGAAGGCCCAAGTCTATGGCCACAGCGTCAATTTTATGTTCCATCGTTGTTTGGAACATTTTAATGGCCTCAAGGATCTGGGTGTTGCTAGGCTCAGCCGCCACCTCAGGAGAGTCTGGCCGTGCCTCTATGGTTGTCTCATCTGTGGTTCCAGGTCCCGCAGGCCCCCCGGCTGTGAAGGTATCAATCGTGGTTTGTCGCTGTTTGGACCTTGCCCCTTTCGTGGTCATCTCGACTAGACTGCAGTCGCTCTGATGTCCCTGGTACTGCGGCGGTCAGAGCGTGGCCGCCGTTGATGTTTTGTTAGTTTGGTTGTGGCTTCCCTGTATTGCATGTCCCACAAGGGTAGCCCCTTGTTGTGAGCCTATGGTATGCAAATGTTATGCTTATGGGCCCACTGTTTTTTTATGCTAGTCTGTCCAGCTGGCGTGGGTTCTGAGGCAGGCTTTGCGGGGTGGCCTGGGTTTAGTAGGGGCCCAACCGGGTCACAGGAGCTTGCTCGCCAGCTTTCCAGGTAAGCGTGCGGATTGCAGGGTTCGCGCGTATTGCGCCTTTTCGCTCCGTCCCTCTGGGGCGGTTCACTGTACTGGTCCCAGTGATTGTGCTGAGTGTGAAGGGGGGCCGGAGGGGGAGAGCGGGTGGCACTGCACCTAACTTAGGGCCCGGGGTGTGCAGGCTGATGTGTGGACTCCCCCCCGCTCACCTCGTCAGCAGTGCCTCTCCTGGATTCTCCGTCGCGGTCTTCTCGCCCCTCCTAGGTAGACCTCGGCAGCTGCTCCGCTGTCCCAGCGCGTCCGCGTCCCCTCACAGGCTCTGCTCGCGGCTGGCTGGGCGCCGCTCTCACAGGCTCCGCTCACGGCTAGCCGGGTACCGCATCTCCGGTGCTCCTCCTCCCGTCTGTGCTCGGGTATACAAGCTTTCTGCTGGTCCGTGGCTCAGGTGCCGCTTTCACAGGCTCTGCTTGCGGCTGGCAGGGTGCCGCTTTCACAGGCTCTGCTCGCGGCTGGCTGGGTGCCGCTTTCGCAGGCTCTGTTCACGGTTGGCTGGGTGCCGCGTCTCCGGTGCTCCTCCTCCCGTCTGTGCTCGGGTATACAAGCTCTCCGCTGGACCGTGGCTCAGGCGGCACAGTCCCCGCTCTCAGGTCGGACTGAAGCCCCGGTAGTGTCGGGCTTCCAAGTGCAGTCTCTGGACAACGCCGCAGGCGTTAGGCGGGAGCTCCAGTGCAGTCCCAGATGCCGGTCAGCGTGAGGGAGCCGCCATTTTGGGCTCGAGTTCGTAGTATCGTGCCGTGTGATATTTGGGTCCACGCCAGGCACTCACGGTCACGAGGAACGGCACACAGGTGCTCGATAGTGTCCGCAGTGGATGTGAAGGTTCTCGGGCTTCAGGAGCTTCTTTAATCCGTTTAAAATCAGCTTATGGTGGCCACATCACACAGAGCACACCAAGAGCGCGTCCTCTTCACATGGCGGTTAGCCACGCCCCCGTGAACCAGTACTTTAAGCTTGGGGAAGCGCCCATGAGCTCTTTTGGAACATTGTTTTGTGAACCAGTACTTTAAGCTTAGGGAAGGGAACCCTAAGTAAGTCCCAAAGGAACATTTAAAAACTATAATTGTTGTATCCTGAACTTGCGAATGAAGCTAAAGGCTGCTACAGACTTTCCTTTGAGCACTATTTGAGTTAGAATAACCCTATACTACATTTCTGGATTAGACGTGAGGGCAAGCCTAGGTTTTGACACAGACAAACTCTTGATTTGGACGTATGGACACAGACATTCCCTAGTTGTTAGGTAGTTCAATTCCCACCATAGTTATAGGGCAAGTTAGGCGTTACACCCATCCTGATACTTAATAAAGGTTTCATTGTTGAATGTACACTATGTTGTCTGTGTCATCTCTTGATACCATGTCTGTCTCACATATAATCAAATAAGATGGGCATTGCTGACTTCAACTAGACAATAATGGCTTCCAAGCACACCTTTAATATATTTTCTCAGTTTCTCGACTCTAATAGAGCCACAGTCACTCATAGGTTCTACCTTATGGCCTGTGGCATACAAGAGCAGTCTATGAAAGGAGTATATTAAATAAATGTTTTTGCACTAAAATCACAATTCGCTGGCAGCTTCTTACTGTTTATATTGTGATTTATTTATTTATTTTTTGTCTGGGTTCAACGTTCCGTTCAGATATGGTAAATCGTCACTTTCAGAGTTGCCCACTTTATTCATCAGTCTCAAGAATAGTCAAGACAACATGTGTACAAGCCTGATCTCTTGACCTTTGCCTGTGAAAGGAAAAGGTAATGTTAGGTTAGGTGTCCATTACTTACACATCCTCATCTTACCACCGAAAGTGCGGTCGATGTTTCTTTCTTTGACACCCCTACGTGGGTCCTGGAAGAAAAAGCACACAAACAGCTAATGAAAGTGTACATTACTCACACCTCCTCATTACTGTCATTGTCTGGCCCGTCGATGATCTCGTAGTCTCTCAGGAGGCTGTGGATCATCTGCTGATAGGATTTGGTCAATGTTTCCTTCTTCCCCACCACTAGGTGGTCACTGGAAAAGAGGAGCACATCTTTAATGCAGCACTGGATTCTCCAGCAGGCCTGGACATCTCGCTGTGCATGGGACCCTGGGAACAAACCGTGCAGCACTGACTAGCTAGTTGCACGTCTTCGTCATGGCACCTTCAGAGAGGGAGCACTTCACCTCACCCTTGCCATCGCTACTTGGCACCTTGACCCCTCTGATGTCCTCGTTCCATCTGATGTGTTCCGCCAAGAGCTCTATAACACAAACAAAGTGAAGAGGTGAAAGTAGACAACCTTGTTGGACCCCTGACTCTACTGGGAAGGAGGTGGTCTTCCAAGTGTTGACCATGGCACTACTGAAAATGGCTTTATACATTACCTCCACCATGTCCCAGAAGAAGTATCCCAGGCCCAGTGTGGGCAGGGCCCTGTTGATGACCTCATGGGAGACTTGGTCAAACGCCTTTTCCTGATCCAGGTTGACCAGAGCTGGTCAGGCTCTTTGGTCTTTGATGTACTCAATCATGTCCATGATCAGGGCCAGGTTGTCTGGAATCTGGCAACTGGGTATCCCACAGGACTGGCCCGGGTGGACTATCTTCCTGATCACCTTCTTCAGCTGGTTAGCCATCTCTTCTGGAAGAATCTTTTAGTCTACATTCAAGAGGGAGATCTGCCTCTAGTTCTTCAGGTCCTCCTGGTCTCCTTTCTGCTTGTACAAGAGGGCAATCATGCCCTGTCTCAGGGTCTGTGGCATGGTGACCCTTTCAGCCATCTCTTTGTACAGCCTGAGCAAGTCCGATCCGATCAGGTCCCACAGTTCGACATAAAGTTTCACTGGGATACCATCACAGCCCAGCATCTTGCCGCACTTGAATGACATGGCTGCCTGGTGAAGCTTCCCCTGGGTGAAGGAGGATTCAGGCCTGTTCTCTCCTACAGTTCCAGTGTTTTTGAGACCCCAGCCAGGAACATGTCCGCCAGGTGACTCTCCGACACCTTAGGTGAGTAGAGGCTGCCATAAAAATCAGTGACAACCTTCATGACCTCCTTCCCCCGCCCCTTGGAGGTTTCCCTCTGGGTCACGGAGTTCCACTAAGGGTGTGGCAGCAGAGTATAGCTTCTTGAAGAATAACGAGTTGCACTTCTCATCTTTCTCAAGTCGCTCAACCCTGGTATGGAACATGACTTTCCTGGATTCTGCCAGGAAGTGGTCTGCTAAGCCCTTCCTGGTTTCCTCCAGGTCGTCCTTCATGTTCCAGCCTCGGAGCTCGAGTTTGAACAATCTCTGCAGTTTGCTTTGCAGCTCCCTGAACGTCCTCTTCTTTTTCCATGCAGCAGTACTGCTTGCATCCAAGATGAAGCTCTGGACCTTGGTCTTGACCCACTCCCCTGTGGATTGAAAGCCATCCCTCATGCTCCTCCACCCTGTGTATGCCTCTCTGAAGTTTGCCTTTGTCTCCTCAGTTTCCAACATTGTGTAATTCATTTTCCAGGAACCTGGACCAGCTGGGAACTTTCCTGAAAGCTCCCCCTGTAGCTGATTGATCTGTGGTCCATGAAGTGGACATCAACCATGGAGCTCTGAACTGCCTTTACCGTCTGGGAGATGAAGAGGAAGTCAATCCTGGAGCACATAGAGCCATCAGGGCAACTCCAGGAGAAATTCCTGGCATTCGTCCCTATACCTCCAATGACATCTCTCAGGGAAGACACCCCAACAACCTCCCAGTGCAGCATGGACGTTGCATCCATTCCTACAGAGCTGGGGCCTGCACATCCATTCTCCTCTATGGTACAGTTAAAGTCACCTCCCATCAGGATGGTCCTGGAGGTGGTGAACAGAAGCCTCAGGTTCTTAAACACTTCTAACCATTAATTCTTGGTTGGGGGGCATACACATTGATCAGTTGGATTGGTTCCCTGCCCATGAGCCTTTGACGGTCAGCACTCTGCCATTCATCTGCTCAGTTACTGATTCAACCGTGAGCTTCCTCTCCTTCAAAAGAATGGCCACACCCAAGTTCTTGCAGTCATTCCCTCCTGATCAAAATGATGGGCGATGCATCTACTCTGCCTCCAGCTGTTTGTACGACCCGTCATATGGTATTCCACACTCCTGGGCAAGGCACACATCGCAGTTCTGGGATGCCAAAAAGCTCAACACGCTGGCTCTTCTGTTCCTGTCCTTCAAGCTTTTGAAATTCAAGGTGAGCAGTGATATCGCCATCCTCGCAATGTTTGAGCTATGGCCGGTGGGTCAATGGAGGGTTAGTCTGGGTCCCTGTTTATATGTTAGCAGGGCTTTCACCCGACAGATGCTCCACCTATTCTTCTTCTTCAGCGGTGGCTCCTGCCAGCTCTTCCGTGATCTGACAAATCTCCTCCGTCAACCACTCGATGATGGGTCTGTCTCCTGTTGCCTGTAGCTGGTCGATGGCGTTCAGCTGTTGGTGGAGACTTGCCAACTCCTCCTGGACTGCCGCTACCTCATCCTTGTCTTCGATGACCACCACTCAGATGACCTCCTGTTCTCCACAAGCTGCCTTCTTGCTCGTGTAGATTTCCTCCTTGGTTGTCAGTGGTCTTTTCCTTGCCAACCCGGTGTTCTGCCCACAGTCTTCCATCCGCTTTCTTCTGCTGTTGGCTTGGCTGGGGCGCTGTGCTTTAGTCTGCCTTGGCTCGTGCTCATCTCTTCTTCCTCCTTTTTCTTCTTGCCCATCTTTCCTTTGGGCTTTTCCTTTCCTTTCCCGCATGCTCCTCTGGGCCCCTTCATCATCCGATGACTCCTCTTCCCCTGGAGCGAGGGTGCTCTCCGTCTCCTTCTTGTGCTCTGCTACCTGCTGGGCCTTGCTTCCATCTGCTGCAGGTGCCTCCACATCAGGGCTTGGTTCCTCCAATTCATGGCCGCTGTTGCCTCTGGTTCAGCCATCACCGGGTGCTCCTTGACTGGCTCTGGATCCACCCAGCCCTGCAGCTCCTGGACCTGCGAGGGAGTTGGGGGGCCTGGTGTGGCCTTCTTATTTGCCTTCACCTTCTTGCCTGCCTTCTCCTCTATGCTCTCCCTCAGCAGGGCTCCAATCTTCTCCTGTGCCTGCTGGCTGATGGTTTTACGGGTAGACTGTGGGCCCTTGGCTCCCCCAGCTACCACTCCTGCATAGGACCTAGTCAAGGATGGGCAGCTGTAGTAGGTGTGTCTCATCGCTCTGCAGAAGGTGCATGTCTTCCTTTCGGGTGCACTCGTAGACCTCATGCCCTGATTCCCTGCATGGCCGGCAGAACGTCCGGGGGCACGCCTTCCTGCTGTGCCTCTCGCCGTTGCACTTCCTTTAGGTGAAGGGTTGTCCCGGGTACCTGATCCTTCCGTCATCTGCTCCCAGGTAAAAGACGTATTGCAGGTGTCCAGGCCGTCCCTGTCATCGGCACTGGGGTGCAGATCCAGGATTGCTCTCCATGAGGTGTTCCACACCCGTTGCTGTCCCTGATCTTCATTGGTCCATCCCTGATGGTGCCATAGCTTTTCATGCATCTGGGACATGAGTCTTGGTCATCTCCACCGTGATCCTCTTTTCCTTTATCTCCTTCTTGGTCTCCATCATGAATGTGCTGAACAGTGCCTCCTTCGCCTGGAAGACGTCCCAGTTCTTCTTGCAGAGGCCCTGCGTAAAGAACGTCAGGAGGAAAACTGTGCAGGACAGTAAGTCCTGGAGGCTGAGGATATCTCGCTGGGTTTTACCCCTGGCGCCAAGACCACCTTTTTTTCCAGAATATATGCCTGTCCACCATGGCCCGCTTGCTATCCAGTCCTTCACCTGCATCCGGACTGTCTGCCTCATCCAGTGGGTAGGGCTTGTGCACCAAGGAGGTGCTCCCACCTGGCTTGGCCCCTGGGCCAGTGCCGCTGCCACCTGGTTGGGTTCCACTGGTGTGCCTGGGGGGCCTGCTTCCCTTCCCTCCTGGAGTATTGGGGCCGCCGAGATGTGCCGCGCTGCCACCTTTTCACAGGCACCCTCATGGGTACCTGGGCCTCCCTTCATGGCTTCTCCAGCCCCGTGCTCTGGGCCTTCCCAGTGCTGGCCCCTCCTCCATCTACTCTGCCTCGGCCAGCTCTCTGCCGTCACTGCTGCTGCTTGCTGCCATCTCTGCCGTGGCCTCCTTTCTGAGTCGCATCTACGACTGCAGCTGAGTGTCAGCCACACTCTTTCCTCCCAGGCTCTAGGAAGTGGGTTATGGCTGCAAGCAACTAAGCAGGGTTCCCACCTTAAAGAGCTGAGTACCAGAGTGGATTCTGGGTAAAGTGTTAGAAAAATATAATTAAACATTTTCAGCATAAATCCACCTATGCCCCAGACATTATCACCAGTGCCTATAATACCAATTCAAATCAAAAGATAAGAACGGATACTACTCTTGATCTTAGCCAAAAGGCCGAATGGGAACAGTTTCAATCTGCCATCAAGAAACCAAGGTTTGGTGGCATTGCACAAGCACCATTTTTATTAGTTATGTACTCTGATGAAAGTATAGTGGAACCCAAAGATGTAAAGCAACAGATTATTGGAATATCTGTCTCATACCGCCATATGCACGTATCAGATGCAGAACCAGGATCTCAGCGCCACAGGGCACGGCACATTCCATACACAATACGCATAATAGCTGCCAATATGTTCTGACATAGGTTACAGCCAGTGGTTGGTCGAAGTGTACGAAAAGAAGTAGTGGAACTATGTTCCCTACTGGCCTGCACCGCTCCCCACAAACCCCATTGCCACGTCCCCTGCCACACACAATACAAACCCTCATACACATGCGCCTGCTGTTTAGGGGAACGTTCAGTGCATTGCACTAAAGTGCAAGCTTCAACTTATTCCTAAACTTTTATTTTAAAATGAAACCATTCCGGAACAGTTTCTTTTTAAAATAGAAGTATAGGAACGGTAAAACGTAGTTAAAAGAAGTAGAGGAGCACCGCTCCAGACCGCTCCCGCCCACTTCGACCACTGGTTGCAGCTCAGTCCTTTATCTAGACCAAGGTAACCTGGAAATGAGAGCTGCGCCTTTACTCCCTCAAGGATAAACCTACAGTGCTACATGGCCCTAGTGATGGCAGGTGGGAACTATTAAAACTCTAATTAGAGTTTGTCCCGTGACTGAGAAGGGAATTTGCCCACAGTTACTTACTGTGATCATGCTGGTGTTGTCCTGATTTCTCTTGTAACAGAACAGCACCATGGCATTATACAAGTCAGCAGTAATGGTAAAAAGAGGCATTATTATGAATACCACTTGTTTTTGATGACTGTATGATTATGAGATGGCTATTGCATCTGCATGCAGTATTTGGCTGACACAGCATGTGGTTAATACCACACATGGTAGTTCTTGAAAATCAAATCTGCATGCAGTATTTACTGCCTGAATATAAATTGGAAAACCACATGAAATATTCCAAAATTATCTCCAAAATGTTCATTCAACTAAAAGCTTGAGGTAGTGAGTGACAGGTGGGGGGAAAGGCCTACAAAATGTCCCAGCATAACACAGATCACCATGTAACCAGGCAAAGCCCTGAATGAACATGTGAACAAACTATGATGCCCTTTGTAGGACAGGGACAGCTCCATTGCCTAGTGACAAGTGCAAAGGGAAAAAAGGAAGTGTCCTGCTATCTACAGGGCCAGGATATCATTAATGACATTGAGGTCCTGTTCTAATGTTGACACAAGCATTTCCTTTGCATTCTTAATTGTACAGGAAGCATTGTGTCAGTTTAGGGTGGATGTTTTGCTTCTTGATTCCGATGCCGACATGGAGATCTTCATATGATGTGCCACACATTTTATAGAAAGGTTCTTAATGTGATTTGGAGGTGTAATTTGAAGGTGCTCTCATAAACCAACTGCATCAGCATAATATTTGGTGTTTTGCTCAATTATGTAGCTGGCTTCAAATTAGTCAAAGACGAAAAAAAAATGCCGACATTCATAAATGTTAGAAACATGCTATCATTTATATAACTCCATGAACTGTTAAGCTGCAGCAAAAATTGCCATTCCAAAATGCCAGCATACACCACAGGACAAAACATTCCCCTCTCCTCTCCCATTGGAACCACAGATGTTATCAGTCACCAGCACCTTACATTAACCGTACGTTTGCATATGTTTTATGTGTGCATAAAAAGGGCAGTATCCAATGAGAACATTGTTGGTATGTTCAATGTACAAATGTTTTGGTTTCTAAGCATCTTTCCAGGCCGCAATGTGATAGTGACAGACATTCATTTTTCTGACATTTTCACTAAGCACTAATGTAGAATAAAACATTTGGCCGCATTACGATGTAGGCGGTAACCCGCCGGTGTTACAGGTGGATTGCCGCCAACCCCGTAATACCTTTCCCACCTCCTGATATCCTAGTGCCACCAGGATATTACAAGTCGCGGTGGCCCGGGATATCAGGCAGTGAGGACTGGAAGTCCCCATTCCTGTGGAGTCCCATAGCACTTCATGGAATGGGGACACAGAAGTACCAGAACTGTTGCTAATGGTGCAGGTGCTTCCGTGAAAAACATGCCTGAAGGGGCCGATACTCCCGACAGCTCAGACCTTCCCGGCAGATCCGGCCCCTGCAGGCATTCTTGTAGTCTGGCGGTCTGAAAACGGTGCTGATCCATTGCTACTGGCACCCTTTTTACCGGACCGCCAGACTTTGCATGAGGCCCACAATGTACGAAAGTATCATTACCCACATGACAACACATTTTTAACACAACTCCAGAATCAGCAACTGACTGACTAGAAATTGATCACCCTATATTGCTTGGACAGGAGTTGATAGCCGGGGACATACAAAATGCCATCAACATCTGCAAAACCATACCAACTCTCCTCAAGGTGATGTCAGTCCTCCAACCCTGTGGCATCACTCACTTGCCACGTTGTACCTTTAGTTAGGAAGGTTGGTTCATGTAAAACCCAAATTAATGTTGTTTCAGTGGGTTGTAGCTGCGGATCCACCAACAAATGAATTAATCCTGTAACCAAATTGATACTCCATCCATGAACTTCCAGGCGTACACTTAATAGTGTATCTTTTTAATTATATTTATATTATGGTACCTTATTAGTGATCCTACTTGTTGTACAGCCCTACATTGCTTCACAGCAAGGTTTGAACTATATAAAAAAAACAGCAGATGCATGTATTCTACATAGAATGCAGCAGCATGCATTCTCTTATGTCCCAGCCCCGGTCTGTAGAATGGACGCCTGCAAAATACCCATTGCAGCACTTCATAACCTGCCACACAGGATGGCATTCATGCCACAAAAGCTAGATACTACAACCTAGGTCACTTTCCAAATGCCATAGGTGCCATGGAGTGTATACACGTCCCAGTGATCATACCCAATTCATGTAAACATCTGTTTTGAAACATTATCATGATGCTAGACTTACCATCTCCCACAGCTGTGCACAGTTTCCTAGATCCATAATGTGATGATACTGTGCACCAGCACATTGGCAGCTGTCATGGAGAGTCATATGCTCAAACAATCATGACTACTAGATCTATAACAAACTACCCATTGTAGTTATAGGGGAAACCACCATTCAGCTGCACAGTTTAAACCATGTGGCCGAGCAGCATCACCTTCACCACACCCTCCTCACTGTCTATCACCTCCTATACCCTCTTGTTTGCAAACACCCCTGAGCGTACGCTTGTGGCACAAGAGATATTGACATGCAAGGCATGCTGAAGGCAAGCAAAGGCCTCACCCCAATCACTGAATGTCAGAAATGTTTTTGATTGAGGATATTGATGTGTGGCCTCTGACATCCCTATAATTCGCAGTTGAGTATGGCTATCCATTGTTGCCCTGGTGGATGAAGACTTTCTGAGACTTCCTTCTAACCAACAGGAACATTGATACAATAATGCACATGAGATAAAAGGAAATAACATTACGGTGTCTCCACAAAACTGAGGGTGCTGCATAATACACAACCTATGCATAAGGCCTCACCTGCCAAAACAAATATAACACAATTCCCTGGCAAGCAAAGATAATAATGATTGGGGACACCGAAGACATGCGTAGCCAGACATCTGAGATGGGTGCATCTCATTCGAGGAGCTACTGGACAATTTCTTCTTAGGACATGGGTGCCAATGTCCCACAGGAATCTCATACTTTTGTTTAGGACACATTCAGATTTAAAACTAAGTGGAAGACAATTAGAGCACCAATACGATTATGTGGATTCAAGAATGTTAATTTCAGTATGTTTACTCTTCTAACAATGAACTAACTTTTGTTTCACCCCTGCACTCATCCCCTTCACCATCCACCACCGCCCCCGACCCGAAAACACTCTGTAGGCTCACAGTATTTCCTCTTATCCTGTTGTCCATGTCCTGTGTAGTGAGGGGTGAAGAATTGCAGTATGGGTGCTCACTTTGTGGGGTGGGTGTGCGGGTCATAGAATCCCCTGTCGGAGTGACTGACATGAAGGGGGTAGACTCCCCATTGCACATCTGTTGGGGGGAGAGAGTCAGAACCCGCTCAACCCTCTGGATTGTTCCCAAGAGAAGCTGGAAGCCTTGCACCATGCCCTCAGATGTGCAGGAGGGTCATCATGTGCTGCCTTTGGCGGATAAGGCTGAGGCCAACCACCCCTCAATTGCCTGATACTGACATGCTGACTGCAGTCCCAACTTCTAGGATGAAGCCCAAGTGTCAAAAGTGTGAAAGTGATACTGTCGCGAGCAAGCAAGTGCCAATAACCTCTTCTATTGTGCCCACTCAAGAGGGTCTACAGATATGTTTTGCTTTCTGTTTCATGCCAACAAAGAAAACTGTTGTCCCCTTTCCCATTAGAGAGATTTAAAAATCAAGCCCCTCCTTGCATGATAGGGGGCGCAAACTTGTTCCTGCCTTGTCCTTGCTTAGATAGTCACAAAAAATATGTTAGACAAGGGGATTAATGAGGAACTCGTCACATTGCTTTGTGCTTGTCAAAGTCTGTATCTGCTTGTTGGGGCAGCTTTGGCCAAATCTCTAATGATGTGAACTCTATGTGTGCCAAACAGAAAAGTTAAAGAAATGACAAAAAATCCATACGTAACAAAAGTATATTGCTAAGGCACTTTATGTGATCCAAGTGTGTGATGCAATAGCATAAATTTACAGTGACACATATATTCAATCTGAACAGAAAAACAAACTATACATATGTTTCACTTTCAGTTCTTGATGCCAAAATTCCATTATCTAAGAAAAGAGGAACATAAATGCGGCCCTAATTGGTTACTAGGACATTTTTACAATAGCATACAATAAAAAAAATCAATTGTACCAATGTTCAAAATGCCACATTAATTTGGTGGAGCAATCTCCTCTGGGAATTGCTATTGAGCCGAGATCTTGGACTAAATCGTTTTTTTGTGTGAAGAGGCTAGTCTTATGTTGCTTTCACCATTTCTTGTAGTCCGTAGATTCGAGTGCTTAGGCTGACCTTTGAGGTCTGGGTCCTTGGACTGTAAGGATATCTCAGAATGTAGCCAGTAAAGCTTAAGGTCGCGCTTTCTGCCATGCCTGAAGGAGATAATCTAGGATGTCCTGTGCTTGTGCCCACTCCCGGCCTGGTTATGCCCAAAGGGAAAGAAAGTGGGTCTTGGGAGAGCAGGGGAAAAAAACAAAAGTGAGTTGGTTGGACTGGTGTGGCTAGGTATTTGATTTGATCTAATGTCCTAACCTCTATGTGCTAGATACCTAAGCAACTTGGTTGCCCATATTAATACCAAGAGTAGGCTTTCTGTTTCAAACAAGAGGAGAAATGCCCATTTGGACATTAGTCTGGCTCCAGCCACACAAGGACAATCAAGGACCAAAATGCCAGGCCAATCTCCTTATACAGGAGTACCAATACAAACCTCAGATATGCATTCCTAACTTGTTGGGTGTAATCAGAAAGGTTACCGCTGTTCAGCAACTCTCTTAATATAGGGAGCAAGGGGAACATGTCTGGATTAATCTTACTGTCGAAAAAAGCTTCGACATTCATCAAAAGTACAGGATCTCTAATACCAAGAACAAACAAGTCACAATAAGATGCCCTACTGGATGGGGTCATCCCAGGAGGCACCACAATTATATTTTAGCTCTCTGTGTCATACCAGAGGAGAAATATCCATTCCAGCGACATGGAAGTGATCACTGCAGGAGTCGATCCTGGATTACTATTTTGTCTCTGAGAATATACATAGACGTGTATCATCTCTCCAGGTAATTCAAAAAAATGAGAGTGACCACAATCTGGTAAAGATCTGTGTAACTGCACCAGCTAAAGATTTACCTGATCAATGGGACCATAATGTAGTCGTGGAATCCAGCAGGATCAGACTGAGGCATGATGACAGGGATGTGCAGAGGCTTAAACATGACTATCAGAGAGAACACGACCAACTCGAATATCTACATCTACTGACTCAATTCAGTCAGAAAAAACAAGGTTTGCAGAATCCTGTGTTCAATCCAAAACACACTTTTGACTTGGATGTCCTGAAACAGAAACGTAAAATTAGAGCTGAAATTCGATTATGCTCCAAAACAAACAATGTACAAAATATTGTCAACAAAAAGCGCATAATACAGACTTATAAGAACTGGGTGAAATCCCACAAGGCGATTATGATTCAGCGAGATGCGGAAACAATGTTGCTAAAACTTACAAATAAAAATACTAGGGACTTCTGGAGGATCGTTAATGATCTTGGAGACTCTCAGGAGGCTGTCCAACCCAATATGTTCTCTGAAAAAGATTGGATAACCCATTGCAATCACCTTTACAGCAAAAAGGGAAGCATAAAAGAGCCGTTGTTCCCCGAATTGGCATGCTGGGACCTTAAATGTGAAAATTCTGACATTTTAAACATTATAAAAAAATACGTTTGTCACACGCCCCAGGGCCCGATGGGCTTATAAACTTTACCCTAAAAAGTAACCCTGAGGAGTGGGCGGATTTTTGTTATGCCCTGTTTGGAAAGATTGTGGATGAGCGCTCGACTCCGGTATCATTGAAAAGTGTGATTATTGTGCCTGTATTTCAAAAAGGCAATAGAGCCAATCCGAAGGACTATCGTCCTATCGCGCTACTTGATGTTCTGGGCAAAATGTATGCAACCCTTTTGCAGCATCAGCTACTGAAGTGGAGTCTTGCGAATAACCACATCGACCCAAGAAAAACTGGTTTTTGGCAAAGCGGTTGGGTGCACTTTGAATCTCTTTAACATCTTAAAAATGGAAGCATTGAGAACGGGTGGAAGAGTCTATCTTGCCTTTATCGACTTTCACAAGCGTTCAATAGCATAGATGGCAAGATTCCTTGGACAAAATTGACCAAATGGAATTGTCCACTAAGTTTATTGATGGCCATTAAGGAATTGCACACGAATACTGGAATCAGAATTAGGTTGAATCGAACGGGTAAGCTGTCTTCTGTGATAAGAACCCATTGTGATGTAAAACAAGGGTGCCCATTGGCCTCAATCATATTTAATTTATTTTCGTCTGACATTGATCAGAGTATTGAGAGTGTTCCATCATTTCCACCCAAAATCAATGGGTTGCACATAAGTCAACTTCTCTACGCAGATGAATTCTGTTAGATGCAACCCCAATTGGTATCCAGAGACAATTGAATGCCCTTGAAGAATATGTGAATGTAAATGGGCTCTGCATCAACACATCCAAGACAGAAATCCTAATTCTTGAAAATCTGAGAGGAAGTAACAAACGAAGTCAAGCAAGATTCCATTGGCATCTAGGAAAAGCGTCTTTGAAAAGCATACCCAGTACTAGATACTTGGGCATGGTGATCAATTCAAGTTTGAACGATGCCCATGGGTTGCAAGTATTAAAACAAAATGCCATCAGCTTGTAATCCAGGAGACAGTTTTGAATAAAAAATATGGTTGGTTCTCTCTGCTACCAGATCTTGCTTTTTACAAACAAAAAGCAGTTCCTGCGCTAATCCATGGTGCTGAAAGTGCGCTGGGCTGCTCCTATGAACTCTGGGGAACCTTGGAAAACATTGCTTTATTTTCCATGGGGAACACTGACAGCATGCATCCGCTATGAACTCAGTCTAATGTCAATAAGCGCAAGAAAATGCTGGAATATACTTTGCCTCTATCGAAAAAGTGACAACGCAGAACATCCTTCCGCAGTTCAAAATCTTGCAAAACTAAGAAAAAGGGAGAAGAACATTGTGTATTATCAATGTGGGTCGATCTATGTAAAGCAACACTAAACGAACTTGACATTGGTATCGACATCTTGCATACCAATTCAAATCTCGTCAAAAAAATGCTGTGGAGATGTGATTGGATTGCAACTGGTGAACAAAGACAAAAGCATCATATCATGAAGAATACTCCATGTGAAAAGAGAGCAGTCAATGAAATACCAAACTATTTGATGAAATTTCCTGACCAACAACGCAGAGCCTTATATATGAAATTCCGTATGAACTTGTTCAAAACAAAGGAAAGGGAAAACCTCTGGTCTAAGACCGTTGACACCACAAAGAGCTGCAGGCTCTGCAAGTTATATGATGAAACATTAAAACATCTTATGTTATGTTGCACAGCTCTGCGGATGGAGAGAAGGAAACATCTTGGGAAATTTGTGCTGGAGAGGCCAACCTTAAGTACAAAAAACTGGTGGCAAGTTCTTTTTGATGAATCTGATAGAAAATTAACTATAGCGTTGATATTCTTTTTAGAAGAGATGATCAATCGACTATCAGAGGAAAGTGTCGACTCGCTAAATGATTAAGTAACAGCACATAATATTTGTATTTTCCTTTGCGTTTGCGTTAGTTTGCACATGAGCTAGCATCTGACTCAATGCTGGGCAACTTCATCCTTTTCTTTTTTTTGTATTTTTTAGGTTGGTCTGTTTTCTATTTTGTTAAATGAATGTTTACTGTAATATGTTGTATTATAAACATATTTGTTACATTTTAAAGGTTTGTAATAAACCATAAAAAACAAAAAACAAAAAAATAATGAAAAAAAAATATCCATTTGCTAATCAGTCTGCTTCCACCCACAGGGACATTCCAGCGCCAAAAATAATGACACTTCGTTCTCAACCTGGGCTGTAGTAGTTCTTTTGGTACTCTTCTACTCAGAAGAAGACTGCCAACAGAAACCCCAGTCAAATGTTTCTGTATTGTTGGTTCTTATCATTGAGATGGGTTTGCATAATTTTGGAAAATGTGACCAAGTTTTAAGATTTCCAGACGCTCTTCCAACTAGAGTTCCACAAGGGGCTTCCGGGCATCCTGCTACTGCTTCATTGAACTTCCCTATCACTGCTCCATGTTGAGCACCAAGTTATAGGCATCCATTTGCCTTCTCCTGTACCCTGCTGGCTGCTGGATGGATGGTAATGTCATCAGGGTTTGATATCTCTCCTGCAGCACCTAAAAGATCCTCACCATCACCGAGGCAGGTTGAAAATGCATCCCGGTGATGACAATGGCAAAGTTCCTGTGTGTCCTCTGTGAGAAACTTGAAGGTGTTTCCCTGGCTAGTCCCCGGGGATCTGTAATCCAGATGGCCAGGACACAGCCATCACTATTGGGGTTGGACCAGTGAGGGAGGATCACCTTGATGGGGGGTCCTTGGCGAGTGGGAGTGGGACACCGAAGGGTGAGATGCGGTATCCTCCTTCCTTCAAAACCTTTTCCCCAAACTACCAGGTAGCAACACAAAAGACAACAGACTAACACCAGAGCTTTTTACCTGACATGTCCCATTACAAGGGTCAGGCAAAGTCAGGCAATTGACTGGAATCACACACACGTGATGGCCCTTTCCCTTCCCCAGAGGGATAAAAGGTGGAGCACAAGACAAGCAAGACACACTGCACAGCGTGAGAGCTACCTCAGCATGGCAGTTCAAGAGGAGGAGAAAGACGGCACATACAGAGAGGGTGACAAGCAGAGAAGAAACCTTGCCCTTTCCGACCAAGGCCCGTGAAACTTCTGCAGAAGGAATTATAAGACTGGGAACAATAGCCAGCATGTGTTTCAGCAGATGTCTACAGTACACAAGACCCTCCTCTGCTGAAAACTAAGCCGGGGAGAGACGCAGGTCTCTGTGGTACCAACCTTGACTCGAAGGGGAGAAGAAAGCCAAGTGGTTAGCTGTGTTATTAGGGAACTTAACCTTCTAAGTAGGTTTCAGGTTGGGTTCCGTGCTGAGCTTGGTACTTCTTTGAATGCATCTATTCTTTCTCACCTTAGACACTATGTTCATCATTCAAATGTTGGCAATGTTTATATTGGATATGACTAGTGCCTTAGATAGGGTGATAAGATCAAGGCTCTGGCATAAAATTCTTTCTTTAGGCATTTCGCGTAAAATGGTCCAGTTGATTGCCTTGCTTTACTCTAAAACATCTGTCTGTCTACGTTTAACTGAGGATGGGGTTCTTTCCCCTGAGATACCTACCTTTACAGGTGTTAAGCAAGGATGTACTCTGGCCCCTACGCTCTTCAAACCTTATACGTGCGATGCTGAGGGACTGTGGCAGGGTCCCTCCATCGCACCTGGTAGGCTGGGGAGTGTTGGGTTGGAGTGGATGGCCTATGCGGATGATTTTATATTGTTCGATAGAACCCCGCAAGGTCTTAGAGCCAAGATGCAACTCTTCTACGAATATGCAGTGAAAAATAATCTGTTCCTTAATGCTTCGAAATCTAAAGTACTGGTTCTATCAAGAAGAATCAAGGACATTCAATATTCATATAACATGGCTACTGATACTGTAGAGCAGGTCAAGTCTGTCATTTACTTGGGATATCATTTGGCCAACAGGGTTAGTATATATCAATAGAAAATCATCTTGAATGATAAAGTCAAGAAACGTACTGCTCATATGAAGTTCCTAAAGCAGAAAGTATGTAAGTTCTCTCTACTTCCCCTAAGACGATATTATTTGGCCAAATTTGAGGCAACTATCCTTTACAGACTTGACCTCTGCTCCCAGAATATGGGTGACCCCTTGAATACTATTCAGGGAACACTATGGAAGAATGTACTTGGTCTTTCTATGGCTTTCCCTAATGCCATCATTAGACACGAGTTGTGTCTGATGTCATTGAAGGCAAGGTATGTCTGGAGGCAGCTTTCTCTCTTCAGAAGAATAATTGCTCCGCCCAAATATTCTCTTTACGAGAATCTTAAGGTTGCTATGACAGCAGGATCTGTACCATCATTGAATGAGCTTAATGAACGTATGTGCTCAGTTTTGGTGTATATTTCTGCATCCGAAGAGGATTTGATTCTTATGCCGGGGCATGTTAAAAAGATTCTGTTCAGGTCGGACTGGCCTGAGAATGCTGATTGTATTTATTCGTACACAAGCTTTGTGGAATATTCTAGGTTTAGCCATGCTAGGGAATGTCTGCCTCTATATATTCTAAAGTTTCCCTGTTCTGTTATATGTATGAACTTCATGCGTTTCAGGTTAAATCAACTACCCGTCTATGAAAAAGTTAAGAGTTGGCGGAGCATGAATACGCTGGATGTGTCCAATGAACTAAATAATGAATGTAGGTTTTGTGGGGTAAGCAATACGCGTGAAACCCTGAAACATCTGGTAGTTGAGTGTACGTTCTTGGATAAAGAACAATCTGGGTTTTTTAAGGACAACACCATTCAATGTTCCGGGGTATCGAGAAATTTGTTTTGGTGTCATATATGGGGCACTGCTATTTCCTTAGTTTTATCTTTGAATCGCTTTCTTGTATTTTTTATCTCTGAATTGAATAAGAAAAATGTATCTTTGGAAGTATAACAATTTGTAAATTGAAAACATTTTTTGTATCCTTCTGTTGTTGTGTTTTTGATATTATAAGATGTTTTCTGTTGAATAGTATTTTTTATTCTTTTATTATCTCTTCGTTTTTTGTTTTTTGTTGTGTATGGTTTTTTGCAAACTGTAAATGCAACAATAAAAAAAAAAAAAGCCAAGTGGTTCATCACAGCCGGTGAGTCTAGAGAGGAGCTGATAAGAAACTGAACTGTGTTGAACGAAAAGTAGCCAACGGCTACTTTGAACTCTGAAAGGTTTAAAAGAACTATTGAGGAAAGAGGGGGAAAACAAGCAACAGAGGAGGCCGGCCGGCACCACATGGGTGCTCATGCGGGAAACTCTGGGTGATTACACAATGTTAGAAACTACTGTAAGTAGAAGCACTTGGCAAGAGGTGAAAAGAGGTCAAAGTGATCATACAGGGGTCATGTAACATCCTCTGTAACGTCAAAAGTAAATGAATTCCGCTCAGTGAAATAAGCGCATGAACAGTGTGTTGTAAAAGTTGACAAGAGTGAAGCCGACAGAAAGGGGCGAGGCCTGAAGAATTGTTTGAAAAGACATTTTGAGTAGTGCATGCAAGAAGAGCCATAGTGAACCCAAAGGAGGGAGGCTGACGTTTGAAAGGGGTCCGAGGCTGAAGCAGGGAGATCCAGGGGTGGAAAGTTACCACCCAAAGTTGATTGAAAAGGGAACTCTTTAAATGAGTTGTTGAACGCGATTTGTGAAGGGTCTACGCCAGGAAGAGGGAGATGCAGGGGTGAAGCCATCACCCAAAATATACATGGACCAGAACTTTGTGTTTGTTTGTTTGATACATCAGGCCTCGAAAGGCAAGAGACTTTTTATTGAAAAGAGGCTTGGCCATCGAAGAACCTGATAGCTGGTACGGAATTGTCGGCTCGTGCTGGGAAAGCTCGAGCATGTGCTGTGCTCGGGAGATCTACTTTGTTACATGCTCAAAACGTGGGGAAGGGAGACCCTTGGCAATCACATCCTGACTTATTTTTTGTGAACACTTTTTTCTTTATTGAAAACCCTATCCCACACTTTTTCTATAATTAGTTGTAAGGATTTGGCAATATTTTCTTTCAGTATAGGCATTTTTATTTTGACACAACGCCTAAGGACTGTGTTATTTTTCATTTAATGGTCAAAGCTGGAGTGTGGTATCATTACCCTGGCATGTGGCCTCCTGAAGATGATCCCGCTACATAGGACTATCTGACTTCCTGGAGGGGCTGATGCAGTGGATGGTGGGACAATTTCTGGGGTGGAGGAACTTGGATTGGAGTGGCAGTGCTGGAGATGGTGAAGGGAGTAGTGGAAGTGCTGGCAGTGGTGGTCGCCACAGTGTAAATGCTGGAAATTGTTGTTGCAGCAATGGCAGTAGAGGTGCTGTTGGTCTCAGCAGTATAATTGTTTTAATTGGTGGTCTAATGGGTGGCAGTGCTGGCAGTGGTGGTCTGAGCAGTGGCCTGATCGTAGGCCCTGGTCCCAGGAACAACACTGTCACTAGATTCAGCACCTTTCAGAAAAGGAGGTGTCATGCTTTTAGCAGATCTTGGGTCAGAGTATACTGGACACTAATGCCTTTTGTAAGCCATTAACTCAGTCTTGACAATTGAATATGTCGCACTGCATATTTGGCTTGAGGCTCTCTGTCTGGGCTAAATACTGTGTAAACTTGAACAGTTTTGGGGTGTAATGGCAGACAGCATATTGGCCTACCCATGAATTGTTAACACTATTTGCATAAATGTTGCAGACATGTATCTCTGTGAGGCCCCTGCCATGTTGTGACTCTACATAGTGACTTTGGTTAAGACTACCTTTATAACATACTTAATTTATTTAATTATTTGAATTTATGGAGCATTGTTGACAAAGTTAGCCATTAGGAGTGAGAGGAGAAAAGTAAATTAGTCTAAAGGCGGGTACAGAACGTGGCAATAGTAGGAGCTGAGCATAGAGGGAGTGGAAGGACATTCCAGTGCTTGTGGGCTACCAGAGAAAAAGAGCGAAAACGTGATTGAGCACATTGAGGGTGAGGAACATTTAAGTCATTACTAGAAGCAGGATGGAGAGAACGGAGGTGTAAAGAGTTACAAGAGAAGATAAAAAGAGGGAGCATAAAGATGAACACATTTAAATACAAAACAGAGATAGTGGAATCAGAGCCAAGAAGATAAAGAGTACCAGTAGAAAGAAGCAAAAGAAGGAGCGACATGGGAGCATACCAGGGAATGGCAGGAAAAGGGCAGAATTTTAATTTAACTGTGTGGGCAAGTGAGGACCTACTTGAGGGAGCTACTAGGGTGGTAATGCCCATTGTGGAGCTTGAAACAGCAGCAGCACTCGGATGCTGTCAGACGGGATCAAAGTTTTGATTTTGGGAAGTTCATGTCTGACAAAGGCAGTTTCACAGAGATATGCAATCACATTGGGCCTCATTCCGAGTATGGCGGTAAGGGATAGCGGCCACCGGTAACGAGACCGGTGGCGGTGATCCCTTACCGCCATACTCCGAGTTCCCTTTGCGCCCTCGCCCTTAACGCCTGCTTTGAGCAGGTGTTAAAGTCGAGGGCGCAAAGGGGCCTCCAAGCCAATAACGGTGACCGTAATGAACGGTCACCGTTATTTGCATCTTCCCCATTCCCATTGAGCCCTATGGGGGCTCATTTGGGAATGGGGAAGAGCCCTGGTGAATGGGGAATTACCGCCCCGCCAACCTTGGAATGGGGCGGTAATTCCGCCATCCACCAAGGCGCTGCCGATCCGGGTACGGCGTCAACCAAGGCGTTAATAGCGCCATTGGTTAGCGCCGTACTCGGAATGAGGCCCATTGGCTGAAAGTGCAGATACCCTCCTTGCCTTAGTATTTGTACCTAAGTGCACACCTGACATGGCAGAAGTAAATTCATGAGATTTGTTAAAACCTCTTACAACAGACTCAGCCACAGGGGTCACTGCACCCTTCACAATTGCACCATCTATAAAAGTACATTTGTTTTTTATCTGATATTTAGAAATGGTGGAGGCTGCATTTGTAACCGCATTTGGATTCCAGCGTTTAGTTTACCTCCTTTTTAGGATTGCAGACAGAGTCATTTGGGAAGACTATTTTCATAATGTGTATGTATTACTGCAAAATGATTCTCAACGCTACTCTTTTTTTCTCACTTTAACTTAAAGATGCACATTTTCTTTTCATGCTAGAAGAAAAAAAATCCAGGATTTTAAATAGGGTGGTTTATCTTTTTCTTTTGCGGCTGTATTCAATCAATGTGCTACAGCGTTAGAGGGTTTTAAAAAACATCAACATGTACCACGTTCTGCTTTGTCAAAAAATAAAATCCACTGTCAGTTTGGCATATCCCCAATTGCAAATTGCTCACATTCCAGGTCACAGAATTCAGCCAAGAAAAAGTAAGCCAAAGCCTACTTTGTTGACTACCTTTAACGATTATGTCAAAATAATTGGCAAGATTGAAGAGATGAACATGTGGAAACCGTGATCAAGCTATATGCAAAAAAAGTGTAAATCACAGGGATAAAATAACATTCAGTGAATGGCTTGAAATGTGCACAAATCCTATAACAAACCAAACAGACAATAAATGAATTGACATATTGACATTATGAGTAAAGAGAGTGTAATTGTAGCAGGGGGCAACTTATTCACAAGGGTTGCAACCTGCCAACCGCCTGTCCTTTATGAAGGATGAAGTGTCACAGAGAACGGCTCACAGGATCGCCACCGCTCCCTATTTTAGTGCTTGACCAGTGGGCCATGCCTGGCTTGCATGTAAAGTGCTCTCTGAAATAGTGAGGGATATAGCAACACAGAAAATGACAATAGCATATTGTTTGCAATGGCATCAAAATGCGTTTTATAATGGCATTGTCGGCACAGTGCCAGCATATCCCACGTACTGTTGGTGGCATCTATTGGAATTTTCCATGTGTTAGATAATTACTTGTAAAGTGATGGTGTTTTGCCCTATTGCCGGCAAAAACAGTGCTCATAAATTGCACTATTCCTAACGCTGTATGAAAGGCTAAAAATCCCGAGCCAAAATATGAACACATTTACTTGGACTATGGTCCCGAGGGTGTTCAACCCACAGTGCTTTGGAATCATACCAATGGTAAAAGGTGCTATACAAATGCCTAATAACATAACATAAAATGTGTATACAGGTTCCCCACAGATCTCTGTAGATCTTGCGTGTTGTCCCATCCCATGCCTCACGTCAATGTTCTCTCTGTGTATTGACCACCCTATTTGTACAATCTTCTGTTACTTAGTAATTATGTTTAAGCTATATTGAACCTATACATATCAAAATATATACATACAAACCAATGCTCACTTTTCTCAACTAATTACTTCATTTGTACTCTTGTTTCGTAAAATATAGGCTGAAACAGAACTCTCAAATCATGTTTCTTAAGTCCTGGCATTCATAGGACATGTCATTTTACATTTATGTTTAGTTTTATAAATGTAAGTGGACTAGCATCAGAATGCAGTGCAACTAGTAGTTTTCGACATTTACTTAAATGGGAAATTGCCTTTAGTGCTTGAATTCCTGTATTGGGGCACAGATAGAGGTGTGCTCCTCATATCACAGCAAATTCCATGTTAAACTTTAATACAATTGGGGTACTGCTCTCTTAAAGCAGAGAACTCCATATCGTCAAACAGTTAAAAGTACTGCCAGATGGACTCACGCAGATTGTTCTTTTCTACACACGCACACAAACAAACACGCTGAGGAAAAAATGATTACAGCTGTAGTTTCATTTTCCCCATTCTGATTTAAAGTCTGATGAAGCACACAAACACTGCACACCAAATTCGACATACAGTCCAGAAAGCAACCAGCACACAAAGTAATGATAACCAGAATAAATCTAAAGAAACACAGTGGGACTGAAACAATCAAAGCCCCAGCTTTGTTTCACATGGCATGCAGCTTTACGTACACATCCCTTTCTAATCAGCCAGCATTTGCACATCTTGGTGACAATGGCAACAACACACATTTCACTTCTACTTTTGTTATTGATAGTTAACCTCTGCTTGCAACACTACCCCAAGCCCTTGAAACCCAGATGCAGCCTCTCCTCTCGCTGTGCACACAGCTTTTGACTTTTCTTTACAGGAAGAAGAGAGGAGGGGCCATGGGAAGAAGCCTAGAGACTTCAGATACCAAAATAAACACACAGTGCTTATTTTGGTGTCTGATTGGAGGAGCTACTGGGAAGCCTCAGGTGAGTTACCAGTGGCTTGCGATCCTGGAGAACCTGGAGAGGAAATTGGAAGAGACCAATAACTGAACTCTGTGGATCAGGATAGCGTAATGGAGGAGTGAGTGACGAGTATACCTCTCAGAAGAGACAGATGGGCCAAGTACACAGTGACCCACCATGTCAAATGCTGCTGACAAATCCAAAGGAATAAGAATAGATGATGGTTTGTTGCAAAGAGTAACATTGAGGCAGAGCTGGGTCAGTGACGCCGGGTAAAATCAAAACGAGTTGTCTCACAATCCTATAGAATGTTATCTTTTGATCTGGATAGGATCGGAAATGGCTATTTAAAAACTTAATAGAAGAGGAAGGAAGGATAGAAGAGCTTGATCGTGGATGTTCTTTATCATTAGTAAACTCCACAAAGGTCTTAAGCTTTCAAACCTTCATTAAGTTGTTATTTTATCTTATATTGCAGATAATTGTGCAACCACAATAAATGCTATTCTAAAATTGCCAATACATCTTACTCCTGCTACCAAAGGGGCAATATATCACACATGTCTACATTTTTTGGTGGGTCAAGGTTTTCTGAGGGATTTCTAGAATTGTGGGCCCCAAAATCAATAAAACAGAAGGTGCAATTTTTGTCTTAGATAACAATGTTAACAGATATTTTTTGTCGAATTTTTACATCTTGACTTCTTTGACCTGTTTTACAGAAAGTAAGATCTGAAAAAATCTCAAACACATTTTGTACTGCATTATGGTGAAAAGAGAGGAAATGGTGGGTAGACAAGGGTTGGCCAATCAGAGCAAACCAACATTGAGCAAGTCATGTACTGCAGCTTTGATTTATATTGGAACAATGACTATTGCAATGTTTTTTAAAAAGAAAAAAATACCATATACATGTGCGTATTTGGCTGCTTCTAACTTTGCTCCGCAGAGGGACATTTTAATCACTGATTGCACCTTGGTATAGCATTGCCACACACATGTTAAGAATCACTCAATGAAGCACACAAACACTGCACACCAAATTCGACATACAGTCCAGAAAGCAACCTTTTCATTTGTATTGTATTGTATTGTTTATTTATTTATAGAGCGCACCTGGCCGTTAAGCAACTGGGCGCTTGCAAAGAAATAAAAACTTGAGTTACAGGTACAAGAATAATATACAATTTCTTATATTACAGAAACATATATCGGGCATTTCTTATGTTACAATGTCCAATAATTACAATTTCTTATTTTACAAGTTTGTATGTCGGGCAAAACTTATGTTGCGATGACAGATGGATTGCAATACTTATATTGCGATGACACATGGATTGCAATGTCACATAGCTTACAGGTGGGATATGTTTCATATATTTACATTGAATATACATAATGTTTGATGCAGTTGAGGCATTTAGCAGTCGTTAGTATGAAGCCATATTTTGACGTTAGCTTTGAACACATGTGGGGAAGGGGTAGCTCTAAGTGAGTCTGGGATAGAGTTCCAGAGATGAGCTGCTAGTACTGGAAAGCTGGACCCTCCAGTTCTTTTCAGTTTGAAGTTGGGGATTTTGATACTATTTGTGTGGGCCTTTCTGATGGGGCGTTCAGAGGTGTGTTTGGTGAATCTCTCTGTGAGGTATGCAGGTGCTTTGTTGTTCAGACAGTTATGTGTAATATGCAAAGTTCTGAGTTTAATACGGTCATTGATGGCCAGCCAGTTGACAACTCTTCTTTGGTCAGAAATGTGCTGCCCTTTAGGGATTCCTAGCAGATCAAGGAGAGCTGTTTCGGTTCCATGTCTCAGTCTAAATCCTGATTGCCTAGTCCCTAGTAGATTGTTAGTCTCCGGGTAAGATTGGATCTGTAGGTATGCTGCTTTATCTAAGATTTTGAGGAGGAACAGGACAGTTGTTATGGGCCTATAGTTCGTTGGGACATTAGGGTCCAGATTTGCTTTTTTCAGGAGAGGTAGTATCCAGGCATCTTTGAGATTGGTTGGCACAGAGCATGATTTGAATGAAGCGTTGATAAATGATGTGATGAACGGGGTTAGTTCATGTGCAGCCTCTTTAATAATTGGGGCTGGACAGGAGTCACCAAGGCATCGAGACGGTTTAAGAGATGTGATGATGTTCTTAGTTTCCGCAGTGGAGATGGCTCTAAAACTGAATTGGTTAAGAGGTTTAGTTTGGTTGGCGGCAAGTTCCTGAAGGATGGTTTCTTGCGTGGAGAGGGCAATGTTGTGGAGGGAGGATTTTTTGGCTGATATTTTGTCTTGTAACATTGTGATTTTGTTGCATAAGGGCATTTGAATGTCTGTGCACCAGGCTTTGTCTTTGGTGCAAGAGTCTATGGGTGCAATTGGGGATTTTAATTCTCTCAGTATAGAGTAGATTTCCCTGGTGTTTGAATTCGCTTTTTTGATTCTGTCATTGAAGGGATCTTTTTTTGCCTGAATGATCTGTTTTTTGTAGTTGCTGGTAAGGGTGGTGAGGAGGTTTTTGTTATGGGTAGAAGGGTTTTTTCTCCAGCAGGCTTCTACATGTCGTTTCTCCTTGCTTAGGGCTTTTAGCGTAGGAGTGAACCAAGTATTAAGATGGGCAATAGGTTTAGATTTGGTGAGCTTGAGCGGCGCAATAGCGTCAATTGCTGTTTTAATGGTGTTGTTGGACAGTTCAGCTAGGTCATTGGGGTTAGTGTTTAGGCTGGAGTGATTAGTGATAGGTTGGATCAGTGGGAGGAGGTTTGGGAGTGTTATATTTTTTTACAGCGGGTGAGGGCAGGAGGAGCAAGTAGTTTGGTGGATTTAGGTTGGGGAATGTCTGAGATGGTCAATGAGATCAAGTAATGATCAGTCCACATGCATCGTTTGATGGCCGTTATAAGGGAAGCGCAGTTGATGTCTGCAACCCAGTCCAATGTGCGGCCTTTAGAATGCGTGGGGCCTGCTTCCAAGATGGTGTTGGCTATGGAAGAGGCATTGGTGTCTTTGGGTTAATTGTAGCCCAAGTTGAAATCACCTAGTAGGATGATTTGTGTTCCCTGTTTGGCATTGGTGTTTAGGAGGGTGGTTACGTTATCTTCAAAGGTCCCTAGTGGACCAGGGGGTCTGTAGATGAGGTGTACCGTGATAGTGCGGGAAGCGGACATTTCTAGTTTTAGGGAGAGTAGTTTGGCTGATGGCATAGTGATGCTGTCTATTTCTTAAATAGTGAGGTTGGCTTTGCAGATCAGAGCTACGCCACCTCCTTTGGAGATCTCTCTATCTTTTCTGAAGATGGTGAACCTCGGGGGAGCGGCTAGCCGGAGGGCAGGGCCAGCAGCTTTGTGTAGCCATGTTTCAGTGACTGCTAGGAAGCCGAGTTGGTTGCAGGTGATGATGTCTGCAATTTCAGAGGCGTGGGCTATTAGAGATCTAGCGTTGATGAGACCTCCCTTAAGGTTGTGTATTGTTTTGGAGTTATTGCTACTGTGTACCTTATTGTGCAAGGTTTTGGGTGATTTAGTACAGGGTGTAAATCTTTTCAGCGGTGGGTTTAAGAAATCTTTCACAAGAAGAAGGAACATATCAGTGTACATTCTATCTTTTATCCATCTCCCACAACTATAATGTAAATCTGGGGTATCTGATTGGGTGAAACAGTGAGGAATGGCAGAATATAGTGTCTCCAGAACTGCATTCAAATCTAATCCCGTGCAGTGGTAGATTCTTGCATCATGATATACCAATGCATGAGCTAGAAATGCATGTGAATGAACTTTTCCCAACAGTAAATGATGTCATTTGGATGCAATATTAGGGATCCACACGCTAATCAATGGATCCAGTCGGTAGGGTTATGCCAATCTTCATGCGAGAGGGACAGGTATCATGCAATGCACAAAGTTCTCTTTTCCATGCATACAAATGTGTTCACATTTTAACAAAAGAAAATATTGCTTAGGCACAAACTATGGGTGATTCACAAAAAGGTGTAAGGAAAAACACACAGGTCAATTCTCTGCATATTCACAGTTTGTGCCATGTTTGTGAAATCTCTGCACATATATGCCTCTGGGTGGGGAAGGATGGACCAATAATTGCCCCAAATTTGCTAATGCAAAATGCATGTAGCTAGAGTATTGTCTATTGACAGCCCACAGACCCAATTGTCTTGGGCTTACGCCCGAGCCCCTGAGTCAAAACCTATCCTGTCCCCCGGAACTAGTTGGAGGACTTTATCACACTAGCCAGAGCCTCCACCACCTCACTCCACAAACACCACGCTGGATGGGTCTCCATGCAAAATCGCTCTCTTTTTATATTCCTACACCGCGTCTTTAAATCCATCCATGCTCTTGCCCCCACAGCCTTGCTGACTGTATGTCTCTATACTCTTCTGTCCAGAATATACACTCCTCATCCCTGCACAAACTATCTGTCCTGTGCACCCTCTGCACATCCTCCCACTTTCTCTTCTTTTCTTTCTTTACTATTGCTGAGATATGCTCTCTCCAACCACATCAATGCCATTTCATCGTGGAACCCTTTAGGTAAAACTGAAACCTCACCTCTAACTGTCATAAGAGCACCCTCTACCCCACTTCCACACCCTAATGGACCCCCTAACACTCATCCTCTGTCCATGCCACTCACACCCAATGGACTAAATAGTCAAAACTGACATTTTGGGGGTAATTCATAGAATTCGGCGCACAAGTGGTGCACGCAGCTGGCGCACAGTGTGCGCGTGCGGCAGTCTACCCCAGCTGCGTTCGCCAAAACCCATTTTCGCGCAGGGCGTATTCATGGATTTTAACATCCATAACCAGCCGTGGCGCAGAGTGGCGCAGCGACCCTGCAGCAGCGCCAGTTACGCCCCCAACCCCACCCCGTGCGCCAAAAACCTTGCACAATTCCAGTACATGGCGCAAAGGCCAGTGTACCAGCATACAGCCCCCCAACCACGAAAATTCATGTAAAACTCACCGCGCCTCCTCGGAATACACGTACCCCTCTCGCGCTTGCCAAATCCGCATGTAAAACTCCCCGGGCACCCCTTAGAATACACGTACCCCTCTCTTGCTAGCGAAAAACACGTGTAAAAATCCCCGCCCACCCCTCGGAATACACGTGCCCCTCTCGCGCTAGCGAAAACGCGTGTAAAACTCCCCACGCATCCCTCGGAATACACGTACCCCTCTCACACTTGCAAAATCGCATGTAAAACACGCCGCGCACCCCTTAGAATACACGTACCTCCTTCGCGCTTGCGAAATCGCATCAGGCCTGACTCATGTCCCCCTTCACCCCCACCCACCCAGCATTGGCGGGCACCTGCCAGCAGGCCCCGACTCATGTCCCCCTGCACCCCCACCCACCCACAGGCCCGACTCATGTCCCCCTGCACCCCCACCCACCCCGCATTGACAGGCACCTGCCAGCAGGCCCTGACTCATGTCCCCCTGCACCCCCACCCACCCATCATTGACAGGCAGGCCCGACTCATGTCCCCCTGCACCCCCACCCACCCAGCATTGATGGGCAGGCCCCGACTCATGTCCCCCTGCACCCCCACCCACCCAGCATTGACGGGCACCTGTCAGCAGGCCCCGACTCATGTCCCCCTGCACTCCCACCCACCCAGCATTGACAGGCAGGCCCCGACCCATGTCCCCCTGCACCCCCACCCACCCAACATTGACGGGCACCTGCCAGCAGGCCCCGACTCATGTCTCCCCAACACGTCATCAAGATCCACAATCATGGGCCTCATGTCCACCAAAATTCCACTGCACGCCACCCCACTCTAAAGACCCCAATCAAGTATTCCATCCACCCGACATAGGAATGCCAATTACATGACACAACCCATAAGTACATCAACACATGTCCGTCACACACACACAATGGGTGCCAGTGATTGCAAAAACCCACATTGTGACATGCATGAAACCAATGAGAGAATACCACACATCGAAGTAAAAAACCAAAATGTATTATACATAAAATGAAGGTAATAAAATGAAAACATAAAAAAAATATTCAAACAAGAAATGAAATGCTGCATGTCCCAAACAGAAAAAAATGAACGAAGTCTCAATCCAAAATAAACCAAATGAAATTTTGTCCAAAGTCTCTGGCCACCAAAGCAAACCCAAAGGAAACGAAAATAGTAAAATCCATTGCTCCATGGTGAGAAAAAAATAAAAATTAAGATAAATCCACTGTCCAACTATGTACAACGAAGAAATCCAGGGTCCATGAGTCCAACGAATGAAATGAAACCTATAAAAAAAAATACCTAATAAATAACTATATACAAAATGGTGGGGCATAGTCCAAGCACCCCAAATCAATGCAAAACAAAAATGAAACCTAAAACTACAAACTATATACAATGGCGGCGGGCAAGTCCTCCGGCTCACTTTTCGATTTCTCGGGCCAGGGCATCATCGAACTCCTGGTCTATGTCCTGGAGGCAGGCCTGTTCCATGGCCCCGAGGTTTCGCAGGGACGATGCCATGTTCACTTCCAACTCCCTGCGAATTGCCTCGAGGCACTCGGCCCGCGTCAGCGCCCTGCACATGGAGTTCTCCGCCCTGACCATTGTGAGCCGTGCCTCTTCCGCCCACCGCCGGTCCGCATCTATCCGCTGGCCCTACCGCTGCCACACGGAAGACACTCACAATCCAGGGTCCTCCTGCCCTCCGGCCGATGCCAGCCCCTCTGATGTTGTTGGCCCCGAACCATCATCGCTCCCACCTTGAGCCTGCTGCTGCCGTGCATGTGCCCTGCCTGTAGTTGCCTGCACGTCATCCTCCCGCTGGGGTCCAGTTGTTGGGGTGGCCACCCCTGCAGGACCTCTGACTCCCAACTGTGGCAGGGATGTGTCCTCCACCAGCCTGGCCGCTGGGTCAGGGGCAGCTCTACAGGGCACCCAGGTGACACTTGGGCAGGAAGATGGCACGGAGGATGACTGGCACATAGGGGGTTCAGTTGAGGAGGGGGTTGGTAGAAGCTCCAGCACACGGAGAATCCCAGCACTGGTGACCCCACCTAGTAGGTTGACGCGGTCTTCGAGACATTCGAAATGACGTGCACTGTCCTCACGAGAACCCTGCACGTCATCCCGAATGTCACGAACACGCAACACCACCCCACTCAGGACAGGCTCAAGCTGGTCCCGGATTGCCACGTCCGCAGGGAGAGGAAGGCTAGTTGTTGTGCGGCTATCCCCGCCCTGAAAACGGGTCTGGACGAAGGCATCCCTGCTGGATGATGCAGTCACAGGATCGGGGAAAGGATTACACACAGGCACCTCCGCGGCGGCCTGTGCTGCCTCCTGTCCCTGGCCCTGGACTGCACCACTGGCACCAGTGGAATCCCCCCCTCCAGGCCCCGTGTGTGTCCCTTCCACGGCCTCCTCCTCCACCAAACCCCCCACCAACCTGGATGACTCTGCGCCATCTTTCTCCATAGGCCCCTCCATCTGTCCCTTCTGCTGCTGAGGAGTCCACCTCCGACCTCTGCCTCTTGAACCTACCCCCGGCAGCTGCGGCCGCGGAGGCGGCACAAGACTCCTCACTCCCCGACGACATGACAACCTGGGAGGGGAGCTGGGCCTTGCCTCTCCGGCTGGCGGTGGGATCCCTGGCTCTGTGCTCCACAGCACCGTCTCCGCCCTCTTCATCAGTTGACGCTGCAGACAGGGAGAGACAGAACACAGGCATCAGGGCTCTGTACAATGGTATGATACACACATGACAGTTACACATGAGTGGCAGTTCCAAAATGCACACATGCCATCACACTCCCCAACCCACATATCATTTGAACACACACACATGCGCAATTTAACAGGAATCGTGCAGCAGGCAGCAGCATCCATACACATACAGCAGCATGTACATCCGCAGGTCAGCCTCACGTCACATGCAACATGGGGACTGCCAAACACCTGCACACACGTCACCAGACATAAATGCATCTGTACAACTCTACCACCTGTCACAGTGAAATCATCGCCATCCATGTCACATCTGCAAATTACGCCCCTACATGTGGGTGTCACATGCATCCATGGTGTATCACAGTTGCACATTGCGCAAATACACACACATGCGCATGTGCATGGTGCAGATACATGAAGGTGGAACCAGCATTCTTGTGTGACACCACAACCATGGCACAGTACATATACCGAAAATCAAACATGTGTGCACCCACCCATGCATTTGGCCAGCATGCATTTCAACACATACACCATTGATGTGTCTCACACATGACATGGCTCACATGTGGCAGGCTCATTTCCCTGTACATACACATTCACACATGGCCCTACAAACAGAATTGTCCAACATGCACACTCCTGGCACACCTCGACATGCACAGTGTCCAATCAGTACTCATGTACACTTACCGCTCGACTCCGGATGGGACTGCCTCTCAAGGACCTGGATTTGGAGCGCTGGGCGTATATGTTCCAGGACCCTCATCTGGATGTCGGTTAGGCGGACCTGGCACCCCTCAGCATCCGCTGCCTTCAAGAGGCACCGGGCCTTGCTGAGGGTCCTGGACCTGAAGTCCTCCCAGCGCTTCCGGACGTGTTGAATGTCGGGGGCTGCCACCTCCTCCACGTTGATGGCAGCCACAATGTCCATCCAGATCCTCTTCCGTCCTTCATTGCAGGTGTGGGGGGGCAACTGGGTCCTGGGGATGGGCTGTGGAGTGATGGTACTCCAGTCGGGAATCTTCAGTTCCAGCAGGGGTGGTCACAGCAACTGGACCTCTGCAGATGGCTGACGTGCAGGCACCAAATAGCAGGGCACGTGGCCAGCAGGCAGGCAGGCAGCAGCAGATCGCAGGTGGGAGCGTGCTCGGGGCTCTGGAGGGCAGGAAAATGGCCTTTTGGGCATGAGCGTGGTCTTCCGTGTGTTGTCGCGTGGCCAGCTGGATACGGAGTGATTTGGCACGTGAAAAAAGTGCACGTCAGCGTGTAATTCGAGGAAAGGCCCTTAGCGCATAAGTGTGTCAGTGTTACGCTCACCTGGTATCCACGGTGACGGCACCCAGCCAGTTGGTCGTTGGTTCCCTTCCCAATGATTCCTTGGTGTGGTCTCGGTGTCGATGGGATTCCGCCTGGTTGACGGAATCGGTGGGCTCGCCGTCCTGCTCTCTGGGCAGGGGCGCGTTGTCTTTTGTGGGCGCGAGCGGTGCAGTTACTTCACTGACTGCTGCCCTTGTAGTGTCTTTCAGGTAGGTCTTATTGCGATTGATGGCGTCATAATTCTTGCATGCCTTTTCTCTGTTCTAAATGTCTCTTTTTTATCTCCCTAGGAGCGCGGAGCATCCACTTGGAGAACTGGATATGCTGGCTCTCACAGGGAGATGATGGCACGCTATAGCGCTATGATGCGGTAAGCGCAGCGATGTCTTGTCCTCACTGACCTGTGCTTTTCTCTTTTCTTAGGTCGCGGCTAGTTCCCAGCGCAAATGGAGTTCCGGAGCTATGCCAGCCGAAAAGCAACCAACCAGGTAAGTCTTTAAGCGCTTTGTGGTTGTAATGTCTCCACTACCTCCTTTAATGATGTCTTCCTCCTTTTCTCAGGTCCTTCGATCCGGGCGGTGAACTCCACCAACAGAGCTGCTCAGGAGCTGAGAGCAGTGAAGGATGATGAATGCAGGTAAGATTCTGCTGCTAACGATGTTCTTAGTTTTTCTGCAGGTCCGGAATTCACCAGGCTCGTGAGAAAGCTGGACACAGTGAACGTCACGTTGCTAGAAGCAAAGTAACACGAAGAGTGTTGTCTTGTTCGGGTGTGGTTTAAATAGCCACTGTAAAGTAGTCCAGGTAAAGTAGTCCCTAGGCCACCACACCCAAAACACTAGACTGCATAGCTTGGTTCTAGGAATCAAGCTATGTGGACGCCTCCATGTTGGCTGAAAGCCTAAATAAAGTAGTTCCTCAAGCAGATGTCTTTCCTTACTGATGAGCCTGGCACCAAAGGCGCTAGGACTGGCCCCAAGAGGGCCTGAGAAGTGAATAACAGGCCTTCTTAGTGATCCGAGCCCTGATTCCACCTGGCCAATGGGCTTGCCAGTGGGGATTAGTGCTGAGGGTCATGACAGTCAGTGACGTTACGCGCGCGTGCATTTCCCTCGTGACGGGTGCATAGTGATTCAGCACATGAAAAAACAGCACGTCTACATTTTAATGTGTGTAATCCGAGGAAAGGGCCTAAGCATGTAAGTGACATGACGTGCGTGGGCATTTCCCTCAGCACAGGTTAAAGGTGAGCGGGGCCAGCAGTTTGCTGTACGTGCCTTTCGTGGAGACCGACGTGTGTGTTGCTACTTCGTGTTGTTTCACGCACCATCACAACTTCACAGCGGATCAAGGACGTATCTCTTCTTTTGGCGGGGGTATTGGCTATGCGTGTTTTTCATTATCACGCTAGTCTGACGGCGAGTCGCGCACGCTATTTTTTGCCACTGCGGGTGCCCCTGTGTATCACGTACCTGTTTTCGAGGTCACACTAGCCCACGCATACATGTTTTTCATTTTCCCTGGGTGCCACCGCATACTGTTGGAGGTTAATTCCATACATGTTTGTTACCGGGGATGCATGCACGGTTTTACTGCAGTTTTGGGGTGCCTGGGCGTTGCGTGACCCGTCACTTCATCACCGGGGTCACATACAGCCTTGCAGGTGCAGGGGTGCTTTTAACATCTTGTATCCCACCCCCTTCACCCCAATTGCTCAGGACAATTGTCGTGTACACCTCCCATTGGCACTTCTCCATTTGCGCCGGCACTACTCCATCTGTGCCATGGTTGGGAGGCCACCAAAGGGGAGGGGTGTCTCAGCTGGGCGTACTCCTCGTGGCGGATGTGGTCAGGGATGTGGCCGGGGTGACCTGGGAGTAGCGGGACTCCAGGTTGTCCAGGGTGGCCGCAGAGGGGGAAGAGACAGGGGTGCGCCACTTCGGCACGATGTTGTGCCATGTGTTGGTGCAGTCATGCCACCACCCCCTGTGGTTCCGGGAGATGCAGCTTCTGCATCTTGCACTGGCACCCATGTGACCCGGCAGTCCGTTTCATCGACTGCAATGGGCCCAAGGGTAGTGGTAGCTGCAGGTTCAGCTGTGGACACCACCACCCAGGCTCAGGGTCTGCCAGCGCAGGCTGTGTTGACACTTGAAAAGTCCATGGAAGATTTCCAGCAAGTCAGGAGGAACACGGTATGTGCACGCAGGGCTGCCCTACCGAGACACGTGTCCCTGGGGCAGTAATGTCATCTGCTGCCCCGACCAGCCGGGTGTTGGCAACTGCAGGGGCTGATGCAGCCAACAACACCCTGGTTGTGAGTCTACCAATCAGGACAGTCGCGGTGTGGGATGTTTTTATCCACGCATCCAAGCCCTACCTCAAAACTGTGCAGTACTGACATGGAAAACATCATGATGGCCAGAGCTTCCCAGAAAATGCACAGGGAAATGCATGAAGAATAGGCTGCCACTCATTTTTGCCGATGTTATGGGCACAGAAGGACACTGCCTAAAACCACAAGTGGACTACCCACACAGTAGTCTGAAACCATTGGGAATGGCAATGCTGATTGCCAAAAGCAAACCCATAACTGTTGGGAATTCATTTTCTTAAATCCCAAAAAGGGGTGCAGTACCAGTACTCACCACTATCAGAAAGCCGGCGTTTTAAAACAACACCAGATTTTACTTTTTTGTAGAAAACTGAATAAATGAACCCAAGGCAAGCCAAAGAAAGACTTACTGAGAGGTGGATCCAATGTAAAGTTATATTCTGAAGTGACTTGAAGGTTTATAACAAGACTGGCTGAGCTGTGGATTTCAGCAGTTTAAGTAAATTTGGACTGAAAGACACTAAAAATCTAAATGTTTAAAAGAAATGAGTGACCTACTTTTGAATGTCACATAGGCTGCAATTGTTTAAATGTCATAGTTTTAAACTTAGAATCAGCATTCTAGCTGCATATGTAAAAATGTTTAGTTTTATTTGAACGCAGAAAACTGGGGAACAGAAATGACATGTAGCTAAAAACTGGCTTAAAGAGATTCCAATTTTGCCTGGCAACTACCCCCCATCAGGAGTGAAACTTGAGTCACAGCTGTGTTCCCAGGCCTATCTGCCTTTTGCTGGCCACACTAAGGATATGCCATCTCTCTGATAATTGAATTAAGGGGAGCCCCCACAGAATACAGGAGCTCTGAACAAAGCCCTGTCCTGACTCAGGCAAATGTTTTATTGGCGGGAGTCGTAAATGGAGCTTCCTCCTGGAAGGACAGGGGAGGGGCACTGCCTGTGAGAGCAAGCTGGCTTGGCAGAACTGGAAAAACCAGAAATTCAACCTTGTGCTGGGGGGAAACCACACCCCTTTGGGGCCAGAACATAACTCTAAAAAGATGGATCATTCATAGAGCGGACTTGTGAAAATTATTTAAATGATACCATAATTCTTGTGATTTTTCTGCCCACATTTTAAGACGTGTTAGGACCCGGTGGATATGTTCAGGGGGGTTTTAGCGGAAAAGAGGATATTACTCAAAATGTGTGCATGTGAAAAATCTGACACTTCATCAACTAATGTCCATACTCCTTGCGCACATGTGTGTAAATTTGGGTTAATGTCCGAAATTGCAAAATCAGTTAAAAAGTGCAAATATTGCCATTTCTGAATGCAAGCCCCCAGGAAGAGCAGATTTGGACTAGGGTATACCTCCTGTGATATGTGAAGGGTGCATGTAATTTTAAACAAATGTGTACCTGTGCAAATATGCCTTTTGGATCAAAATATAGATTGTGTGTAAGTTGACAGGGGTGGGTTCTCTGTATCATAAACAGACCTCATCATGATGACACTTCATTTCATTCCCCCAATCAAGTGGAAGCGGATGAAGTGGCCAATGACAAGTGGAGAGGGGTAGGGGCTAGTGATGCTGCACACACACCCATTTTCAAAACACATAAAAGCAGACCGACAGGACAGATAGGGACCTTCAAATCCATTTGCAGCTGGAAGCTCTGCCGGGAAAATCCATACTTTACCTCCATCAATCTCTAGAGAAAGCTGTGCAGAAAGATCCAGACTTCAAATCCATCAATCTCCAGAATCCAGAGAGAGAGCAGACCCAGACCAGACCGCTGTTAGCAGAACCAGAGAGAGCTGACCCAGATCACTGTGAAGTGCAGAGACCAGAGTCCAGTCTAAAACCTGACCAGATCCGTGGCGAGGCCCATTTAATTCAAGAATAAAGTGTGAGTACCTAGCAAACTGTGCAGAACCAATCTCTTAGTTAAAATAATATAATTCAATCTATTTTAATCTAAGTAGAACTGCCTCCTAACTGTCACCTGTCATTTGTAAAGCTGTCACCTGTCATTTTCTAGTTGCAAGCTGCACTTGTCTTTTTGAACTTTAAAATTTCAAATCTGAAAAACGACCTTTATTTAATCGCTCATATCTCCGTGACCGTTCGTGCTAGAGACTTGCAGTAACTTTCCTCTGAAAGCTGGGAATCGTGGCTTTTCTACGAACCTAGAATCGCATTCCTACCCCCTATAGTTTCGCCGCAATCGTGAAAAACGCACTCGCGAATTTGCCGCGATTTGCACATTTCTCAACGTGTGAAAACAGCAGTTTTCTTGCTTTCAGTTGCCAAAAATTCGTTTAACCTGCTAGTTACTCCTAGATCCTTGCTAAAGTGAGCCTGAACTCATCCCAAGTATATTTCACTCACCCTGAACCTCTAGAGGGAATTAAAAGCATTTTAGCATATTTTTCACTTCATTGCCAGCACATGTAAAAGCATTTTGGGCCTGTGTTTAAAACTCCGATCTGTAGTCTAAGCTTGCTGGGGTGAACTGAATCACATTTGATTGCATTTCTGAGAACTGTGTGCTTTCCTTCCATTTCCTTGCATTGCATAAAGGGGGGAGGGGATTGCCAGAGAAAAGTGATTACATTGTTTTGTTGAAAGCATATTGAGTATTTTCTGTACTGCATTTTCATTCCACGTTGCATCCATTTGAAACCATAAAGTATTGTTGTCATCTTATCCATCCTATAACCACTCATCATTGATTATAAAGAAGTGTGCTAGTGCCAGACTATCCATTATTGATTACTGCTCAGATTAAGTGTGATATTCAATTATTAATTTATTATAAAGTGTGATATATATATATTGTTTAAATTATCAAATAAACCTTTTTAACTTGCAAAACAGAACTACTTCTTGGCTCAGTGGGGTCAGGAGGATTCCAAGAGAGGGGTGTTATATAGGGGTAGTCATCCAGAACGCATGAACTGGACATAAAGATATATCAATAAGGGTTTCCATTCAGTATCCCAGACTAGGCATTGACTTAGCTGTAGTGTTGAATTGAATCCTCTTACAAATTGGGGGCTCGTGCCGGACGTTTGGATTAGATTTATCACTTGTACAGATTAATACAGCGTGCCAGCTGACCAGATACACATATCCGGTCGGATCACACGCTGTGTTACGCTGTAAAGCACTCCTCAAAGGAACGCTCTAAGAAGGTCTGTTTTGCAAAAATAAAATACAAACTTCTGTAAGTCAGGAAGGAACTCAAATTCCAGAATGACGACCTTGGTAGATATGAAAATAGCCAGAGAGCACTTCTTACATAAGTTATTTGTGAGAGGTGAGTGGACTCATCAGGACCAGACGGTCTGGTTGCAAGCAATAGCACCCCAGATCACGGAAACAGGGTCAGATATATGGAGAGATCAGGGTCCCTTACATGTGGCCCTGAGTGAACTATACATGGCTCCTAAAGCTAAGGATGAACAAGACAAGATGGTTAGGATAGCGGCATACCTGTACCTATATATGGGAGACATGCAGGATAAATGTACTGAAAGCCAAGATCTGGCGAATAAGCGACAGATGGCGTTAGAGAAGGTCCAATCTGACCTGGTCTCTTCTGAGCAGAAGCTGCAGGGGAGCCAGGAGTCAGAAAATGAGATTAGACAGCACATCATTAAAATAAAGAGGGATATGGACATCCTGCAACAGGAAAAGGCTGACCAGGATACCAGATTTCTGGCCTTGCAGAAGGAGTACCAAGAAGGTTTGGACTCCCTACTGCAGAGCCAGAAAAAGCTGTAGCAACAGCTAGACTTCAATAGGGCATGCACGGAGCAGGTAGCCACCCTGCAAAGTCAGCTAGATAGAGTGAAGGCAGAGAGCAACAAGCTGATTTTGAAAGACCTGGATACCGAGGCAGAGTTTGATGAAGAACGCCAGAAAGCTGGTGCCTTTCAAAGGCAGAGGGACGACCTGGTGGCACAAATGCAGGCTCTTAGCCAGGAAAGAGACGCCTTAGGCCAGGAAGTCTGCCATTTAAAAAGAAAAACAGAAGAAAATCACCTGGCCCACCAGGGACTGGGTGACCTCCAAAAAGAACACCAGGACTTGCTAGAGCACACCAGGAGGGTGGAGGAGGCTCTGGCAAGACAGGAGCAGGCCAATAGGGACACAGCTCAGGAGGTAACCCTCCTGCAGCAAAGACTGGCCCAGTGCTCCAGGACCAATCAGGAAACGCAGAGAGAGAATGAGGCTCTCTGCCAGCACAATGATAGGCTCCAACAACAGGTAGCGATGCAGGAGAGACTGATAGAGTCTAGTAAGGCCTTAACTGAGGAACTGAAGGCGCAGGCTCTTGCATTTCAACAGGGAGCAGGGGCGGATAGAGATGAGGTTCGCTGGGAAAGAGAAACTCTTGAGCATAACCCCAGGAGCCCTAGTACCAGAGGCCTTTATTTCTCTCAGTCCCTGGACTCTGCCACCCCCATGTCCCCTGGCGCACATGAGCACAGGGCCACAGGGATGGCAGATTACTATCCAGCCAGAAGCATGGGGCTCATAGGCCAGTACCACCCAGGAATGGAGGGGCGGGCATCCGGGTATGGGCACCCAAGCACAGTGCAATTTAATGGGGAACCCCAGGAGAGTAGGCCCATTAAGGGCATCCTGAAAACCTCTGCCCAGTTAGGTCAGGGGGGGGGTACCCATCAAATCCTGGCAGCAAGGAGGGATCTGAAGACTCCTCTGAGCGGTACAGGACACAGGAGACCAGGTCACCACATTCTGCCAGCCATTCCCAGGCTCGCAGAATCCGGGAAAACCTGGAAGAACAGACGGGAACCTCTGGGAGCAGTGCCTCTGAGTCAGAAGATGAATGGACCAGGGTTACCCGGACCAAAAGGGCCAATAAGGCAAAAAGGGCCTTGCTTAAGGACCCATTGAAACAGATTAAGGCAATCAGGAGTGTCATCACGCCTTATCATAAGAACGCCAAGTACTCTGTTTGGGAACACTTGGACCTCTATGAGCAAATGATGGAGACTTTTCATTTGAAGGACAGCCAAAGCTGTATCCAATATGTAAAGTGGACATTCTCCCCAGAGTACTCCAGTTTCTTTGCAGGGCTGGAGGACCAAAATCATTCCAGGTGGTCCACCTATAGGGCGGCCATATTAAAACATTTTTCTGTTCACAGAAATCCCCAAGAGGCTCGCAAGGCAGCCTACAATTTGCCGTGTGGGGAGGATCAGGCCCCACAAGAGTTTGTGCAAGAACTGAAACGTGCCTTTGCGCAGACCACCAGAAGGGTGCGCACAGACAGCAGAGAATTTGTTAATACGTTTTTCCATTCCTTGCCCAAATACATAATGACCCAGCTCGTGAGGGATTTTCACGAGAAAAGATCTTTAGACTGGGTCATTGAACAGGCGACCCGGATCTATGAGGTGCAGAAGCCAATAGAAAATAAAAATAATGCGCCCAAAAACCCCAAAGTCAACAACACCCCTGCTGCTGCCAAGGTGGCAGAGGTAAAGGTCACCCCGTTTTAGAGTTGGAGATGGGGGGGCCTAAAAACCTACCTGCACCTAATAATGCTAGGCCCAGAAGGTCCTCGGGCCAGCCTCAGACAGGGGGCCATGGAGGCAGCCCCACAAATGGGGTCCCTCGCTCTCCAGATTATGTAAGCCCCCGGTACAAGGGAAACAGACCCATCCTGGGTTATGTGTGGACTCCTCCAGCCCAAGGGGGGGGATCCAGCCAAGCACCTAACCCAGGGAACTTCCCTCCTAACTTCCCACCGGAGGGCAGAAATTCTCCAAATCCTGGGCAGAACTTTTTCCCCAGGTATCCACCCAACTTCCAACCCCAAAATCCTCCACCCTTCTTTCCCCAATTCCCTGAGCCCAGACAACCGAATCCGGGAGAGGGGAGGCCAAGGGTGGAGGGGTATCGAAATCTTCCCAACCAGGGGTACTACCAAAGAAGGGATAGCTACCCTTCCCGGGATCAGCCCAGGGGAGAAAACAGGGCCCCGTATCAGCCTGAGCGGGTTTCCCAGTTAGAGCACCAGGTTCAAAACATGGCGCGGGATCTGGGTCACATACTGAGGGCTCAGCAGAACTCTCAGATCGGCATGCCGGTGCAGAACGCACCCAACTCTGGACCTGGTGCCCCAGAACAATGACAGGGGCAGCACCCCGATAACTCACCGGTTCCCAGGGAGGAGGCACAAAGGGAAGGGGGGTGTAAAGCCTTGGAGGAAGCTTCCTTCCTCACTTGTAAACAGCCCCTGGAAACCCAGGAACCTGAAACAAAATCTCTTGCCCCTGAAAGTCTGCCTCCTAAGGAGCAGAGGGGGGGTAGGAGAAACAAAAGACCCAAACAGACTCAGTTTGAGGAGGAGGTACAGATCTTCCAATTTCAGGGAGAGGGATCCTCAGAGGATCCTGGGAAAAGGATCTTCTCCTTCAGAGAGGGGCGAACACCTCCCAAAGAAAAATGGGTCCCAAGGGATGTCAATTCAGACTGGGGAGATGTGGAGACTGAGCTACTGCCGCCCACCATCTCATCCCAGAACCAACAGCAAGAAAATCCTCTGGTTCAAGCCCATCCTGGTGACTGCCTCCAAAAAGGGGGGGGCGGCCCAGAACCGGAGCCAGGGGAACCCACAATGGCTCTGATCTCCAGTTGCCAATTTTTTCTTTCAGATTCCCAAGGCTCTCCACAGAATTCTGCCCAAATCTCTTCGCTAGCAATGTCCAAAACCAGAAAGTTAGCCCACCAGTTGTCCAAAAATGTGCATTATCTGTGCCCCCTTGAGGAGAAGGAGGGAAGATACTATGCCCCGGTACAAGTACAGGGGCAGGGTACGATTTTGGCACTGGTGGACACTGGATCTCAAGCTACCCTTCTGTCCAGAAGGGCCTTTGACGAACTGAATGCAGGAAGGGGAGAGAATTACCAAATTCCTCTCACCTCACTTCCTGGACAACTCCAGAACTTTGACGGGAAGGAAATTCCCGTCGAGGGGACGGCAGACTTGGACATTAAAATTGGGCGACACAAGTTGAAACACCCAGTCATAGTTGTGACTCCAGAGGGCACCCCTTGTTTACTGGGGAATGACCTCCTGAGAAGGTTGTCACCCCTAATAGATTGTGTAAACAAGGTCCTCTGGACCCAGACTAGCCGACCAATAAAATTAAAACAGAGTGTCAACCATGTTAGTTTAAACGGCACCTGCCACATGGTTGAACAAAAATCTGACCAAGTAGAATTTCACTTCCAGAATAGCCAAATTCCAGACGTGACAGTAATAGCAGTAAGACAACAGACTGGTGATGGAGGGTCCTCTCTATTTCTGAAAATCAACCTTCCTTCCAGTTTAAAGTGGTACTCCACGCTGGAAGGAAACACTCTGAGATTCTATACTAATCCACAATCAGAAACTCCCACTCCAATAGTCCAGAAAGATGTGAAATCAGCTCAGAGCCTGGCTGATATTCAGCAAATTGGAGAGCAGTTGTTCATCCCTGTTCAGTTAAATGATGGGAAGGACTCTGTTCTCGCTCGAGTGTGTGTGAACAACGGTAAAAGCTTCATCAGCGAAGCCATGTTCCGCCAACTCCCAAAAGATCCAGCCATTCCCACATTCAAACTGATAGACAAATGGGAAATGGACCTGGAAGCACCCAATTCCAAACATCTCCTGCCAAGCAGGTGTATGCTCAAAATCTCCATTGGCAACAAGAGCATAGTCCACAATTGTTGGGTCGTGCGAGACGTCCCTGCCGCCTTTTACTTAGGCAGTGACATTCTCAATCGCTTTGCCATTAGTTTGGACCTAATAAACTTCAAAGCTTGGTCCCGATTAGCGGATAATCCCATGGGCTTTGATGATCCAGAAAAAGCATTTAGGTCAGCTCAATTGCTACCTTATGCAGTTGAAATTCAGATTAAAGAGGAAGTCACCATCCCAGAAAGGACCCGACAATTCTCCCTGGAAGTGAAAGTTAAAAGAGGACAATATTTGCAAAACCCTGATGCTTACATACATCTAAATGCTTCTCTCCAACAGCAAGGGTTAGGGGTAAACCCAACACCATTAGTCAACATAGGACATGACACCATTCCAATAGAGGTGGATAACAGCGACTTAAAGAGTATTACTCTAGCCGCAGGCACCATTATTGGAATGGCGGTTGATGACCGACATTTTTCCATAGATTTAGGTAATGAACTGTTAGGGCCAATCCCCAAGGACTGCTTTGACAGTGATGACAATACAACACCAGACAGGATTTTTACCCGGCAAGGGGGGAACTTCCTGGTGTACACCTCTTGCCCCTATGGTAAGGAAGATGTGACTTGTGACTTCAGGAGGGATGAGGTGATTTTCCAGGTCCATGAGGGCTGCCTTTCCCACCTGAAGCCTCCGGTCCAAATCAGCACTCTGACCTGGGACTTCTCCACCCAGCTGGAGGAGGCCGCGGAGATAGCCAAACCAGAAGTCTTTCCAGGCTTCAGGCAGATGGTGGAAGAGAGAGTCAACCTAGCAGATGCCTGTGTGACTCTGGAACAAAAGCAAAAGTTGAAACAAGTTTTCTTGGATTTCCAAGATCTCTTTGCGGTAGACTCATATGACTGTGGTCGCACTGACATCCACACAACAACAATCCCCACGGACCCTGGCATGACTCCAGTGTTTGTGAAGCAATATCGCTTGCCTCTCGCATCAATGGAGTCCCTTACTGAAATAATTAAGAACCTTGAGTCCCGGGGAATAATCCGTCCAGTTCACAGCACCTTCAATAATCCGGTGCTGGGAATATTGAAGCCAAACGGCCAGTGGAGACTCTGCGCCGACCTCAGGGAGCTCAACAAACGGGTCCATACTTCCCGATGGCCTCTGCCCTACATTGACCAAGGGCTGGCCCAGATCCAGGGGTCACAGGTATTCACTGCAATAGACCTGACCAATGGATACTGGACCGTGCCGGTCAGTAGGGAGGACCAATACAAGCTGGCTTTTACCTTTGGGGGCCAGCAGTACACCTGGACCCGGACTCCCTTCGGATACCTTAATTCCGGTAATGTGTTCAATATTTTCCTACATAAGGCCATGCCCGACCTGGGTGCGAGGGGTAACCTGGCTTATGTAGATGATGTCCTCATCAAAAGTTCATCTGTGGAGGAACACATAGCGGAGATCCGTTATGTTCTGACCCAGTTGAGGGCCGCCGGAGCAAAACTTTCCTTTCAAAAAGCACAGTGGTGTAGAACCCGTGTTAATATCTTGGGGCATGAGATTACTCCTCAGGGTCTCTGTCCCCAGGAAAAGAAAGTGGAAGCACTTCAGAAACTGAAAGACCCCACAACTCTGCGGGAACTAAGGAGCCTCCTTGGACTGACTAATTACAGCAGAAAGTTCATTGAGGGCTACGCAGAGATCACCAGACCCCTGATTCATCTCCTGAAGGGGGGGGGGGTCAAGTGGGAATGGGGTCCAGAACAAGCCGAGGCAGTAAAACAACTCAAGAGAAGCCTCTCACAAGCGCCTTGCCTAGCTTACCCTGTCAGAAACAAGGAGTTCTTCCTGGAGACGGGGTTCTCTAATACGTGCTTGACGGCAGTGTTATACCAAAAGCATGACAAGGTCAATAAAGTAGTCTCCTATGCGAGCAAAACTTTATCCTCTGTGGAGGAAAAATTCAACGATTGTGAGAAGGCACTCCTGGCAACGGTGTGGGCATTGAAGAATTACCGCCCGTTCATCCAGGGGGAACACATCATAGTGGAGACTCCACACCAGCCTCTGCAATATCTCCAAAGTGACAGAATCCGGGCCGGAAATGTGAGTAATTCCCGAATTACTTTCAGGATTCTATCAATGCAAGGCTTTCCTGTGGAGGTCAGATATGGCCAAAACAAGAAGAGTCCCCTCGCGCAAGGTCTGGCTGACTTGCATGATTGTGCCAGAGAAAACTGTCTCGAGGACGAAAGTCTAAAAATCAAGGACAACATGGAGGCATACCTTAATTCCCCACACAAAGTCTTTGAAGAGGACAAGTGTGAGGGAATGCCCACTGTCTATGTGGATGGATGCTCTTACCATGTTGACAACAACGGGGAGAAAGAACTGGTGGCCGGCGTAGGGAATGCATGGGTGAATGAGTTCCCAGAACCCTCCGCTGGATACAAAATTGGTCCCCGAAGTAGTCAGGTGGCAGAATTGATGGCTGTGCATCAGGCCATCCTCACTGCAGTCCAGCATCAACTCCACGAACTGGTCATAATCACAGGTTTGGATTATGTACGGAACAGGTTCGTGGAGCACCTGGTTAATTGGAAAACCAGAGGCTTGTTATGTGCTAACAACAAACCCTTGAAACATGGGAAGTTGATCCAAAACATTGATGATCTGGTCACCTCGAAAGGAATGACCATCTATTGGAAGAAGATCAAGGGTCATTCCAAAATAGAGGGACCAGACAAAACTGGAAATGACTTAGCTGATCAGCTGGCCAAAACCGGGGCCATCCAAGGGGATCTAATTGAGATTGAGTCCCTGTTGGGGGAAATCCAGGTCCCTGCTATCACTAGGTCCCAGACAAATGCTCATAACGACCTTTCAATTGCACAATGGAGTAAGGAGACCCCTGATGCTGATTTGATTACCGCTCAGAAGGGGGATCCAATAATTGGTAAATTTTACCAGCACATTGAGGACCCTGAGAACTTTCCCCTGACGGATACCGATTACATTGGGAAAGAGGACCTAAGAGTGTTGATGAAATGTCCAAAAATGTTCCGAATCCAAGACGGTTTGCTGGTAAGGAAATCCAAAGCTGGCCACGATCAGTGGGTGGTTCCTACCTCATTCCGAAGCCTGATGTTAAGTCACGCCCATGATGCGGCCACCGCCGGTCATAGGGGGTTTCACACAACATTGGAAATCTTAAGAGAGGTTGCATACTGGCCACACATGGGGCAGGACCTCGACCAATACTTGAAGGGGTGTCTTGTGTGTGCACAATTTCAGCCATCATCCCTCACGCACCGTGCGCCTCTCCAAAAGAGGGGGATGACACTGCCATGGTCAGATTTACAAATCGACTTTGTAGGCCCCGTGATTCGCTCTGCTAGGGGGAATAAGTACATGTTGACTGTGACATGCTTGTTTACCAAGTGGGTGGAATGTCTCCCAGCCCCAAATTGAAAGGCAGAAACCGCAGCTGCCTTGATGATTAACCACATCTTTTCCCGTTTTGGTCTACCTCAAAGGATTGAGTCAGACAGGGGTAGCCACTTCACCAGTGAAGTAATGACAAAGATGTGGGAGATACTGGGGGTCAAAAGGAAGTTGCATATTACTTACCGGCCAGCTTCTTCTGGGGCAGTAGAGAGATATAACCGAACCATTGTGAGCATATTAAAGAAGTTTGTGGCAGATTCTGGGCCAAGTTGGGACATCCGATTACCTCTGGTCCTAATGGCCATCAGATCTACCCCTTCATCTGCAACCAAAATGTCACCATTCGAGTTGATGACTGGACGCAAGATGGTGCTTCCCCAGCATTTGCTCTATAGGACCCAAGAGCAGACACTAATAAATGCCTCCACAACTCACGAGTATGTGGAGAATTTAAGGAAACACCTCCAACATGCTTTTGCTTATGCTCAGCGGAATCTAGAAAGATCAGCTGATAGCATGAAGACCCACTATGACCTGAAGACTTCCAGGAAGGAATATCAGGTGGGGGAACGGGTCTATCTATACAACTTCCAAAGAAACCAGGCAAAACAGCGGAAATTCTTGCCTACATGGAAGGGACCCTTTGAGATTATAGACAAAATCTCCCCTGTGGCCTACAAAATCCACATCCCCAAAGGTCCTTTGGCAGCGGGGGAAGACAAGTGGGTCCACATAAACCAGTTGAAATGTTGCCATCCCAGGCACACTCTGCAACAACTGGAGGAATCCTCTGGAATCCTAGCGGGTACTGTCTCAGACTAATTCAGTTACAACCATAAAACATACCACATCTAGTCTCTACAATATTGTGATTTGCATGAAACTGTCTCTTAGTTACACTGTTTTTTTTCAAAATAAGAATGTAATGTTTCGTTATGATGAAATGCATATGCTGCCCCACTATCTCAACAGTGGTGGAAAGACGTCTATGAGTAGGTATTGCCGCTCTTCCTTTGTCGTCCTAGGAGAAAGAAAATCTGGAGACTGGCCAAGGAGGACGATCTGGAAACCGGGAGCAGAGACGCAAGGGGCCCGGGGTACCGCCCAATATTCCCATCAGGACCGGCGAGGAGAACCGATCGATCAGTACCGGATGGAGGAAAAGATGCTGAACTGTGCCATCTATTGGAAGAAGATGAGGAAACATCCCAGGTCTTGCGAGTCCCATTAGTGAAATAGAATGGCCATCGCAAGAGGGGGGCTTGTGGGATGTTTTTATCCACGCATCCAAGCCCTACCTCAAAACTGTGCAGTACTGACATGGAAAACATCATGACGGCCAGAGCTTCCCAGAAAATGCACAGGGAAATGCATGAAGAATAGGCTGCCACTCATTTTTGCCGATGTTATGGGCACAGAAGGACACTGCCTAAAACCACAAGTGGACTACCCACACAGTAGTCTGAAACCATTGGGAATGGCAATGCTGATTGCCAAAAGCAAACCCATAACTGTTGGGAATTCATTTTCTTAAATCCCAAAAAGGGGTGCAGTACCAGTACTCACCACTATCAGAAAGCCGGCGTTTTAAAACAACACCAGATTTTACTTTTTTGTAGAAAACTGAATAAATGAACCCAAAGCAAGCCAAAGAAAGACTTACTGAGAGGTGGATCCAATGTAAAGTTATATTCTGAAGTGACTTGAAGGTTTATAACAAGACTGGCTGAGCTGTGGATTTCAGCAGTTTAAGTAAATTTGGACTGAAAGACACTAAAAATCTAAATGTTTAAAAGAAATGAGTGACCTACTTTTGAATGTCACATAGGCTGCAATTGTTTAAATGTCATAGTTTTAAACTTAGAATCAGCATTCTAGCTGCATATGTAAAAATGTTTAGTTTTATTTGAACGCAGAAAACTGGGGAACAGAAATGACATGTAGCTAAAAACTGGCTTAAAGAGATTCCAATTTTGCCTGGCAACTACCCCCCATCAGGAGTGAAACTTGAGTCACAGCTGTGTTCCCAGGCCTATCTGCCTTTTGCTGGCCACACTAAGGATATGCCATCTCTCTGATAATTGAATTAAGGGGAGCCCCCACAGAATACAGGAGCTCTGAACAAAGCCCTGTCCTGACTCAGGCAAATGTTTTATTGGCGGGAGTCGTAAATGGAGCTTCCTCCTGGAAGGACAGGGGAGGGGCACTGCCTGTGAGAGCACGCTGGCTTGGCAGAACTGGAAAAACCAGAAATTCAACCTTGTGCTGGGGGGAAACCACACCCCTTTGGGGCCAGAACATAACTCTAAAAAGATGGATCATTCATAGAGCGGACTTGTGAAAATTATTTAAATGATACCATAATTCTTGTGATTTTTCTGCCCACATTTTAAGACGTGTTAGGACCCGGTGGTATGTTCAGGGGGGTTTTAGCGGAAAAGAGGATATTACTCAAAATGTGTGCATGTGAAAAATCTGACACTTCATCAACTAATGTCCATACTCCTTGCGCACATGTGTGTAAATTTGGGTTAATGTCCGAAATTGCAAAATCAGTTAAAAAGTGCAAATATTGCCCTTTCTGAATGCAAGCCCCCAGGAAGAGCAGATTTGGACAGGGTATACCTCCTGTGATATGTGAAGGGTGCATGTAATTTTAAACAAATGTGTACCTGTGCAAATATGCCTTTTGGATCAAAATATAGATTGTGTGTAAGTTGACAGGGGTGGGTTCTCTGTATCATAAACAGACCTCATCATGATGACACTTCATTTCATTCCCCCAATCAAGTGGAAGCGGATGAAGTGGCCAATGACAAGTGGAGAGGGGTAGGGGCTAGTGATGCTGCACACACACCCATTTTCAAAACACATAAAAGCAGACCGACAGGACAGATAGGGACCTTCAAATCCATTTGCAGCTGGAAGCTCTGCCGGGAAAATCCATACTTTACCTCCATCAATCTCTAGAGAAAGCTGTGCAGAAAGATCCAGACTTCAAATCCATCAATCTCCAGAATCCAGAGAGAGAGCAGACCCAGACCAGACCGCTGTTAGCAGAACCAGAGAGAGCTGACCCAGATCACTGTGAAGTGCAGAGACCAGAGTCCAGTCTAAAACCTGACCAGATCCGTGGCGAGGCCCATTTAATTCAAGAATATAGTGTGAGTACCTAGCAAACTGTGCAGAACCAATCTCTTAGTTAAAATAATATAATTCAATCTATTTTAATCTAAGTAGAACTGCCTCCTAACTGTCACCTGTCATTTGTAAAGCTGTCACCTGTCATTTTCTAGTTGCAAGCTGCACTTGTCTTTTTGAACTTTAAAATTTCAAATCTGAAAAACGACCTTTATTTAATCGCTCATATCTCCGTGACCGTTCGTGCTAGAGACTTGCAGTAACTTTCCTCTGAACGCTGGGAATCGTGGCTTTTCTACGAACCTAGAACTGCATTCCTACCCCCTATAGTTTCGCCGCAATCGTGAAAAACGCACTCGCGAATTTGCCGCGATTTGCAAATTTCTCAACGTGTGAAAACAGCAGTTTTCTTGCTTTCAGTTGCCAAAAATTCGTTTAACCTGCTAGTTACTCCTAGATCCTTGCTAAAGTGAGCCTGAACTCATCCCAAGTATATTTCACTCACCCTGAACCTCTAGAGGGAATTAAAAGCATTTTAGCATATTTTTCACTTCATTGCCAGCACATGTAAAAGCATTTTGGGCCTGTGTTTAAAACTCCGATCTGTAGTCTAAGCTTGCTGGGGTGAACTGAATCACATTTGATTGCATTTCTGAGAACTGTGTGCTTTCCTTCCATTTCCTTGCATTGCATAAAGGGGGGAGGGGATTGCCAGAGAAAAGTGATTACATTGTTTTGTTGAAAGCATATTGAGTATTTTCTGTACTGCATTTTCATTCCACCTTGCATCCATTTGAAACCATAAAGTATTGTTGTCATCTTATCCATCCTATAACCACTCATCATTGATTATAAAGAAGTGTGCTAGTGCCAGACTATCCATTATTGATTACTGCTCAGATTAAGTGTGATATTCAATTATTAATTTATTATAAAGTGTGATATATATATATTGTTTAAATTATCAAATAAACCTTTTTAACTTGCAAAACAGAACTACTTCTTGGCTCAGTGGGGTCAGGAGGATTCCAAGAGAGGGGTGTTATATAGGGGTAGTCATCCAGAACGCATGAACTGGACATAAAGATATATCAATAAGGGTTTCCATTCAGTATCCCAGACTAGGCATTGACTTAGCTGTAGTGTTGAATTGAATCCTCTTACAGCGGTCAATGACCCTGCCACAGTGGATGTTGCTGCGCAGGGTCCATTCCAGGGCACCCAGCCGCCACTGACGCAAGTCAGGCCTTCGGTCGTCCTTCCACCTGCCACTCCCTTGGCTCAATCCACCAGAGCCACTGGCCATACTGATCAAGGCGGCATTTGCCAGCCAGGGTCCGCGCCACTATCCAAGAGGAGGAAGGTTGCACCTGCAGCACAGGCTGGGACCCCACACACAGCCACAACCTCCTGCATTTCGAGGAAGAAGCCTTTCTGTGTGCAGGAACTGGACTTCCTCATGGACTACATGCGGGACCACAACCGTGACATGCTAGTGGGATCTAATTGTCAAACTACGGCTGCCCATGATGATACCCACTGGAAGCAAGTTGCGGAAAATGTGAGTGCATTCGGCCATGAGGTGCACACGGCGCAAGAGTGCAAAAAGCGTTGGAATGACCTCAAACGCAGCGCTAAGGCAAAGCGTGCCTCAAATGACAACATGAATCTGGTGACTGGCAGTGGGCCAGCACCTGAGGAGGAAGACCTCACTCCGCACGAGTCACTCATTGCGGAGTTCATACCACCTGAATTGGTCGAAGGAGTGGGAGAGATGCAGGACTTTGATGCTCAGTCCAGTGAATGTTGCTGCGTGTTTGTCGAGGCCATGTGTGTTTTACTTGTGTGATGTGCTCTGCATGACTGCCACTACATGTCATGTGTACATGGTTCAGATGTGCAAGTCATGCAATGCTTCACTGATGCATGGCTGCTCTGCAGGATGGTGGACATGTGGAGCAGACAGGGAATGTCCATCACCACACTTGCACCCTACTCACATGCTGGTCACCTCGATGCCCCTCCGGTCCATGTACCAGCTCACTGGCCCTTCTGCATGTAGCCTGGGGTGTCCTTCCTCTCTGTACTGGGACTATGTCATTGCATGACTGAGGTGCATGTGTCCTCTGCCTGCATGCGGGTACTCCACATAGGCATGCTCCCTTGCCCCTCCACCCCCCGCACCCTAATTTGACCTTTGCACTGATGTGCATAATTTTGCCGTAATGCAATGGCCTGTTCATGCCTCCTGTGTACATGCTAACTTCCACCAGCCAACCTGCCAGACACATGCAGTGGGGTACATCCTTTGTCCTTGATGCAGGGTGTCTCACTTGGACTGTGCAGATGGCAGATGCTCCGCAGGGACATGAGTGCCCATTCATGCTCCATGTGCATTCCATGCATGCCCCTATGTGTCCTTGAGTGGATGATCATTGTAGTACGTGTCCAGGGTGACCTACATATCATGGTATTTCATCAGCCTTCCCATGCCCACTGTGGCTCAGACCTGCGTCCCACACATGTTTACTGTGTGGCAGTCTGTGTGGCTCACAGGCCTCACCCTGTTTATGGCCCACTGACTCTGTCCAACTGGTGTAGTGTCTGCTGCACACATGGGTGTACTACTGAGGGTTCATCATGTGTCCTGCTTACTGTCCCATCATCATCTGCTGTGTTGTCAGTTGACTCAGATGATGCAAATGATGCTAGTCAACACTGTCTGCCAATACACAGGTCTCTGGTCATCCTTTTGATACCATGCAAGGCCTCCCTGCATTTCCACTTAGGGGGAGGGGTGGTCTGCAACCCATTGCATTCACATCGCACGTGATGCCTGAACTTGACCTTGCACTGCCTTCACGTTTCCTGATACACATCATGAAGTACTTGTACATGTAGACAGTGAGTGACATACAAATGTTCTGCACTGCATCGCCCACTTCTGAGCCGTATAACACCCTTCTACATGCCTAATCACTGAAGCAATGTCAAGTGACCCGGCATGCATGGCAGGTTCTCTTTTGTGTGTGACATGTCTGCGTCATGTGTTGGCTGTCTCTGTGATGTCTACGTGTGTGTGTGTGTGTTGTGTGCTTTTAACATGTGTAGTGATATTTTTTTCTCTCTACTTTTCAGATGATGACACAATGGAGCCAGAGGATGGTGTTGTCATGCCAGGCACAGGGTTGTTATCACTACAGCAACCCGGCACAAGTGGGGGTCGTGAGGTGGTAGACCACGAGAACACACATGTGCTACAGACCATCTTGTCTTTGGCTGGCAATGAGTCCAACCCAGATGACCACTCTGACGTCCATGTCGAGCTGGATGTGCATCAGGTCCATACGTCAGAGGTGAGTGATTCTGATGTGGACACTCCTCTGTCCGCGACACCTGCACTGAGGGGTCAGACAGTGGTGGGACCTCTGCCTGTGGTGGATCGGGATGCTGGGTCACCCTCCACACCAGTGGCTGATGGGCCTGGGCCATCACGTTGACAGGGGCATGTAGTCGTGCAGCTGCGGGCGGTGCCAACCCAACGAGGACGGCCGGTCCTGCAGGTGTCAAGCCCAGCAATGCGTGACCGCGCACCACCGAGGTATACTGAGTGGGAGCAAGACATGACTGCCAATTCTTAACGCCAGGGGGCAGCAATGGAAAACATCGCTGTGAGCATGGAGCGTGTGGCCAATCCGTGCTTCCCTCTGCTAGGCAGGTGCTTCTCCAGCAGTGGGCGGCACAGTCCACGGACCACTCGCTCAGGCTGAGCATGGCGGCCTCAGACAGGGCACGCCAGGCTGAAATGTTGTCTTTGCGTCAAGCGATTGCTGCTCACGCAGAGGCACACATGGAGGCCCTGAGGGTTGAGTATGAGCCCCTCATTTCCACTCTGGGTGTCCTCTTGATGTCCCACAGGGAGCAGTCAGAGGAGAGGTTTGAGCAGCTTGAGCGTACCATCTCGGCTGAGCTACGTGCTTGCTGGGAGGTGCATCAGTTGTCCAGCCAGGCCTTGCAGGAAGAACTCTGTGTTACATGTGTTACCTTGCAAGAGGAAGCACGCATATCACGGGAGGTTCTGCATGCAGACCAACGTGTCATCGCCGCACAGAACCAGGCTCACCCGTCCGGGAGACTTGCTGCCGACGAGGGGCAAGCTGCGGCTAGGCGTGGTCAGGCTCCTGTGCCACGTCCTCCGTTTCAGGATGAGCCAGACTCAGACGACGAGGTATCTCCCACACAGGTCGGGCTGTGCAGGCGTTGAGCCCATGGAGGTTTTTTTTCCTCAACATCATCGCATGTGGGTGTTGAGCTGCACTGTGTACCTCCCCCTTCCCGGGTGCCTCCCCCCCCGGGTTGTATGTGGCCATTTTTGATTGTTTTTTTTAGTTTAGTTAGTTAACATTCGATTTGACAGTTAGTTTAATTAGGTAATGTAGGTTTTTTATAGTTAGTGTAATTAGTTAATATAGTTTAAAATTGCTTGTCTATTGTACTTTCATGTGACGGTGTGGTGCTTTGTGGCTTTTGAAAGCATCCACTGTCTGTTCCAGCTGGGCCCTTCAAGCTTGTCTCGTGTATATGTTTGCAGCTTGGGGTCCTGACTGACATAGGCCACTCCTGCTTCCCTTATCCATGGGCTCGCAAGGATGGTTCGGTGTTACAGTCTATTTCACAAGGGCTTTGGACTGTCATATCTGTGGCCTGTCTGCTGCTGTGCTACTTGTGTTAACACCCCTAGTGGGGATTGTAGGGGTCTTATCGACGGCATTTCAGCATTAGGAATGGGTAGTTTTATGAATCAGGTGTTCATTTATTGCTATACTTTGTGTTGTATGTTAATTTTCTTTGCTGTACATGTGCCTGATGCACTTCATTCTGTAGAGAGTGTCCGCCACACTTTGCCTGTCAAAGTCACACTGATGGTGGCATGGAATCTGATGTACGTCTCTGACATGGTCCAGTCACAACCAGCATGAAGAGACACACACAGGGGACTTTCCAGCGTTAATTCTGGGTTTTGTGCCATTTCAGCAGGAGAATGAGCCTCCAGATCACCTTTGCTGGCAAACATGGGCCAGTGTACGTCTGGCAGCTGGCCACATTCAGTGGTGCAGACATGCGCATGTGTGCACTAGCAGTGCCACAGGGCTTGTGTTCATACATCCAACAGAAGCAGACATGTTTCCAGGAACTCCAGGCAAGGTGAGCAGCACAAGGGGCATACACCACAGCCAACCTTCCACCAGGCCTGTTGCACATGTATGCTAAGTAGCGCCATTGACGGTGAGCTTGGACAGTTATTGGTGTTGAAGCGCACAGTACAGCTAAAATTAGTGGGTGGACACATGGCAAGTTGCTTTACAAGTTGTCAGGGGCACATGCAGGGGATGTCACACCTATCCTCCAGTCCACCATGCTCCATTGAAGTAGATGTATAAGCCCAGTAGCGTTCAAAGCTTCAAAGCCGGAAAAAATAGAGCTGCGCACAGGGACACCCAGCGAGGGGCAGACTCGTGTGCAGTGCATATCATTTGCATGTTCAAATGACACATGCACTACCTATTTTATTTGGGGGATGCCAGAACACTACTTGTTCTGACGTCGTACCTTGCTATATGCGTGTAGCTGCTTACCCAGGCACCATTGCATGATGTGTGAATCTTGACACATTGGTCTTCCATTTGCCACGCGCCCACGTGTGCCTGACTTACTGCATTGACAGTGTATGAACCATCATGGGGGGAATCTTACATATGGGTACGGAGCAGCAGACAAGAGTGTTTGTTTGTGGAGGAGTTACTTGCTTTGGGGCATGTATGGTGTTGTGTGTGTATGTTATAGACACACACAGATTAGTAACTCTTACTATCTTTACAGCATTGAACTGCTCCTGTTATCAGACCTGAGAGTGCGCAGGCAGGAGGCCAGCACTCACCCCAGAGATACGTCTCTCTTTGAGTTCCATTTGAGTCATTTGGTACAATGTGCATGATGTACATGGTTTATCTGATTGAGTATGTGTTATCATGAATAGTAGATTTTTGTCTTTTCCCTACTTTCCCTTGACAATCCAACTGCCCTCTCCTGCCCCTCTTTCTGGTTATCCAGAATACCAATGCCTATTCTGTCAACATTTCCCTGACCCTCCTTCCCCACTGTGGTCTCAGAGGCCTGTGTAAGTTTGACCTTGCAGGCGGCCAGACCATGGAGGGGGTAGTTGGTTCATGCCACTCCTGCGCCTGGACCCCGGAGAAGTGACACTACCCATCAGTTGGTGCTGCATTATTGTATATTATGTACCAAACCTGGTACACATCATGTTGTAGCATTGTTTAAGTGTGCTAACTTGGTTGTTCCATCATTGTGCTTGTACATGTGCTTTGAAATTTACTGCTACTTCAAGACATCTACTGGAGACTCTTCAAGTGTTTTTGATGCCTACAGGCTTTTTGCCTGGCTTGTGTGTTTGGCTCCTTTGAGTTCTCTTTGATTTGGTATTTTTGCCAGTCAAGGTGGCCTCTGAGGGTGCTGGACACTATTTATACGCAAGGTGGAAGATGGAGACAAAGGGGTAGGGTGATCCTGTGGCCAGGTAGACTTCAAGGAAGAAGGCTACATACCCCAGACACAGTTGTTCAGTATGTCATGGTGATATGTGAATGAGGGAGGGTGTTTGGTTGTTGGACAGTTGTCTTGGCCTGCAGTGTGATCGGCACCCTGACATTGTTATTGTGGTGTCCTATGTACATGATCTGTTCTGCTGGTCAATGCCCGTTCCTGTGTTGTGTTTACCTTTCAGGTGTGAGGGGATTGGTGTGCTTTGATATGCTGGGGTGTGCACATGGGCAATGTTCACATGTGATGTGTAGAGGACACTGATGTTCACTTGATTGGACATGCATGTATCGAGTGCATGTCCCTACTGACACACACAGTCGCACTATGATCCACCACATGTACATCCACCCTTCCATGTCCAAATGTGCACACAGTTGGCCTTCTGGGGACCACTGTGTCCCAGCAGCACATGATCTATGACCATTGGTGGATCCTCTACATGCGTCAAATGTTTATTTATTAGTTTATTTTGTCCTTTTCATGTGATGCTCAAGGTGTGTCTCTGACACAATGGCTGGTCACTATGCTGTGTGCTGAGCAGTGTGTTGCAGGAGACGCACGCAGCAGACGTATTCAGGAGTAGGAATGTTGCCTTGCCCAATGTGCATGTGAACAGGCATTGATTGTTAAATTCATGCTACAACTGTTGGAATGCATTTGGGTATGACTTGTTTTGTGGGGGAGGTTGTTGCTCAGTCATTTCATCAGATTCCATGACAGGCAGCATTGTGTGAAGCCACCTTCCATTTATCACATGTCACTTCATTTATTATTGGTAATGTGTTGGTCTTTTGCTATTGCTTGCCATGTCATGGTGTGTCAAACAAGGGTGATGTGGTTTAGGAGGGTTTGGATGACATACCAGGGATTGTGATGGCCTGTTTTGCAGGGGTGTGTGGTACGCACCTTTCATGTGTTCCTTTGGGTCACACACGATTGTTTATGTTTTAGTAGCTAGGGATGCACACAATGTAGCACTTCCATGGCAACATTCTCAGGGTGGTAAGGTTGTGACAATTGACTGTCTCTTTGTCATCATCGATTGTCACCTGGTATGTGCCAAGCCTGTGTGCACTCCACAGGGGTGGGAGTTTAGGTGAAAAATGTAGCCACAAGCTGGGTCTGGGCTGCCTCGCCACGTGCCCTATCCCCTCCCATGGGCAGCACCTGTGCCTGTGGTTGGGGATGTGGGGGCACCACCATGTCCACCGGTACACCCTGCCATGTAGCAACATTGTGCAGGACACATGCTGCCACAATTATACTGCACACTAGTAGGGGTGCATAGAGTAGCTGCCCACCAGAGCGGTCAAGGGAGCGGAAGCGTGACTTTAGCACTCCGAATGTGCGCTCCACTGTGCCCCTGGTTGCAAAATGGGCAGCATTGTATCTTACCTGGGGTGGTGTGGTGGGGTTCCAGATTGGCGTCATCATGTGGTTGCTAAGAGGGTAGGCACTGTCCCCTGGAGAGGTGATAATGGTTGTGATTATTGGGGTTTGTGTATTTGTCTGTGTGTGACATGCATGCATGTGCACGGGCATTTGTACTCACCTAGGAGCCATGTGTCGCCATGCTGCCTAGCTTCCAGGACCCGGCTCAGGGCAGACATTCTGTTTATGAAACTGTCATGGGTGGAGCCTGGGTAGTTTGCATAGACAGAGGTGATGATTCCCTTTGCATCGCATACCACCTGCATGTTGATGGAATGCCAGTGCTTGCGGTTTCGATAGATGTGCTCAGTGGCCCTAGGTGGACGTAGAGCCACATGGGTGCAATCCATGGCACTGAGCAATTCGGGGAAGTGTGCCACCCTGTAAAAGTACTGGACTACGGCCTGCCTTTCTGCGGGTGTTCTGGGCATGTATATGTGCCTGCGGACTGTGGGGCACGCAGTCATGATTGCCAACACCTGGTGTAGGCAGCGTGACTGCGTGACCTGTGAGACGCCCCCACTATGGCAGTAGTCCGCTGAAATGACCCAGTGGCCAAAAATTGCAGGCCATTGAGCAACTTCTCCAAGGGGCTCAATGCTTGGGAGCAGAAGGTGGGGGATGTAAGGTCATCTTCCCACTCCCTGACCAGGTCTAGGATGATACGAGGTGAAAACCTATACCTGCCGTAGTCCTGGTCGTCAGTCATCCCAAAAAGGCTAGTCCGGGGGGAAAAATGCGGGCCCTGGCTATTCTCCTCCTCCTGCGGTGTCCCACGATCAGTGCTGCGACAAATGGGGCATTCATCGTAGCTGGATATACGTGTTTGTTGTTTGCGCGCACTTTTATGCTGTGCGCGGGGTCGCTTACGCCTGCCTTCCTGTGGTGGACGTGTTGACGCCTGTGCGTGTCTTTTAGCGTGCGCTTGTTTCCCATATTCAATTCCATGAATACGAGTTGTTCGCGTGCGTATGGGCATTCCGTGTATTTCCCTGCAGTTCTTCCCCAGTTACGCCTTCTTTTTCACGCGTTGTTCCCCATTCCGCGTGTTACTCCCCGTGTCCCGCCCCCTTTTTGGTGTGTGCGCCGGTGTTGTGCGCTTTCCCTGTGCACATCGCGCACGCTGTTCGGGTTGTTGCAATGACGTGTGCGCCCGTGTGCGCCACGCACGGATTTGGCGCACAACCAGTGGAAAACAAGCGCAGGCTCTTCCTTGAATCGCACGCGTGTATGTGCGCTTGCTTTTTCACGCTTGCGCCACCTTGTGCCAGCTTGCGGTAAGATATTCGGCGCACATTTGTTCCATGAATCGGCCTGTTTGTTTCTACCAATCAAGGCACTTTTTATGTCTATTAATTTATGTTATTTACCTGTTCATGTCCCTGATACCTGTTCTCATAAAATCACCTCCATCTCTTGGTCTTTTTTTATTCATTAGCAACCCAGGCGGGAAGCCAGCCAATCAGGCTCTCCCCACCGCCATCTCCCCCACCCCCATTTTTGTTCTTTTTTAACCCCCTCCCCCTCACTTACCTTATTTTGGCTAATGCAAAATGCAAGTAGCCCTTGCCGCTGCAGCCACACCTTCCTCTCAGCTTCCAAAGGCCGCCACGGAAAGGGACCCCCTCCTTCACTTTCCAGGGCAGCCATGTTGGTAAAGGATTTTCCTTCCTACAATGGGACGGCCACAGCGTCCCGTGGTAGGATGGAAAAACATTTTTTTAGCACCCTGAGTTGCCGCTTTGGTAACCCGGGGTGCTAATGGCGTTGTGTACCTGTTGCATGGGCAACATTGGTGGGGTAACGGCCCTGGGCCCACGTTAATAGCCCTCGCTTCGCTCAGCCCATTAACTGTGGCTGTGGGTCATTACCTCCCGGTGTTGCCTGTGGAACGGGTACATAATGTTACATTATTGCAATGCTTATTGTAAAGGCATCCATCCATGGCTAGCCAACTACCCACTGCTGTTGGTTACTATGAACATCACTTCTGCAGGAAATGGCAATCTGCTTCTTAAATAATATTCAAAGATTATGTCTCAAGGTTAGTCTTGGTTTGCCACCTCGGCCACTACATTGGTACAGTGGTTCACTGTCATCCTGACTTGGGAGCTTTTCCTACAGAGGTTTCTCTCTCCTGGAAGATCTATACAGATCTCTGTACTATACAAATCAAGCCCTGTGTCAAGCCCTGTGTCTGCGGAGTAACCTGAAAGTGGATCTTAGACTCAGGAAACTGACTTAGAAATATAGGATTTACGGTCAGCAACTCAAACGCTCTAGCGTCTTCCACCTCTAATGAGGCATAATTGTTCCTGCACTGGCCCTCAGGCTTCCCACCCCCTTTGTGGAACTGATCTTGGTCAGTTGCTCAAGTGCCTTTCGCATCTGGGTGTGGTTAGTTTTGCATGGACCCTTGGTTAACCAGCTTTACCCCCTTAACCTGGTATTCCTCACCAATAATACCCTGGCTTGCCTGCCCAATCTAGGGTACTGAGTCTGTGTGGGGCAGAGTGATTGACATTACGTCCATTTACCATGCATTTCTCAATCTCACTTACCCTTTTGCCTCATTCAGTAAATTTAAATAGAGACACCTGCAGGTCTAATATATTGCAGCAAACCAGACCTATTAAGAAATATATCAGAAGGAGACAGGTCTCCGGCTGCGAGCATGCTATGCTGCTCAACCCTCCTTGCCTTCTACAGCATTTGTACAACCTCATATACTAGACAATCCCCTAGGCTCACCCATTCCACAGTTGAACATAATTTGTCCCCATATGTGTCCGACCCTATATATCAACCAATAGGACAGCTGAACCTCTATGAGTCCATGAAGTATCCACTGTGAATATCTGGTAAAACTATACAAAACCAACCTGGAGGAGGGCTGGAGGTGAGGCAACCCAATAGCCGTGTGCTCTGCACAAAGCATCAAATCAGAGGTTTTCATCCAAGTGCAATTTAACTCTCTTTGGTGTGGCTGTGCTGCCCCATTCCAATGGAGGATGACTACTCCTCAACCTGCTTTCTGTGACCCTCCTTTCCAGCGTGATGTAACTTGCTTCTCTGTCCCAAGGTACAATTCCTCTGATGAAGTCATGTCTCTAACAAGGGTGTAAGGGAGTGCACTTTGTGGAGCCCTTGGTTTATTGCACGATACAGATGGGAGGGACTGCAAATCAGGAGGGACCAGGATTTTAAGTTACCAGAACATGCCCTTGGCTCTAAGGAGATGTGGAGATCTGATTAGAACTGGTGTGGCCATCTCCCCTTCTCAGCAGTGTGCAGTCCTAGGCTTCATACACTCGCCTTATAATGATCTATGCTTGGAATGAGAGGCTCACAAGGATGTGGTCATCACATGTACAGAGAAATGCAGGCTTAGCATCCTTCAAATATCCTGTGCAAACAATCAGAAAAGATGGATGGCAGAAGTTCAGTTTTCCCGAGTGTTCATGATGTAGTGCCACAGGTGGCCTAAATGCATTCACACCACTACCAAGTCTGTATCTTCCCTATACTACTAACCACCTGTGTTAAAATACTGTATAGAAACTGTATGATTACTTCTCTCACTCCTAACATAGTGGGGGAACAACAGGACACTTAACATATGCAAAAATAATGTTCAAAACCTTTATGAACCTAGCTGGAGGGTTTATAGGAAGATCTTGTATTTGCATTTGTACTTGCATTTATTGAAATGTATAGAGCACTTTTGACAAACCACTTTACAGACATTATTGAACAGCAGAACAGAACAAATGACAGCAGTTATGATGGCTGTACAAACATTGACCGAGGGATAAGATGTTAGGTATCAGAAAGGAGGATGAGAAAGTGTTCTTATTAGACAGGTACGAAAGGCAATTTCTGAGGGAGATGAGTGGGTAGCAAGGGGCCCCTCTAGGGTCTAAGTGGAACCTAGTCCAAAAGGGACAGTGCGGATGGATCAAAATACATTGTAGAGCCTAATCTAAGAGGACCTAATGTCCCAGCTCAAGTCAAATTCCTACGGTTCCAGGGATATAACCCCTTCGTGGCTATCATCAGTTCATACACAGTCTCTGAGATTTTATAGCACTCCAGAACCTATACTTGGCTCCTTCTTGGGTTGCTTCTTGGCTCAGATATTATGATCCTCTGGCTACTGGATATCCTCCTAGGCTCCTGAAAGGTAGAAGCAGAACCACCAGCAAGTACTTATGATTTCCTTATTGCCTTGGGCATACCCACAATGATTAGCAGCAGAAATACCCCCCCCCATCATCCAGATGCTTCACAGACTTAAGATTTTCTCACCCAACTGCAATGCTTGCCATCCCAGTTGTGAACAAACAACTGTCTCTGAATGTGCTTTTTGTTCAAGATCAAGCATGGTCTGGGCTATACCCCCCAACAAGGTTGAAAACAATTCCTCTCTCCTTTAGTCTTCTCTGGCTCTTGCCGGGATCTAGACTCTGATACATTCCTTCTTATCTCAGCATTGCCAGGGACTGTAGTTTATTGCTAAACAAACGACTCCTCGTTGTTGCTCTCTCGCTCTCCTCCTGCTCCTTCAGCTCCCGGAATCTCCTTTTTAACTGCCAACCTGACTGATTGCTGCTGCCTCTTTTTATACATTATCACGGGCTGGTTCTGACTACCCCAATAATGCTTGGGATTTGTTTTGCTATTTGCATATTATCCCCAGGATACATGATTGTTTAAGGATACCTGGCTCCCACTTCCTATCATGTGCTTCCCCTGCACTAATCATTATTCTCATTTAGTGTGACCTCCCTTAATGTCCATGTGCTTAATTGTGAATAGGGTTGCCATCACCATCTTGAGGTCAGGCAGTGCCATCACTGAACTCAAGCAGCTCTGGTTGCCATCTCCCCTTATGTCTGATCTTTGTATTAGCACCCACATATATGTTTCACTGGTCCTCTAGCACCCCAGCTCTCCAAGACCTGTGGTAAACAAGGTTGTGTCTATGCAAGCAGTTTGTTGGCCAGCGGCTCTCTCCGCTGTGGAGATAGAGAAGGAGCAAGAGCAAGTTTGTTAACTGCACTCACTCTCTGAAGTACGGCTCCTAGTTTCTCTGTGTCACTGGCACAAATTTGCAGCACATTCAATATCTCCTGGGGCATGGTCTGTGGCTTCCTTTGGGGGCCAATATATAGCTAGTGTGTGAGGAAAGAGACCTTCTGGAGCACCCACCTTATACCACATCCAGGGGTTGCTTTGCATAGCGAGTGGCTTCCTCTGCCCCCACAGACTTATGCCTATCCTTCACATGTAATTTTGTCAAACAACAAGAACAGCAAGACAAAAACTCCCTTTTGAATTTCTGTAAAATGTGGGAGGGGCTTTACATATATATCGTTCAACATTTAGTTTTGCATACAGTAATTTTGGGAAAGTAAAATCGGTACCTGAGAAACCTTTTGATCATAATTCTATAAGTGTCCCAGGACAATTTGTATTTGAAATTATTTTCATTTGTCAATTGTTCTTGGCCAGACCTGAAAAGATATAACACATAGGAAAAGGGCACTTTTCAGGACTACCTAACGCTGTAAATGTAGTACTACAGTAAAGTATGTGTAGATGTGTATGGCGTGCATGACTGCACCTGTAATGCACATAAAGTGTGTGGTCTTAGATTGCATAGTGTGAGCACCACCGTGGTTAAGCACAAAAGCTTGTTGCCGTGGCCGACTATTTATATTAAAGGCATGTGTGCAACACTCACAGCCCTTGAGCGTAGGACCAACACACAAGGGCAAGTAGAGCTGCACAGCTGTAATGGGAAGCAGACTGGAAAGGTAGGCTTCATCCCCCCAGTACAACAGACAGATGGCCGCACGAGATGGACAATAGGTTAAGACCACTGAAATATTTGGAAAACCACAGTGGCAATTTCCTTAGACCACACAGACTCAAAGATGGCACACATTGTCAGTGGGTTAAACAGATTTGAAAAAATAGGTTGTTGGCTGAGGGAATTATTGTCAAAATGTCACCATCCTTTGAAAGGTTATGTATGCCTTTAAAAACAGCATTCAGGGTACCTGTATGTATGGTAGAGTGTCCGGTGGGAGGGTAACTGTATGTATGGTAAAGTTTCGGGTGGGATAAGTGTACATGTTTCAAAGCATGGATTTGTCAGTGGGGAAAGACCAGGAGTGCCGCATAAACTAAACACAGTTCCAACCTGAGTAAGAACAGACTTTGCAGTGGTGTGCTTGCCAGTCATTAGGGTTGATCCATGTCTTCTATTTTTACAATTTCTGGTTTAGTGGTACACTTTTTTGAGACAAGGAAAGTATAATGCAAAAAAGAATCAAGTAGAGTCCCATGCAAATCGGCACTGAGCATATTTTGATTTCTTATAGGGATGCCACAGGCCACTTCAAAGAGAAGGCTGTCTGGGTCAAGCTCTGTGGAGCCATGCAATTTAGTATTAAAATCACCCATTGTAAATGTGCCGGAATCACTCTTAATTCTAAGAAGGTCCGCTAACCATCCATTAGATGTAAAAAAAAAGAAAAAAAAGCAATCCTCCTTTGGATGCAAGTAGATACTGCCTATGAGAAGCTTGTTGGCAGCTTTATCACCCTGGAAGTCGAAATTAATTAATATTTGATCATAGAGACTAGGGGTGTGGACTGGGTCCAATATAAGGCCCCTGCACACTAAAGTTGCAAAGCCCTTACGTGGGTTGCCCAGAACCATCCTTAATAGCCGCACAGATTACCCAATATTCGGGAAACAAGTTTATCAATTGAGAGTCATCCGTCAGTCAGATCTCTTGTAAACATAATGGATTGTTACCTCACACAAGGTAATCTCCCACAAATTTTTGTTAACGGGGGATCGGTTTCTCAGAAACGGGAGAGCAATAATAGACTAGACTATAACAAAGGTGAGAAACAGATTACCCCTCTCTCTGCCTGTGTAGGTCAGGTTGGGTGATGTTCTCTACTACAACAGTATACACAATTACATCATTCAATTGACACACAGATTCTAACACCCAATGACTATGCTGCGAAGCAACATTCAAAACAGTGTTCGGAAACACATACTCTATTAAGCACTATTATCTGTATTTCATCAACATTTTTTATTCAGTATCAAAAATATTTATAGACATAAAAACAATACATAATATTTTAAACATATTCATATATAAAAACACAACTCTGTCTGTGCCAGGGTTAATTGTACTACATACAGCAAACTACAACAAATTGTAGATTTTCAACGATAGACTTCAGTTATTCGTTAGTCTTTTAACAGTAGTCGACATGTTTCAGCCTTTGGGTAAAATTGGGCACTATCTCTAGTATCTGTTGAACCCTTGCTTTTATGGACTTCTTCAGGACAAGTAAAATTCTTCAGTATGGCAATAATACCGTTCTATACCCCATTACAAATTTTCACAAATCTAAAAAAAGGACTTAATAGATTGGACATTGTATTCATGTGTGATGGTTTGCAATGGAGGTGGGTTTGAATATTTCATTATAATATTCTAAGATTGTTCCAATTGTTTTTGTTGAAATTATTGTGTGTATATACTATTTTTAAAACGCAAATAAACTAGTTAAAAAAAAGGTCATAATTCTTTTACCAATGTAGCCAATCCAGATCAACTAGTTTATTATGAACAACAGCCACATTCCAAATGAGACGTTTTACTGCAATCGTAGAAGTGCTAGACAGATCATGTGCTTTACCCAATTCTTTGCAGCCGTGGGCATTGTCAATACCACAGGTATCTTCCATAGTGCAACCGTCTTCATTAGTGTGGGTCGACTCAGATTCAGCTATAACTAAAGCAGCCTAATAGAAGAACCCTGCTGCATAAAAGCATAGTCTCTCTCCGGCACTTGTTTTGATATATTAAACTTTGAAGATGATAGGTGGGCTAATCTCTGTTCCAGCTCATCTCTTGACAGATGCCGTTAGGACCAGTAAGATCTGTAGTTACACACAACTTTGAAATAATTAGTCCAACTACAGGCTTTTCCAAATCACAGGGAAGGTACCATGTATCAAGGAGGTGGAAGATTCAGGACTGTAAGTCCTTATGAACCTTGATCCCTTTGCTTGCCACCGCCTCGCGACATTTAAAATACACGAAAGAAAAAATACATTAGAGAAACAAAAACGAACATTGCAACCCTTGCAATACATACAGTCTGAAAGAATACGAATGCTAGGAAACAATTTAAAAGAAATATCATTAACTCCTAAAACATCAGATAAAGCTTTAACTAAAGTTCTTTTGTTGGAGTTTCTGTTTCCATGAGTAAGGCCCTTGAAACACAATATTAGATTATTCTCTCTCCAGCCTGCCAGGGGGTCTTCACTAGGCACGGTTCTTCTTATATCAAATTTAGTTGTGGCTTTTAAATGACTATGTGCACGTGTATTTAAAGGTTTTAGCTAGCTGCAGAGCATGGTCTACTTGATCCTTCTGACAAGTACAAGAAGAAGAACCAGCATGCTTAGATACAACAGTATGGCCAACTTGGGTGCCATCTTGAATATCAACTTGAATGCCTAATAGAGTATGCCTTGCTTTATATGATTCAGGGAGATTGACCAGGCACACCTCCTGAGGACATTTTCCAGTAGTGTGCCTGGCCACACTGTTGTTCTCAGACAGGGTCTCAGCCACCTTGTGAACCATTACCGGTAGGGTCTGCAATACTGGCACAGAGGGCATTTTCTTGTTAAACCCTTCCAGCATGAGTGTCAAAGAGTCAATATTATTCAAACATTTGTCCATATGCAGCATATTTTACTTAAATCAAACAGCATGTGCAGAGAATTGCTCATCTCAGAGTAGGCATTAGCTAAACGATTAACACAATCAACCAAAAAGCTTGAATTGCCCAAGACCCTCTTGGGTCCACCTGAGTACATAGTATCTGCTGGCGGATCTAGCACTGCTGGCAAAATGACTGCTCCAGAGATGCCGACACAGGCTCCCATTTGATCTGGTTCGGCAGAGAATCTGACATTACAGAGATTTAGCTCCCCACATGAAGAAGCACAAGACATCCATGCCTGAAAAGAGCCCAGTGTTGCTGACCTTCGTTGTGTCCTATTAGAAGTGATCCCAGCCGAAGTGTGAAATTGATCCACTGTAACATTAGAAAATCTGTTAATAGATAAAAAGATGTTCATGCTAAAGGAGGCTCCAAGGGGTGGAGGTGAAGGGGCGGGTACAGCTCTGCTGGTGAGGGATGTTACCAGTTTATCAGCAATACCCTGATCCAAATTAACATACCTGCCCTCCGACGCGGGCATGCACTCTCTTGACTCGCTTGACTGTCTATGCACACACTTTTCTTCATAAGGGTGATCGATAGAAGCCTCCATTGCCTCAAGGATAGGTTTGTCCTATAGTTCAAGGGGAGGAGGAGAAGGAACTACTGAAGTATTTATAATGTTCAGAGTGTTTGAAGCGTACACACAAACTTCAACCGACCTGTCCCCTGGTCTATCACCCAATCTATCTCCCATAGAGAGCAGAGGCCAATCCTTATTGGAGATGTTGCACAGAACAGGAGATAGTCTGTGATCTTGTGAGCATTAGGTGGAGAGGGTCTGCACCCGGTTGTAAATTGCGATTTGTCTGGTAGTCTTAGTAGTGGAGACACAGCCTTGGCTGCAGGCTTTAGGGCAGGATTTGCAGCTGACTGACTCTACATGGCTCATTTAATTATGGACTGCTTCAGAATATCTCTGTGTTTGCCAGTCTGTCTAGCAGACCCACTATGGTACCTCAGCTGTTTTCCACACCTATCCAATATCTTGTCATTCTTGCTTTTGTTTATTTAATTTTTTTTATTTATTTATAAAGCACTGACAGCCCACAGGTATCAATGCGCTGATCAACACACACACACAAGGACAGGGACAAAAATAAAAATCCACAGGACAAAACATAAGCAGTGCGTGGCTTTCCTCAGTGCGAAGATTCAGAGGGCGCGTGTTGCAAACTAGGGGCAAAAGTACATCAAAGGAACATCCCTGTCTCCTTATTTGTCTTGCACTGGGAACCACCAGTTGCTGCTGCCTACTTGATCTTAGGTCTCTAGTTGGTGCATAAGGAATTACCCGTTTCCTAAGGTAACCGGGGTCTTCCCCTGATGGCACTGATGAGCCACAAACAAAGACCTAAAGCTTGGTCTGACTGCGACTGGAAGTCAGTGTCATTTATTTCTATGGCCAGTAGTGTGTTCCCTCCTTGATATGTCAAATATGATCCTGACTGCCTCATTCTGGATCCTCTGTAGCTTATCTATGCACTGGTTATTTGATCCTAATAACAGTACATTACTGTAGTCTAGCCAGGGCATAATGATGGCCTGGACTAGCAGTTCCCTATTTTTTTTAGATATAAATGGCTTTGCTTGTCTAAGTACCCTTAGGTGGTAGTGTGAGTTGTTTGCGATTTCATCCACATGCGCTTTGGAGCTAAGGGAAGCCTCTATGTGTACACCCAAGATCTTAAATTTCTCCAGAATATTTATAGAGTTGCCATCTACAAGCATGGATTTATACTTTGGACTAAGCTCAGCTCTTGCCTTTGCTGAGCCAAAGATCGTGTGCTCCATCTTAGAGGAGTTAAGGCACATCCAGTGCCTGCACATTCTGTCCTTTATAGTGTCGCATAGGTGATTTAGCTGAGCTGAGTCTGTCGCATAGTCTCTCCACTGAGCTCAATCACTAGCTGGGTGTCATCTGCGTAATTCGCAAAGTACACCCCCAGACTAGTCAACAGATCGTAGAAAGAACTCATATAGAAATTAAAAAGGGACGGGGACAAACATGCCCCCTGTGGTACTCCCTCTGCATCAGAGAGAGCTCTATCCCATATTATTCGGGACTCTCTGTTGCTCAGAAAGGAGTACAACTAATCTATGGCCTTCTTTGAGCACTTCCCTTTCTGGGGAAAGGCATGCAATTTAAGTTTGTGATCAAGCAAGTCGAACACCGCTGACAAGTCCAATAAAATCAGGAGACCCACTTTACACCCTCCAAATATTCCAGCATATGTGACTGGAGATCCATACTTTGCTTACTTTACCCATAATTGAGTAGGACACTCCAATAACAGTGCCAACAGCAGAATGTAGTGCTACCTGCGACACAGGTAGCAACCTGCCTGATAATACCAAAGCATCCAAACAACACAGTGCTAGGTCCCCCCAATTAAAGATGCACCCGCACCATGGGACCTCAAATGTACCAATGAACAGGCCCTTTTCCAGACCCTTTTCGGTGCTGTTCAGGTGCTAGATGTGAAACCTGCTCACAAACCAATCAGAGCGGAGGAGCCGAGAAACAAAAAGAGCACCAATAGCCCCAGCCACTCCGTGGCCACTCGTTGGAACCAAGCAGCCAACTGATCCAGCAACTGCAGCAAGGACTGGAAAAAGCTAGAGGAAAGTTCACAGAAGGGCAGCAGCAGCATGTCAGCATGTCAAGCTGCACTGGTTGACAAATTAACCAGCCTCTTCCAACACTCCTTGCATCCAGCGCAAATGTAAAATGTAAGGCGCTAAGTGTCAGCATAGGCGATATGCTGGTTGAGAAAAAACTACCCGCAGCACTACTGGGGGTGAAAACACATCATAATTACCCCCTGTACTGCGGTCTGATGGGTTCAAAAACTTACTGCTTGAAGAAATGAAGTGTACTCCCTTGGGAGGCTGAGGGAGCTGCAGATCTAGCTCCAGCAACACTGCGCCCCACTTTCACATGGCCACTTGTTGCTGCTTTTCCCCGTTGCTCTCCTGTGCTGCACTCCAAAGCTTGACCCAACCTGGCCAACGCGGGAACCTGAATGGCTCAAGCTGAACCCCTCAGTGTCACATTCTGGAAAGAAAGAAAGAAAGAAAGAAAGAAAGAAAGAAAGAAAGAAAGAAAGAAAGAAAGAAAGAGAGAGAGAGAGAGAGAAAGAAAGAAAGAAAGAAAGAAAGAAAGAAAGAAAGAAAGAAAGAAAGAAAGAAAGAAAGAAAGAAAGAAAGAAAGAAAGAAAGAAAGAAAGAAAGAAAGAAAGAAGCATCTATTCATCTCTTCAATACAGCAGATGTCAATTCAAGCAATTTATCTTCGGAAAGATCTATCCTCACCTCACATTTCACTTTGCTAAAACGTAGATTGGAAGATGAAAAATGGTGTAATGACATCCAAACGGCCATGTTTAATAAACTAAATACCCTGCAAACTAAAATTCAGGCACCCCAAAAAGCTATGACCCTCCTAATCGCCAACCAGAATACTAACACCAACAAAGAGACCAAAGCCCACTCCTGTCCGCCTTTCGACTTCAAAGACATCACTGAATCTGAGGTCATCACTCTCTTAAAAACCATCAAACCATCTAACTGTAAAGGCGACGTATGCCCTGCACAGGTAGTCAAAGACTGCGGTCCTACCCTGGCCCCCTTCCTCACAGCTTTCATAAATGCATCCTTTCAGTCTGGCCATGTTCCAACTGACCTTAAGGAAGCCTGGGTCCGTCCGCTCCTCAAAAAGCCCTCACTTGACCCATCAGTACCAGGGAACTACAGACCCATCACTACTGTCCCCTTTCTATTGAAAATTTTGGACAAAGCGGCCTACCATCAAGTCCAAAAATTCCTCGAAGAGCACCGCCTTCTCGGCCTTCGGCAGTCTGGTTTCAGACCTCATCATGGGACGGAAACAGCCCTACTTGACCTGAAAAATCAAATGGATGACATTTGTGACGCAGGCAAACCAGCGCTCCTGCTCCTCCTCGATCTATCAGCAGCATTCGACCTCGTTGATCACAACACACTCTGCCACCATCTCTCTATAGCAGCCAACTTCTCCCCAAAAGCATGCGCATGGATCACCTCATTCCTACAGGAAAGGGCCATGAAAGTCTTCTCGGACTCAGCATGCGCATCTCCTAGTCACATCAAATGTGGGGTGCCTCAGGGCTCCTGCATAGCACCCACCCTCTACAACCTGTGCACACGTCCTCTCTTCAATCTCCTCGATTCTATGGGCATCTCATACACGAATTATGCGGATGACACCCAAGTACTCATCCCGCTTACAGGTGACTATGAGCTGGACAAGAACACCCTCAACTCCATCTACGCCACCATCCAAGCCTGGATGGCTGACAATTGGCTTTGTCTCAATAGCGAGAAGACCGAGCTTTTACTTATTGGGTCACCAACCATTCTGGGCAACCTTGACAAACAATACACCTCTTTTACCATTGACAACATACCGATTGCGGTATCCCAATCAGTCAAGACTCTAGGAGTCTACCTTGACTTTAATCTCACCATGGACAGGCATGTTAATGCCATAGCCTCCTCACCAGCATACTACTCCAAACTCATCTATGCAGCAAGACCCTTCCTATCCTCACAAAATGGCCTCACTATTGCTAGGGCCATCATAGGATCCAGGTTGGACTACTGCAACGCACTCCTTGGTGGGACCTCCGGAAAAAACATTGCTAAACTCCAGCTTGCCCAGACCAACGCCCTCAGGACCGCTACAGGTTTTTCCAGGAAAGACCACATTTCTGACCTTAGGAGGCAGGTCCACTGGCTGCCCATTAGGCAGAGGATCATCTTTAAAATCCTCTCCCTCACCCATAAATGCCTCCATGACCTTGCTCCCCCCTACCTTGCCCAGAGAATTTCACGACCCACCTCGGCCAGGCCCACCAGATCTGCCTACACCAACCTGATTTCTACCGCCAAGACTTGTAGAGTACGTGCGGGCGGTTCGAGCTTCTCAGCCCTAGCAGCCTCACATTGGAACGCCCTACCTTCACTCCTCAGGGGGATTGGCTCTCACCTAGCCTTCCGCAAAGCCTTAAAAACTAGGCTGTTTGTCTAAACCTACCTGCCTTTATATCTACAGGCATACGAACGTCATTTGTAACTATGCTCCGCTCCTCTCTCTGTAACTAAGTACCTTATGTTTCCTATGTTTACATAATCTTGCTGCTTACGCCTTCATGTAATAGCGCCTCGATGTCTATGGGCTGCAGTGCGCTCTACAAATGTAAAAAGTAAATAAATTACCCTGTCCTGCACAGGGTGAATAACTGTAACAATGTTCCTATTGAACACCCACACTTCTCCTTCCTATCCTTGGAAACATCCCTATATTTCATTGCGGGGACTCAGTGGACTTTCAGTTTAAAACAAGGTATTACACAAATCCATTGCCCCTGTTTTCGATTTCTCTGTACACCCTAACCTCCTGGTGTGCTTCCAAAACAAACGCTGACTCACTGCCTAAAGCCCCCATATGCCACTTTCAGGTGTTGCTGTCTCCTTGCACTCCTATGCTGGAATGATCTTCCCTTACAATGAGGGTTCACATGCACACGCACACACGCACACTCACACACGCACACTCACACTCCTGCCTCCCAACCGATCATTAGTGTGAGCCTCAGTGGACACAGATTCCACTAACATTTGAAAATACTTTAATACTAATTATCTTTGGGAACAAATACACTTGCAGAATATATTTCCTTAAACATATCTCCTTAAAAAAAGGCAATTTTTAAACAATGAAGGAAAACTTGGGGGTTCGAGAGATAATCCCCTCAAACTCTCCTAAAGACAGGACAGAAAAAAACATCAAAGACCCCCAAAACATTTAAAATACTTAAAGAAGGGGGCATCGATGAACCAGGACTTTAAATAAAATGCATTTAATTGTTTAAAGATAGTATTGCAAAAGCAATTGTTAATGTACAGAATGAAATTATTCAGAAAAAGGAAATTGAGAAGTCGTAAATGGGAAATATATGTTTTTAAAAAAAGAAATTAGGCTAATGAGTAAGGGTGGGCAAACGTCCAACTGACACAACTCAAGTATCGAGTTCAATAACGTATATCTTGCGAGATCCGCCGGCAACTCAAAATCACACAAACCCGAATGCATGTTTGGCCTGCAGGTCTGAGTTTGGTGTTCCTATCGGAATAAACATACCTCTCTCAGAGAGATGTGTTGGCCAATCGGAGATCTGGAACCTTGAAGACGGTCTGACGGCTGTATAAAAGGCGCCGCTAGCATCCAGTTCTCTGTGGGTTATGGTTGGCTGTTAGAGGCAGGAACAGTGCTGATTCTCGCAGGGCAGCTTGTGCTGTAGCTGCTGAGAGCATTGTATGTGCTGTGTTGTCACATTTCATTCTTTAGTGTTGTCCTTTGATGACTACTCCCCCTTTGATAACCATGTGCAATTGTTTGGTTTTCAAAAACCCTTCTCTTCCATGTACTCCATCCACCCCAAAAGGAAATAAAAGCAAAATGAAACCCGTTGTCAAATCCTTTTTGAAAACAAAACCCCTTCATAAAAACCTTTGTGACACTCTTTGCAATATTTACTTAACTCCTTTCTCCTTCCACTGAATACAGAAAATATAACCCTTTGTTATAAAGTCTTTTGGAACCTTTGTGTTATGCCCCTTTTGTGATTTTATAAAAATACGTTCCATTTACCTTTGCTCTTTACACCAAACCAAACTTCCCTTTGTAGAAGCCCTTATGAAACCCTTTCCATTAGTGTTACACACATTTATTACTGTGAATAAAGAAATAAGAGCTTGGTGAGGGGAAGGAGGGAGAGGAACACGAGGATGTGCGTGTGGGTCATTTGGTGGGGAACATGTGGCAGAGGTGCTACAGAGGAAGTACATAAGGGGCAACAGGAGAATATGGGGCGGGATGGGGTGGAACATGAGGTATATGTAGGTTAAAGGTAGGATGGCAAGGAAGGGGAGTAGGAGTAGGAGGGTGTGGAGGTTGTCTAGGCTGGTGCCTCTGGCTCCTTCCTATCCATGTCGAGGGTAAAGGAGCTACAGTGGATGTATTAAATGAAAGAGTACTGCCACAACATTATGACTTGCTCTTCTTATGTGTGGCAGTCCTTACTGCAGCCTTACAGGAATACACAGGCAGGTTCTAAGAATTATTATTCACAATTAGCATTTACACTATTTCTTCAGAAAACAATTGTCATTGAACTGCCTAGTTCAACTTCTGAAAGTACTCCCATGCCTCCAAGCAATTCCAGGATTTTGTTTCTCCACAGCTGGTATTTTATCTTATCATAGAAATTTGGGACACTCAGTTACTGCCAGTGAATATCCTCTCCAGCTCCCAAAAATATCTAACAATTTCTCTTCACTGCCCCAAAACACATTTAAGAATTTTTCCCCACAACAATCTGCCTGATTCATGGAATTATTTGCGCTGAAAACAGGGATTTGTTCGCCATTCTGCCCGCAAAGCCCCATTTGTCAAGCATGGGTTTGCGGGCAGAATGGCGCACAAATCCCGTTTCCGGCGCAAATAATTCCATGAATCAGAGTGAATATTTGTTCTCATTAAAAACAGATGGCACACTCAGTAACAGCCAATGAATGTACTCTTAGCCGCAAAACAATTCTTGGAAAATGTTTCTCAAAAATAGGTGTTTGTCTCATTTTATAAAGATGACACACACATTTACAGCTACTGAATGTATTGTTTTGCCTCCAAACAATTCTGCAATTTCTTTCCAGCACTATTCATAGAACTGCTTTTCACACTCGAATGAAATTGCAGAATTGTTTGGAAGCACAACAATACATTCAGTAGCTGTAATGTCCTCTCCTCCCTTCAATCAATACCAAGAATATAACATTCCAACTAGTGGCTTGCCTCAACACAAAATGATGGTACACTCGGTTAAAGAGCACTGAGCGTACTCCCCTGCCTGCAAACAACTCTCAGACTTTTTCTCGACAACTAGTGTTTTGTCTCATCACATAAAATGAGACAACCATTTACAAACACTGAATATGCCACCCTCAGAATAAGCCTAAGGATTTATATTCACAAGTAGTATTTTGTCTCATCACAAAAAGGTGCACAATCAGTTACAAGCACTAAATGTACTCTCCTGACTCCAAACAATAGTAAGACACTGTTTTCACAACTAGCATTTTGTCTTCTTTGTCACATACATTTGGCACACAGGGTATTAGCCCAACCATTGTATGCACTCTTCTTCCTTCAAAGAACTCTGTGTTACCATACATAATATTGTATTCCATCACAAAAAGATTGCACACTCCATTACAGCTCCTAAATGTACTTTCCTGCCTTCAAACATTTTGAAGAATTTTTCTTGACAGCTCATATTTCTCTTATCACAAGCAGATGGCATACCAAGAGCAACCACTGAATGTTCTCCATACAATTCTAAGAATTTTCATCACAACTTGTATTTTCACGTCTGCCTCAAAATATTTGCACACCAAGTACTGTATTGACCTCAAATCAAGATTACAAATATTTATCAACAACTGTTATTTTATTTTGCCCCATAAACTTTTTTCATTTTGCTTAATGAGTCATTAAGTTATAGCCAATAAATGTTCTCTGCTACATTCTGGCAATTTTAAAACATTTCTTACAGCTAGCATTTTCTCTCCTTCAGAAATCAGTACGCACCCAGAACTTCCTCAGAGTGCAGTCTTATGCCTCTCAGCACATCTTTCAAATTTGTTCCACAACTGCAATTGTATATCGTCATGAATCTAATTGACTCAGTAACAGCCACTGAATGTACTCTCCTGCCACCAAACAATTGTAAGAAGTTATCTTCACAACCAGTTTTTCTAGCATCCATATACAAGGGGGACACCTAGTACTACTACTGAATGTACTCTCCTGACTCCAAACAATTCTGCAATTTCTTTTCCACAACTGGTATTTTGTCAAGTCTCAAAATGGCACACACATTTAAAGTCACAGAATATATTGTCCTCCATTCAAATAATTCACATAGTTTTAATTATTATTCAGTAGTATTTTGCTCATCACACAATATGACACATTGTATACAGCCACCAAATATCATCTCCAGCTTCTAAACTATTTCAAGAATGTATCATCAAAACTAGTTATTTTCCTCAACATAAAACAATGGCACAGTCAGTAACAGCCACTGAATGTATGCTCCTTTCTTCAAAGAAATCTAACAATTTGTCCCCACAACTAGAAGTTTGTCTTTTCACTTCACAAAGGTAGCACACTCTGTCAAAGCATTTGAATGTAATGTTCTGCCTCCAGTCAATACAAAGAATTTGTTTTCACAAATAGTATTTTGCATCATTACAAATAGATGTGTGTGTATGTGTATATTTACACAGCAATATATTTATATTTTCAGTCAATATATGCTGGTAGTTTTATGGATTTACACATATCAAATAAACTATTTTTGACTGACTGACTATTATTGTGTCTGGACTCAAAAAGCTAAAGGCACTGATTATAGTATCTTGTCTCCAAATAATTCCAGAAAATGATCACAACTAGTGGTGTGTTGCAACACAACAACAGGGCACAATCATTTACATTGACTGAAAGTCCTCCCATCTGACAATTCTTAGATTTATTTTCTCCTTGACTAACACCATTGCTTATCACAATAAGATGGCACACTCAATTACAGTGACTGAATATATTCTTCCTTCTGCAGTTCTAAGAATTCTCCTCGACAACCAGCAATTTCTCTTGTAACAAAAAGATGGGACTCTCTTTGGAAGTCATTAAATGCACTAAATTACCCTCAAGCAATTCAGGAATGTACAATCACAGTTTGTGGTTTGTTGCAACATAAGAACATTGTAAATTATTTTACAGTCACTGGGTATACTCAACTGATTTCCAACAATTCCTAGAATATTTCTCCAGTATTTGTCTTGTAACAAAAAGTATCAGACACTCAGCTAAAACCACTAAATGTACTCTGGAGTCTCCAGACAATTCTGAGAATGTTCCCCCAAAGCTAGTATTTTGTCTTAATGCATACATTTGACACACTCAGTTGCAACCACTGAATGTACTCTGCTGTAACCTTAAGTGCCAAGGACAAGTATGCTCATCCTTTTTGCATAGACTTTATTAATGTTCAGCAGTTAAGGGGTTAACTAAACAAGTTAAAGAATGTTTCCTCAGAGTAAGTGTTTGGTCACATCCAAAAAGAAAAATGATGGCACAATCAGATTGTCCTCTCCTGCCGTCAAAGAATTCAATAACATTGTTCCCCAACATTAGTACTTTGTCTTGTCACATAATGAACGTACACTCTATTACAGCCACTGAATGTAATGTCCTTCCACCAAACAATGACAAGAATGTATTCTTCACAATTAATGTTTTCTCTCTCTATATAAAGGTTGCCTCGCCCCGTGCAATTATAGAATATATTCCCTTGCCTTCAAACAATTCTACTTTTTACACAGGTTTGTCAAATCAAAAACATTGCAGACTCTCTTACATTAACTGAATGTACTCTCCTGCATTCTAACAATTAAAGAATGTTTCTTCACAACAAGTATTTTGTCTCATCAAAAATGTTTGCACAGTCAGTTCAACAATTCAAATGTGTTGCTTCATAATGTGTATTTTCTCATGTCCATCACAAAACGTTGCCACATGTAGATGTTTCACTGAATGTACTAACCAGCGTTCAACCAATTCTAAGAAATGTTCTTCTCAACTATTATTTTATTTCATCACAAAATGTTGGCACACTCAGTTGCAACCATTGAAGGTACCCCCTGCCCCAACAAAACTCTTAGGATGTTTTTTCACAACTAGAATATTGTCTTTTTTTAAACGTTGTCACACCCAGTTAAACTACTGATTGTATTGTCCTGCCACCAAAAATGTTAGATGTTTTTCACCACAACTAGCATTTGTCACATCATACATTTGGCAGCCCATTTACAGTCACTGAATGCACTTGTTTGTCTCTGAACAGGTGTAAGAATGTATCTTCACAACTAGTGTTTTCTATCATATATATTTATAGAAGGTTGACTTACCCAGTAAAACTACTGGATGTATTCTCCTGCCTACAAAACAGACATTTCTAAGAGCATTAGTCACAACTAGTATTTTCACTTCTCTGTCCCAAGAAATGACATCCTCCGTGCAAACTCTGAGTGTACTCTCCTGCCTCCAAGAAATTCTCACAATTTATTTCCATGACTATTATTTTGTCAATTATAAAAAATGGCGCACTTGGTTACATCATCTGAATAAATTCTCCTTCTTCCAAACAATTCACAGAATCTTCCTTCACAACTATTATTTTGTCTGGTCACATAAATGGTCACAATATTTTACAGACAATCAAAGCTCTACCACTGGTTACAATTATTTCAAAACCTTCCACCATCACATTTTTGGTTACAATTTGTCAGACGTGTGGCCCTTGTTCACTATGCAATTGGGAACCAAGCTGCACCTGACTGATGAGGGCCAACATAGCCAAAACATGTCTTGGGTTGTTTGTGTTTCTGTGCAACATTGACGTTGCCAAGCAGTTTGGGATGGACTTGCATATGGCTTGTCCCCTTCTACAGTGGCAGAGATTGACTAGAAACAATGGTGTGGATAGTTGTCCAGAGCACTGCCTTTGGTTAAGATTTATTCAAAACCTCCCACCCTTATTTTTGTTTGTTACACTTCTGCCTCCATGCTATTCTATGAACAACAAGCATTTTCTCTAACAACTGGATAGTTGCCCTCCATGCTATTCTATGAACTAGCATTTACTCTAACAACTGGCTAGTTGCCCTCTGTGCTATTCTATGAACAACACTAGCATTTTCTCTAACAACTGGATAGTTGCCCAGAGCACTGCCTGTGGTTAAGATTTATTCAAAACTTCCCACCCTTATTTTTGTTTGTTACACTTATGCCTCCATGCTATTCTATGAACAACATGCATTTTCTCTAACAACAACACAATTGGACTCTCATTTGCAGTCACTGGATGTTTATTTATTTTAATTCATGTTTTTGCTCTTGACAAAAATTTGCCAAAATCAGTGACCTCCACTTAAGTAACTCTCCTACTTCCAAACAATTCCAGTCACTTTGCAACCAGTGGTTTGTCTGAAAAGAAATACATTTCACAAACTGTTTCTGACACTTCATGCACTTTCCTGCCTTCACACAATTCTAAGATTTTTTCTGTCCAGTTTATATTTTGTATTATCACAAAATGTTATCACACTTATTTGCAGCCACTAAATGTACCTTTCTGAATCCAGAAATTCAAGTATTTTGCCCTCTGTACTAGTGTGTTCTTGTGTCCATATAGATGGTTCCCTCAGTGAGTGCAACTACTGTATATACTCTCCTGCCTCCAAACAGTTCTACATTTATTTTCACGGCTAGTATTTTGCCTCATCACAAGAATTTCACAGAAATGTACCTTTACAACAAATTATTTACCTGAACATAATAGATGCCAGACTATGTTCTAGTGACTGAATGACATCTTCTGCATCAAAACAATTCTAAGAATTTGTCTTCACAGCTTGCATTTTCTCATGTTCTTTACAATATTTGGCACATACAGTACACCCTCTGAATCTCCACTACTAGTATGTTCTTTCAACACAAACCATTGAGACACTCAGTTTCAATCAGTGAATGCACTCTCAGGCATCCAAACAATTCTAAGTAGTTTTGTTTACAACTACTATTTTCTCCTGTCCATTCAAAGGTTTGGCATACCGAGTGAAGCCAATGAATCCACTATCCTGTGTCACAACAATTTCAAGATTATTTTTGCACAACGTTTATTGTGTCTCATCCCACATATGTCACATACAAACACTGAATGCACACCCCTGCATCCAAACAATTCACATACATTTTCTTCACACCTAGCATTTTGTCTCACCAAAGAATTGGGCCTGGTCTGTATAGCCACTGAATGTCCTCCCATGTAACCAAACAATTCCAAGAATGTGCCTTTAAAACTAGGTGTTTGACTCAACACAAAACAATGGAACATTCAGATGCAGCCACTGAATACACTCTCCTGCCTTCATAGAATTCACAGAAATATGGTACACTCATTTACAGCCACTGAATGTAATCTCAGACAATTTAAATATTATTTCTACACAACTGGTATTTTTGCTTGTTACAAATAGATGGGTCTCTCTTTTGCAGTAACTGAATGTAGAATCAGTCTCCTGACAAATCTAAGGATTATTCTTCAAAGCTAATGCTTTGTCTCATGAAATGATTGATGCATTCCATTACAGACAATGTATGTATTGTTTTGCTTCCAAATAATGCTATGAACATTTTCTCACAATTGGGTTAAATGCTATGTCCATCACGAAATGTTGGTACATCCAGTTCGACCACTGAATATACTATCCCGTCTCCAACCAATTCTAAGTATTTTTCACCACAACTTCAATTTTGCTCCATCCCAAAACTATGGCACACTCATTTACTACAAATGAATGTACTCTCCTATATTGAAATACGTTAAAATCATTGTATTCATGACTGACATTTTCGGCTCTTCAGAAAACAATTGCACACCCAGCTCCTCCATGTAACGTACTCTCTCATTTCCATAGAATTGTAACAATTTAGGTCTAACAATTTTAAGAATATTTCTTCACAACTAGTCATTTGTCATTGCACATAATTTGGCACAATAATTACTGTCAATAAATGTATTCTTCTGACTTCACACCCAGTACAAGCTCTAAATCTACTATCCTGTCGGCAAGCAATTTCAGCACCTTTTCTCTACATGTAGTGTTTTGTCTCATTCCAAAATGTTGACACACACACAGGTACAGCCGACGAATGCACTCCCCTGCTTCCAAACAATTTACAGAATGTTCCTTCACATCTATTATTTTGTTTGGTCACAACACCTGGCATTGTCTGTAAAGCCCTGAACCATAGGGCCTGATTTACAAAACTGTTTTCAATGTGACTTTCCCATGTTAACACATTTTTATAAATCAGGCCCATAGTCTCCTTCATCCAAACAATTTGAAAAAACACAAACAGAGGGTTGTTTCAACAGAAGAAAATGGCAATCTCAGTATCAGCAACAGAATGTATTATCCTGCCTTCAAAAAGTCAAGATATATTTTGCACAACAAGTATTTTATCTCATTTTATGGCACACTTCCTTTATACCCAATACATGTAGTGAGTACATCTATGTCATTCTTAGAATGTGTCTAAACAACTAGCACGTTGTCTTGTAACAACAAAATGGTCTTCATGTGTGGTCACTGACTTTGCTCTTTACAGCTAGTATTTTATCTCATGCAAAAATATGTCAAATTCGCAGTCACTGAATGGGCAATCTTACCTCCAAACAATTCCCAGAATGGATCTTCACAATGAGTGGCTTATCTGTACACAATACGATTTTACACACAGTTACAGCCACTGAATGTAGTCATTTGCCTTCAAATCATTCTAAAAATTATTCTCCACTAGTAATATTTTTTTATCATTCCAAAATGTATTTGCACACATTTTTGCCCACTGAATGTACTTTTGTGTTTTAAAACAATTTTAAATATGTCTTCTCAATTAGTATTTTTAATCATCCATACAAAAGTCTACCCCTGCCAGTGCAACCATGGAGTAAAAGCTCCAGCCTCCAAACATTTAATTATTTTTCATCACTAATATTTTGTCTTACCACAGTGATACACCCTGTTACAGCCGATGAATGTACTCTCCTGCATCAATAGAATGTACAGAATGTTTTTTCACAGCTAGTAGTTTGTCTCATCACAAAAAGCTAGCTCTCTCTGTACAGTCACCAAGTGTCTTCAAACTTTTCTAAGACTGCATCTTTACAACTATGATGTCACAATCAGTTGCATCCACTGACTGTAACCTGCTGATCAAAACAAGTATTGATGTTTGTCTTCACAACTGATATTTTCACATTTCTATTACAAGATTTGGCACACCGTGTACATGCACTTGTCCAGCCTCGATCAATTCTAAGACTGGTTTTCCACAACTAGTATTTTGTTTGATCACAAAAGAATGGCACAGTTAGTTAAATCCACCGAATGCACTCTCATGCATCCAAACAGTTCTAAGAATATTTATTCATCACTAGTATGTTGTCTCTTTACAAACATTAGCACACTCTGTTAGAGCCACCGAATATACTCTCCTTCTTGTAAACAATTCCCAGAATGTCGTTACAATTTTTATTTTGCTTCATCGCACAGACTGGCATACTCTACACAGCCGCTGAATGTACTCTTGTGACTCATACCAATTCCCAGAATGTATCTTGAAAACTAGTGGTGTATCGCAAAATGAAAAGATAGCCCACACCATGAAAGCCACTGACTATGTCGTTAAACAATTTAGATGTGACTTTCTCTTACAGTCACTAAATGTACTCTTCTACCACTAGAAAACTTTATGATTATTTTTCCAAAACTATTATTTCGACTTCTTTCCAAATTATTTGACTCTGATTTGCAGCCACTCGGTGTACTTTCCTGCCTCCAAACAAGTCTAGGTTTTTTTACTTTAAAACCTAGATATTGTTCTCATGACAAAAAGACGGCACATTCAGTAACAGCTATTGAATGTAATCTCTCGCTTCCAAGCAATTACAAGAGGTATCTGCGTAACTAGTGGTTTTCCTCAACACAAACAATAGCCCACTACGTTTTAGCCAATGAAGGTACACTCATGCTGTCCCTAAATTCTAAGAATATCTCTCCACAACTAGTATTTTGTATCTTCACAAAAATGGAATACTCAGTCACAACTTCTGGAAATACTCTTCTATATCCAAACAATTCAGAGCATTTCACAACTCATTTGTTGACTTGTCACAAAAAGAGGATACTCCCATTTTCATTCTCTCAATGTAGTGTGATGCCTCCAAAAATGTCCACAGTTTTTGATTTACAACTAGTATTTTGTCTAATGACAAAAAAGTCATACTGAGTTACAACAGCTGAATGTACTCTCATGCCTAAAATGAATACTAAAAATTGTTCTACACATATGGTATTTGGTCTTGTCACAAAAAACATGTGCACTCGGTTATAACCACTTAATGTGCTCTTCCTCTCCAAGTTAATGATACAAATTGTTCTCTGCAGTTCCTTTTTTCCTGTAACAAAATGATAGGACTCTCCTTTGCAGGCCCTACCCTCAAACAATTTGAATGATGTGTCTTTCCAACTAGTATTTTGTTTCATGACAAAAGCATGGCACACTCAGCTCCAACCAATGAGTGTATTGACATCTCTCCAAACAATTATAAGAATGATCTTTCACAACTGGCAATTTCTCATGTCCATCACAAAATGTTTGCACAATAAAAGTACTCTCCAGCCTCCAATGAATTGATTGATTGATATTTTATTTCTATCGCGCTCATAGACAAGTGTTTACTTGGCATTTTTCTCTGAGTCAAATATTTTGTATTTTCAAAAAACAAAGGCACTGTTATCTACAGCTACTGAATTTACTCTTTTGGCTCCAAGCAATTTTGATGTTTTGTCTTGGCCACTAGTATTTTGTCTCATAATTTACAGATACTGAATGCATCCTTGTGCCGCCATACAATTGAAAGAAAATGTCACCCTGACTGGTATTTTGTCTTATCACTGAAACAGGGCCAACTAAGTTGCAGTCAATAAATAGTACTCTGCTACATACAAACAGTTCTAAGAACATTTTTTCACAACTAATATTTGTTCTCCTCCCTCACAGAAATTCAACACACACAGTACACTCTATGAATGTACTCTCCAGACTACCAGCAATTCTTGCAGTTTCCTCCACAACAAGTATTTTGTCTCATTAACAAAGGATGGTACACTCAGCCACATCCACTGAATATACTCTCCTGCCTCAAGCAATCTAAGAATCTTTCTTCACAACTAGCTTTTTCTCTTGGTTTTTAAAATAGTTGCACATCCAGAACACCCACATGGTGTACTCTCCTGCTTCCATAAAATTTGAAGATTTGTCTCCCACAAATGTTTTCTCATCACAAAAAGGTTGCACACTCAGTTTGATTCTCAGAATTCATTATACATTGTCTGAAATTATCTGCACAACTATTATTTGGACTAACCCAAAAATGCGCAGTGAATGTACTCTGCTTCTTCCAAACAATTCTAAGACTTGTTCTTCACAAGTAGTATTGTTTTACTTTTCTGACATAAATAGTTGGTACACCTATCTGAATGTACTCTCTTACCTCTAAACAATTCTTCAGATGTTTCCCCATAAATGATGCAGCCACTCAATGTACCTTTTGACCAACAATCAATTCTAAGGATCTTTCCACACAACTCTTATTTTCCCCTCACCCATTACAAGTAGCTGGCACACCCAATTCAACATTTAGGTGTACTTTCTTTCCCAAAACCACCAAAACATTTGTCTTAACAGCTAGCATTTTATCTGCAACCACTGAATCTACTCTCCTGCCCCGGAATAATTCAAAGAATTGTCCTTTACTGTTAGTATTTTGCCTCATCATACAAATATAGCATGCTAAATTACACCCTCCTAATTTACTGTGCTGCCTCCAAACAATTTCTAGATCTTTTTTCTGGAGATTATTTAGCCACATTACAAAAATGGCACACTGTATTACAGCAATTTAATATAATCTCCAAATTGCCTCTATTTAATTCTACTCAATCCCTAGTCACTGACAAGACATTTCAAATATGTGTATGTCATGCAAGGTTGAATATGGTTGAATACTTTAACATGGGCTCACTAATTTGACCCCCAATCTCAGGAGCCATGACACTGGTTGCTTTATGAACCCGGACATAACAGAGCAAATTTTGTTTCAAATGAGCATGCAGCATAAATCTATGGTCTAAAAGGCTTGCATAAATGCATTCACGCCACAGCTCATTTTCATGTATTTGTATGGTGGGAGAGGAGGGGCAGATAATAACTTACAATTTCACTACCCCCATGGGGTTTATGCTGGCACAAATGGTGTAGATTCCTATGGTGTCCACCTGCTTTTTGCACCAGCAAAATCCATTTGTGCAAAATCCATTGTAAACACTGCCTGCCATGTAAACATGACAGGCAGTGTTTACTTCATTTGCGTGGCAGAGTGCTAAAGGGTGGTGTACAAGCATGCACACTGCCTTTTTACCCTCCCATTTTGCACTCTGCCATGAGGAAAATTTGGCAGCAGGGATTCGTGTATATGAAAGCATAAACGTAATGGTTCCTTGCCAGCTAATTATGCGGGAATTCAAAAATTAGCTCCAATGTGTATACACTTAAAAGAATTAACATGTTTTTGTTGTTTGTCTCTATATTGTTTCAAATGCCTTTCCTTATGGCTCACTCTGCCCAACCATGTATTTTATATTGATCTGTTTAGCATTCCTAAAGTAGGGTTGCACCATTTTGCAACATTCTTAATTAATTTATCAAATGCTGACAAATCCCACCCTTCCTGGTCAGGAAAGCATAATTGCATTCCATATGAGCAAATACCATTTTTAGCTTCACTTACTGAGATAAATACTTTCAATAAAAATATCTTGACCTTAAAAGCAGTTGTGCTATTTATATACAACTGCAATAGACCTTCAGAAACGTAAGCTAATCATGAACAGAACAGGTCACATGATCCTAGACCTCAGAAAACACACAGACATCTGTGAGGGCCTGCAATCTCTTCATTAAGTAACACCTTACTGATAACATTTGGTGTGTCATCTTGCCAATCAGGTCCTAGTTTTCTTTTGCTATAATCCATCTTGTTGAGGATTCTAATCGGGCGTCACACTCCAGACCAAGACTCTTGCCCTTAGCCTAGGATGTAGCGCTCAATTAGAATACTTTTTCTTTATTTCCTAGAATTCAGATTGAGCTGGCGCCCAACCCGTCTCACACCCCCTTTTACAAATACCCCGGGTCACAATGGACCATGAACCAGGCTGGTGGGTGGTAATACAATATTTATTTATTTTAAATTCAAAGAAAATCACACAATTTTAATATTGGGCAGCAAACACCAATGGGGTGATACTTACAATGTAAACTGATGAAATACACTTGGTTGACCTTCTACTAGAACATATCCAAAGCACAGATGAATAGGAGCAATTTGACTGTTCGAGTAGATAGCACATGAGTTAAGATTTCCCCCTGCAAAGCTTCCTCTAACCCCAAATAATCTTTTTGTTGAGTGGATAGAAATGAGCAGCAAGGAGTCAGGGATAATAGGCAGCAAACAGAATTAAAATCAATCAGAACATCCCTCACGAAATGGGTTTCAAAACATTTTCAATTGCGTAAATGACACTCGGAATTTGTAAATAATTAATTTAAATGTGCGGTTGAATAAATGAGGTAAATGAATTATCACAGTATCAGGGATGTAATAACACTAGCAACTTCAAAGCAAGGTACCAACAATCTACTTTGAAGTGTCAACACAGTGCAGCCAGAATCACATGCAAAAAATTTGCATTTGCTAAATTGCACAGGTTTAAATGTTAAAAACGGTTTGAAAAATGGGTGAAATAGACAGAATCGGAATGCAGTTTTTAGGCTGGGTGACAGATGCGCATCACAGGGATAATAGGAAAGTGAAAGAGTGACTCTAGCTGAAGAACTGGAGGAGATTTTCAAGGTGAAAGGACATTTGGTTTTAAAAATAAAAGCAGTTAAAAGAGAAAATAGGTTTAAAAAGGAAAGGACAAGTTTCACGTAAACTAGATTTAGTGGCTAGATTGTTAAAGAAAGACAATGCTCCAAGGTTAATTTGCAAGGTTAACCTTTTCACCCCGTGTTTAGCTCTATGTGGGAATTCATTAAATTATTCAAAATATGACTAAGGACTTATGCAAGACAGAAATGAATGGAAGAATTGTGCTAACACTAGAAAATCAAGGAACAGAATACACAGAGGATCAGCCTATCTTCAACAAGTTATCAGGGTATGGATGGGATTACTTAGAAGGTGGAACAAAGACAAGGCATCAAGGTGGGGTATACTATGTGTTGCTATGGGATGGGGTAATACTCACAATCAACGCTTGAGTTTGGGATTTTGGGACAGCCAACCGAGTTTCTGGACAGCGAGGCAATATCTGGTCACTGGTCACAGTGGCGGGCTCTCCTAACAGAAAACAGCTGGGCAAAGGTCTGGTCACGGCACAGCATCATGCAGGTAGTGAGGCAACAAGCCGGTCTGTTGACAGGATACTCTCAAAAAGGGTACCACAGCTTTTCCTCCTTTCTCCCTGAGTTAGTGGGATTTTGTTATGGGGTTTAGTTCTGAATGGTGGTTCTGCCCGGATAGGGTCATCTATGCTCTGGCCTGGCAGTAGAATATGGAATCTTGCAGAGTGAATGTGGAATGTCTGGATATGCAGGCGCTGGAAAATTCAGAAGAGACTGTGTCCTTGTCTCTGTGAGCCTCTACCTTTTATAAGGCGGGTGACATTACAGAATTTATTGTTGGGCAGAACTAAGCAGAACTAAGCTAGACCTATCCCTAAGGATCGAATAGGTGAGCCTATGTTATGTTTCCTTTTCCTTAGGGACCGATTGAACTGAAGGAGGGGACTGAGTTTTATGGGGTGTGTTTTTCTGAGGTACAAAGCCACCCACAGTCATGTTTGCCAAAAATCAGTTCTGACATAAATTGTACTTTTTAACAGTTCTGGCGCTTTCACAAATCATATAGGAAAATTGCATATTCAACACAGAGCATAATATTCCAAGTCTGTAGGACATTGTTTCATCCTTCTAGCAATTTTTCATCATTTTCAATGAGAAATATTTTAGCTAAAATTCTTTAACTTTGTGCCTGGGTACATATTATCATAAGGCATGTTAGTATTGAATTTCACAGTGTCACCATATACACTTTCCTCAGAATATACAATTTCCCATCATTTCTGTCCCCAACATACTAGTGAAGGCTACCACGTCTTGATTTAAAGCCACACAAATTTCATTTTAACTGTAAAACTATTACATTCCTGCATAGTCCGGTTGCAGAGATAAAAGTCTTAAAGTTTATTAATAAAATAGTCTTTTGAGCCAGATGGCCAGCATTGTCTCCCAAATAAGGGTATAACTTCCAAGGCTGCTCTGGAGCTGGCGTGGAAGCCCCCCAGTTGAAGTTGACGGGAGGTGTTATTTGCAATTTCGCACCTCAGTGTCCTGGAACTATATTGTAACAGGCTCAAGCCCAGACGCAAAGTCTGACGAGCGTGTCATATGCTTCCTCTTGGTCCATTCAGAGTTTCCAAGGTAGTGGCACCTTTTGGGCGAAGGCAACTCCGGTTCCCAGCAAACAAATGTCCTTTGAAGCCAAGCAGGAAAACCTGTGCTGTGGCTTCCCCAGTAAATGCACTTATTTAAGTACTTATTTATTTTTTTCAGAATCAGAATCAGAAACAAGTCTGTTGAAATAAAACATCCCATATATGCTTTCAAGCAAAACCCCCCTTACATTTCTAGGCAAGGGCAGGGCCTTATTCAACATTACACTTTGAAACAGAAATTTTTCTTGTTTGCAACAGCAACCCTTTTTACACGTGGAGAATTTTCCTTTTTCTGTCACCTCCAAGATTTTAAACATTATTTGCAGCCCTAGTCAGTTTCTCTTACACAGAGATCTGTTCAAGGCAAAGGTGCACGGACACTAGCATAAGCACAGAGAGATAGGGCTTCTTTTGAAGAGTTCAGCTGTGATATCTTGTTGCAAAGTGAAACATTTTCCTGGGTTATAGGTCAAAGGTTCGACTGAAAAGGATCGAATGACAAAAGGGTCGAATCAAAAGGACCGAAAACAAAAGGGTCGATTTTTTATTTTAATTGTTTGAATTTTATTTGTGTTGGGGGTTTCCCCCAAACCACCTTTTTTGTGGTTAACACCATTTTTTTTCCTATAAGAACACCCAAAAAAATATATATTTAAAAAACGAATTTGACCCTTTTGTTTTAGGTCCTATTGACTCGACCCTATGCCATTCGATCCTTTTGGATTCGAACCTTTGACCGGACACCACTTTCCTGTACGGCTGGGAGTAAAGTTGTTTGTGATTTTACAGATTTTTCCTGATACAGCCTGTCATTAAGTGAGAAATGCTATCTTTTGCTGGAGCACAACCTCAATATGGCAGGGCATAGCTGGGTGTCACTGGATCAGCACTGTGTATTGTTGAACAGATGAGATAGGGCATCAGGCTCCATCATTTTAATACAAAATATTTCCTTTTACATGGGAAGTTTTGGAGCTAGCAGCCAAGCAGCGCTGATTTTCAACTCTCTTTGTTGGTGCACATCAGGAAACACACTGGCAGCCTTTCTTGGTGTGTTCCCGGTTCCATCTTGCCCCATATGTGCTTGGCAAAGACAGCACAGCCATTATTTTGGTGACTGCAAAACGCAGTTTTTAAGGCAAGGCGATAGTGCTCAACAGTGCCAGTGCATCCATTTTGCTGGTAACTGCTGAAGTGCAGATTGGTGATGGAGGGGAATTCTGCTGGGTGGGTAAATGCACCCCACAAATCCCCCCGACTCTCCTGAGACTTTTTGTTGAGGTAGAGTAGGGCAAAGTCGGGTTCATCAGGTGGAGTCCTTCTTCCATCAGGGAGTGGTATGCCATGATCCTCCCATTGTCTTTTGTTGGAGTGTGGAGCGACACCCACAGATTTCCTTCAGTCTTTCCTTGGAGTGTGGAGCGACATCCACAGATTTTCCTTTGGTCTTTCCTTGGAATGTGGAGCGCCACCCCCATATTTTCCTTCAGTCTTTCTTTTCCGGGTCCCCGGGGAAGCCCTCTTTGCTAATCAGGAGCGGAATCAGTACTAATCTAATGGATGAATAAAGACAGGTTACAACATTTTCCCACCGACTGTCTTCACGGAAGGTTGACAGCAGTGGGACACACATACCTTACAGTCATTCATGCACTCAGACAATAACAACAAATAATTCCTTACAAGACAAAGATAACTATTGATATTTTTACTAGAGTATTTGGCGATACCCGTTTGCACTGACAATGAAGAAAAGTACTCCCTGTTAGATAGATATACCTATGAAACAACCTGTTCTCTTCTGGTTCTTCTTTTTCCTGTTCTAATTCTCCAGATGTCTCCTCTATTTGACTTTCTCTTGGCTCCTCAATCAGCTGCAAAGTGTGTCTGGGGTGACAACTCTTTAACTGATTAATATGGATCCATTTCTCTTCTGCCAACTTTCCTTTGGGTATGCGGATTCTGCAGGTGACAGGTGAAATTTTATCTACAATTTCAAAAGGACCACGCCAGCTAGAGAAAAATGTCTGCTCCTTGGCCTGGTTCCTTTGAAAATTGTACAAGTAGACCCTGTGCCCTACTTGGTATTCCTTTTTGGCTGTTTAAAGTCATATTGAGTCTTCATCCCCTCTGCAGATTTTTCCAGATTATGCTGAGTGTACACAAAAGCATGATGAAGGTCTTTTCTTAGATTCTCAACATACTCATGTGTTGTGGGGCATTTATCAGTGTCTGCTCTTGTGTTCTGTAGAGCAGATGCTGAGGTAGCACCATCCTTGAACTCAAATGGAGACATCCTGGTCTCAGAAGATGGTTTAGATCTGATGGCCATCATGACAAGCTGTAATCAGATGTCCCAAATTGGCCCAGAATCTGCCACAAACATTTTTAGAATGCTCACAATTGTCTTATTGTACCTGTCAACTCCCCCACTAGAGGACAGTGGTATGCAATGTGAAGATTCCTTTTTACCCCAAGTATCTCCCACATCTTCGCTAGTGAAGTGACTTCCTCGATCTGACTCAATTCTTTGGGGTAGGCCAATTCTTTGCGGTAGGCCGAAACACTAGAAGATGTGGTTGATCATCAGGGCAGCTGCTGTTTCTGCCTTGCAATTTGGGGCCGGGAGACATTCCACACATTTGGTAAACAAGCATGTTCCCCCTAGAGGAGCGAATCACGGGCCCGATTAAATCTATTTGCAAATCTGACCAAGGCAGTGTCATCCCCCTCTTCTGGAGGGGAGCTCGGCGTGTGAGTGAAGTTGGCTGAAATTGTGCACACCCCTTCAAATACTGGTCGAGGTCCTGCCCCGTGTATGGCCAGTATGCAACCTCCCGCAAGATTTCTAGAATAGTGTGAAACCCCCGATGACCGGCTGTGGCTGCGTCATGGGCGTGACTTAGCATCAGGCTATGAAATGAGGTAGGTACCACCCACTGGTCACAACCAGAGATGGATCCCCTTACCAACAAACCGTCTTGAATTTGGAACATTTTTGGATACTTCATAAACACCCTGAGGTCCTCTTTCCCAATGTAATCGGTATCCGTCAGATGAAAGTTCTTAGGGTCCTCAATGTGTTGATAACATTTCCCAATAATCAGATCCCCTTTTTGTGCCATGGTTAAATCAGCATCTGGGGTCTCCTTACTACACTGTACAGCTGAGAGTTCATTGTGAGCATTTGTCTGGGACCTAGTGACCTAGTGACAGCAGTGACCTGGATTTCCCCAACAAGGAGTCGATCTCAAGGAGATCCCCTTGGATGGCTCTGGTTTTGGCCAGCTGATCAGCTAAGTCATTTCCAGTTTTGTCTGGCCCCTCTATTCTGGAATGACCCTTGATCTTCTTCCAATAGATGGTCATCCCATTAGAGGTGACCAGATCATCAATATTTTGTATTAGCTTGCTGTGTTTGAGTGGTTTATTATTAGCACACAGCATGCCTCTGGTTTTCCAATTAACCAGGTGCTCCGCGAACCCGTTTCTAACCTAATCCGAATTGGTGATTATGACCAATTCGTGGAGTTGGTGTTGGACGTCAGTGAGGATGGCCTGCTGAACTGTCATCAACTCTGCCACCTGACTACTGTGGGGGCCGATTTTGTACCCAGCGGAGGGTTCTGGGGCATCATTCACCCAGACATTCCCAACCCGTGCCACCAGTTCCTTTTCCCTGTTGTTGTCAACATGGTAGGAGCACCCGTCCACATAAACTGTGGGCATTCCCTGGCACTTGTCTTCTTCATAGACTTTGTTCGGGGAATTCAGGTACGCCTCCATGTTGTCCTGGGTTTTAATACTTTCGCCCTCAAGACAGTTTTCTCTGGCACAATCATGCAAGTCAGCCAGACCTTGCGCGAGGGGACTCTTCTTGTTTTGGCCATATCTGACCTCCACAGGAAAGCCTTAGATTGACAGAATCCCGGAAGTAATTCTAGAATTACTCACATTTCCAGCCCAGATTCTGTCACTTTGGAGGTATTGCAAAGGCTGGTGTGGAGTCTCCACTATGATGTGTTCCACCTGGATGAACTGGCGGCAATTCTTCAATGCCCACACCCTTGCCAGGAGTGCCTTCTCACAATCGTTGAATTTTTCCTCCATAGAGTGTAAAGTCTTACTTGCATAGGAGATGACTTTATTGAACTTGACATGCTTGATATAATACTGCTGTCAAGCATGTATTCGAGAACCCTGTCTCCAAGAAGATCTCTTTGTTTTTGACAGGGTAAGCTAGACAAGGCACTTCTTTTGAGTTGCTTTACTGCCTCGGCTTGTTTTGGACTCCACTCCCACTTGACCCCCCCTTCAACAGATGGAGCACGGGTCTTGTGACCTCTGTGCAATCCTCAATGAACTCCCTACTGTAATTAGTCAGTCTGCAGAGGCTTCTTAGCTCAGAGTTGTGGGGTCTTTTAGTTTTAGGAGTGCTCCACTTTCTTCTCGTAGGGACAGAGACCTTCAGGAGTTATTTCATGTCCCAAGAAGTTGACAGGGGTCCTTTTAAGTGTCTAACCTTGTCTTTTGCCTTTCTTTGTAGGTGCTGCGAGTTTGGCTGGAATGCGTTGTGCCGCGGTGCCCAGATGATGCTTTCTGCGTTCCGAGATGTTTGCAGGTGAGCCGCGTTGCCAGGAAGAAGATGTCTGTGCTCCGAGATGTTTGCAGGAGAACCGCGGTGCCAGGAAGAAGATGTCTGCGCTTCGAGATGTCTGCAGGTGAGCCGCGGTGCCAGGAATAAGATGTCTGCGCTCCGAGATGTTTGCAGGTGAGCCGCGGGGCCAGTAAGAAGATGTCTGCGCTCCGAGATGTTTGCAGGTGAGCCGCGGTGCCAGAAAGAAGCGTACAGGTGAGAGCGGGATCCTCCGGATGGTAAGTATGACTGTAGATGGCAGGATCTCTCCAGGCAAGATGAATGTGTGCCTTGGGGTTGGACTGGCTTTTATAGCTGAGCTCTTAATGCCACACCCCTTAGCTCAGTCCTGCTTGCCACACCCTGCCACTCCTAGAAGTTGCAGATGCAGATGGAGGCCACACCCAGACTAATTACACACAAGTGAAATTCTTGAGAGTATTCTTGCCCATAATAAAATAGAAAAGAGTTCTGCTCCATTCCAAGCACTTCTGGCCATAATGAAAATGTCTTGTTTAAGTTCTTCCATGAGCCTGGCGCCAAAGGCGCCAGGACTGCGTCCAACTAGGCCCCCCATGTATAAACGTCCCAAAGGGACGTGCATGAACCATGATGCCCCCTGCTCCCTCCACTTGATGGTGCCGCTCTTGTGATCGTGGGCAAGTGGCCATGACAGCACTCCCCCTCAACGCCCCTCTCAAGGGTGATCCTCCTCCTGGCCCTGGTTTGGTGGGGTTATTACGATGGAATTGTCTAATCAATCGAGGGGCATGAACATATCCGCTGGGTTCCCAGGTTTGGTCTTGAGGCCCATATACTTTCCAGTCTATTAGATAGTACTTTTTGGACCGAACCACCTTGGAATCCAAGATAGATTTGACTTCATATTCGGGTTCCCCATTTAGTCATTCGGGCTCTGGTGGAGAATCATTCCCTGTATTTGGTTTCATGGGCTTGAAGAGAGAGACATGAAATACCGGGTGAATTTTCATGTGCGATGGTAACTCCAACTTTATGGCGCCAGGGTTGATTATTGCCTTGATAGTATAGGGGCCCAAATATCTGGGGTGGAAGGCCCATGGTCCTTTCAAAGATATGGTCTAGACGCTAACCAGACTTTATCCGCAGTTTGGTAATCAGGAGCATCTTTTCGGTGCCGGTCAGCAATCAGCTTTTGTCTTTCTTTAGCCTTGTTCAAGTGCTCAGTTGCTTCCTCAAGAACTTGAGTGATGGATTTATGCAAGGTTTTTATTGCTAGCATTTCCAAAGTATCGGGTGGATCAAACACTGATGTCCGTGGGTGGCTTACATGTAGAGTATAGAATGGAGTTTGTCCAGTACTTGTATCAACCGAATTGTTATATGCATACTCGGCTACCCAAAGTATGTTTTTCTAGGAGTCTTCAGAGTGTTGAAGCATACATCTTAGATACTGTTCTAGTGTCTGATTGGTTTGTTCGGTTTGTCCACCGGTTTGAGGATGGTGGCTAGTGGACAACCGCAGGTCAATTTTGGCAATTGCACAACACCTTTTCCAAAAGGCGGGAACAAATTGAGTTCCACAATCCGATATCAGTATTGATGGACATCCATGTAACCGGACAATTTTTTCCAAGAACAAAGTGGCGAGAGTCGATGCAGTTGGAAGTCCTTTCAGAGGGATGAAATGGGCCATTTTGGAGAATAAATCCACAATGACTAAGATGGTGTTGTAACCATTGCAGGGAGGAAGATCCGTGATAAAGTCCATCGATAGTGTATGCCAAGGTGCTGGTGGAACCATTAAAGGACGTAGTAATCCAGCAGGGATTTGCTTCTGAGATTTGTGCTGTGCACAGACACCACAGGTTGTAACAAATCGGGCAATGCCTTTCCTCCAAGTGGGCCACCAATAGTTTTGTTTTACCTTGGCCTGTGTCTTAGTTATTCCAGGATGTCCTTCTACTAATGAATCATGGTAGTTGGTGATGATTTTAGTTTGCAGTTTCTTGTCCTGGGTATATAACCGTCCTTGGAAATAGGGTAGGTTGTTTTCGATGGTGTATCAATCTCCCTTTAAAAGCCATTCCTGTTGTTTTACATGATTCATCTGGGATTGTAAACTAGTTTTTAAGTCATCTAAACACGTGGTAGCAGCAATCGTGGTTTGAATTAGTTCTTCAGGAATGATGGCCACGGGATTGGATGCTGTAAAGGCTTCTTTTTCCTCACTCATGTGTGATAATGTATCTTCTTTACCATGCCACACTCGAGGTCTAGAGGTAATAATATAGTCATATTCTGCGAAAAATAGCACCCAATGAAGTTGGCGTGAGGATTGCGCTTTGGCGGTCTTTTAGTACTGTAAGTTACAATGATCTGTGATGACGGTGACCGTGTGTCGTGCTCCGAGGAAATAATGTTTCCATGCCTTAAATGCAGCCTTGATTGCCAGTAGTTCCTTATCCGTGATTGCATAGTTCAGTTCGGGGGCAGAGAATTTGCGGGACCAGAATGCGACGGGATGTAACTGTCCAGGGTCTCTTTGGGATAACACTGCTCCCATGGCTATGTTTGAAGTGTCTGTTTCCACTACGTGTGGTAGGTCTGGATGGGGATGTCGAAGAACCGGTGCTGTGGTAAATGCTAGTTTCAGTTTCTGGAAGGCTTCTTCAGCTTCAGTGGTCCAATGGAATTTTTTGTTCCTCCTCAGCAAAGAAGTGATTGGGTGAACAATTTGCAAGAACCCAGGAATTCATCGATGGTAGAAATTAGCAAAGCCAAGCACACTTTCTACTCCATTTGTGGAGGTTGGTGAGGGCCACTGGAGGTTTGCATCAACTTTCCGTGTGTCCATATGCACTCCCTGCCCTGTGAGCATGAAACCGAGAAATTCGACTTCAGTCCCATAGAAGAAACATTTTTTCCAGCTTGGCATATAATTGGTTTTGTCGAAGTTTTTCCAAAACTGCTCGGACATTACCGATATATTCTTCCGTGGAATTGGAGTAGATGAGAATGTCATCTATGTAGACGAGTGCGCAAACGTCCAAAAACTCACGGAGTACATCATTCATAAAGAATTGAAACGCTGCAGGAGCGTTACATAACCCAAAAGGCATGACTTTGTATTCGAAGAGGCCATACTTCCTGCAAAAGGCTGTCTTCCATTCATCTCCTTTTTTTACTCTCACAAGGTGATAGGCCCCTCACAAATCCAATGTGGTGTAAATCTGAGCGTGTTTCACCTTATCCAGGAGCTCGGGTATAAGTGGCAAAGGGTATATTTTTTTTTACGGTAATCTGGTTGATGGCTCTGTAATCAATACAGGTCCTCAAGTCCCCCTCCTTCTTAGGCAGGAGACTTGGATGGGTGGATAAAACCATTTGCCAGATACTGATCCAGGTACATTTTAAAATACTGGTTTTCTTGCTCCGTTAGGGTGTAAATTAGGCTGCAGGGAATTTGTGCTCCGGGCACGAGTTCTATTTGGAAATCGTAAGGTCTATGCGGGGGCAAAAAGTTAGCTTTTTCGTTTTGGAAGGCATCCTGGTAACAGTGATATTCAGGTGGTAAGGTGCCAGTGAGGCCCAGCATGATACTTTTCTTGGGTTTTTGGTTGATGATGTCTTTGTTGTAACAAGTGTCGGTGCATTCTTGAGAAAAGGAAAGAACTCGTTTTTGCCAGTCGATTTTAGCATTATGGGTCTCTAGCCAGGGCATTCCCTATATCATCTGGAACTGAGGAGGACCGATGAGATCAAAGGTGATGTTTTCTTGATGCCCATCCTGTAACAGAAGCTTGACTTTCTCTGTACATTGTGTCACCGGGCAGGGTGATAACTGAGATCCATCCACTGCAGTGACATTTTCCGATTTCTGCTTTTGTTGAAGAGGAAGGCCTATTCCTGTTGCCAGATCTTGGTAAATGTAGTTCCCTACTGCCCCACTGTCAATGTATGCCTCCAAGGCATGTGTCTTTGATGGCTGCTTGTGATTTACCAAAAGTACCGGAAGGACTAGATGTGACGTCTATATGCATTCCTTTTTCTCGCCCCAATGCCTGCTTGCCGGGCATTGGAGTTTCCCAAATCCGGTGCTTCTTCTTCTTCGTTGTTATTTGTTGCCCCAACCATTTTCTTGGGAGGTTTCACCGAGTAATCACGAAGGAAATGGCTTGCTTTCCCACAATAGAGACAGAGTTGTTGTTGTCCTCTTTTTTCTCTTTCTGCCTTGGTCAGAGCACTCCGTAACCCACTGATTTGCATTGGTTCAGAGTGTACATGTGGCTTGGTGTGGGTCTCGCGGTGTCGCACACAAACTGTCCTACCTTCTGTTCTGGATCGATCAATTTTCCTATTCTGCAACCTATGGTCCAGTTGCACTGTGAGGTCAATGTAGTCTGCACTTCCCTCGGGTGGGTTCACAACTTGGGCCAACACATCCTTAAGTTCCCCACGTAGCCCTCGATAGAAGAGTGTAGTCCTTTTCTCTTCTGGCCAGTTGGTTTGAACTACGAGACGATTGAAAGCTGCAATGTAGGTTAATAGATCTTGGTTTCCCTGTCTGAGTGACAGTAGCTCACTGTCCAGGGCTTGTCCCTGAGCATGTCGGGCAAACAATTTTATTATTATATGAAGGAGATAGATTCAAAATGTGCACTAATTATCTCATCAACCAAACTCAAGGACCTTGATTACCCGGCACACTGAGTCCTGAATAAAATAGACTGCATGCATTGATACAAAACTCATAGTGTAACTTTATTCAAAAATATATTAAATATTAAAACACATATTGACCCAAAAACAAAACACAGTGGATACAAAAACAAATACATCAAAATTTCATCTAAAACAACCTAACACAATTAAACAGACACAAATGTTTCTGTTCTTCAAATTCCTCAAAGGGTGAACATTCTTCAGGGGAAACTCTGTCAAAACTGTAGACTGCATCAACACTGTGTTAGGGGGGTCTCTTCAAACATCGCAAAAATGGATGCCAATACACCTAAAATACAAAAAGGGGATCCTTGAGATCTGGGTAGAGTATCACAATACTAAATATACCATCTCACACCTCAGTGATAACAACTGGTGTGTGGAAACTAGAGGCTTGGTCCACAACTTGACCACCCTCCCCCAGTTCTACCAATGAACTCAAAATTACCTTCACTGGGAATTTCCTCAATGGCGTTTTCTTAATAGATGCTTCACCACATGTACGAATTCCTGTATACATATACTTTTCACAAAGGCGCAACAAGTCACCTCAGTATTCTAATGGAGTAACTGTAGAGACAAACAGATCAAATACCAACCTCTTAATGAAGGTCATGTCCTCCTATTACTCGAGCAGGCACAACACCACAAACCAATTACCCTGTATACTTTTTCATGTGCCTGGATGGGGATACCTGAATCAAGATTTGATAGGTTCCAAAAATGTGGACATCTCACTCAGTCTAGGATCTGGTAAGTATAGACAACACCTAGAGGCAAAAGTAAAAATAGCCCCATGACTTATATGACCACCATCCTTGAATCACTTAACAATGTCCCTTAGCATGCTCACATCATGAATTAGCAACTAGGCTATTCACGTAATTCTCCCGACACCATGATCAAAGAGTGCCCGTTAATTGCAGTCTGTGTAATTACAGTCTGTGTAGTATACCACCTCCACACAGTAAGTTTATGCCGTTTCCCAACCACCCTTGTGTGAAACTCGAAGCACAACAACGATACACATGCGCTCATAGAAATGATTAAACTTACCGCAAGTAAACTGTATGCCAAACAGAGAAGCGCTTAGTGATCAGCAAAGAAGGACTTGTTCCCTAAAATATGGAACCCGTTGCATGACACAGAAAAGGTACTAAGACATGAGCTAGTAACGTGGTAAAAACAACAAAGAAGGACTACTGTGGAAATGCCGACCCGCAGCCATCTAGATGTAAGCGCAGCACTAGACATGCTGCAAGGGATTGAAATGAAATTAATCCAATTACTTATTCCGTCACCTAATGCTGATGTTACTAGCTCTACCACCCCCCCTAGCATATGCTGAAGAACTCTACAGGGGTGGAAGGAGCAATTCTGCCCTCAAGATTACGTTGGTTACCTCAAGCTTAGGACAAAACAACAATGATTCATGGGATAGATACCACAACAGTTTTGGAGACATTAATTAACCTCCTCATCCATGGATGAGGAGGTTAATTAATGCAAGTATGTGGTGAACCATGATCTCTGGATGATGTGTTTGACATAGAAGAAAAAAAGAAAAAAACATTCCTAAATGTCTCCAAAACATTGTCCTGGAAACGAAACTCAATATGATCAGATTTGTGTTCAACCATGTGGCATGTGCCATTTAAACTAACATGGTTGACACTCTGTTTTAATTTTATTGGCCGGTTAGTCTGAGTCCAGAGGACCCTGTTCACACAGTCTATTAGGGGAGACAGCCTGCTAAGGATGTTATTCCCTAATAGACAGGGGGTTCCTTTTGGAGTCACGACTATGACCGGGTGTTTCACCTTATGTCGCCCAATTTTAATTTCCAAATCCGCTGTCCCCTCGACAGGAATTTCATTCCAGTCGAAGTTCTGGAGTTGCCCAGTAAGAGGGGTGTGAGGGATCTGGTGTCTCTACCCCTTTATGAATTTAGCTGCTCAAAGGCCCTTTTTGACAGAAGAGTGGCTTGGATCCAGTGTCCACCAGTGCTCAAAATGCACATTGCCCTTGCACTCGAACGGGGGCATAGAATGTTCCCTCCTTCTCCTCAAGTGGGGAAAGGTAATGGGCATTTTGGGCATGTTGGGTGGTCAATTTCTTTATTTTAGACTCCGACATGGTGGAGTTTTGGACAATTTTCTGTAATCTGTAATAGATGGGATTTCGGAATCCCGTTTTTCCCATAGCTCTCTGCTGCCCTCCCTTAGCAGCAGTAGGGGTGTTGGTTGGTTTGGGGTTTTTTACCTGATTTTTATTTTCTGGAGGTTTTTGGATGTCATAGATCCGGGTAGCCTGCTCTATTACCCAGTCCAGGGTCCTTTTATCATGAAAATCCCTCCTCCAGCTGGGTCATGATGTATTTTGGGAGCGCATGAAAGTAGGTAGTTGTAAACTTGTAAAAGCTATCCGTGCGCACCCTCTTGGTAGTTTGTGCAAACGCACGTTTTAGCTCCTGCACAAATTCTCGTGGGGCCTGATCTTTTCCGCATTTCAAATTGTAGGCCACTTTGCGAGCCTCTTGGGGGTTTTTGTCGGTGGAAAAGTGCTTCAAGAAGGCCACCTTGTACGTGGTCCATATTGAATGGTTTTGTTCTTCTAGTCCAGAAAAGAAGCTGGAGTACTCCGGAGAAAACGTCCATTTGGTATAATCTATGCAGTTCTTGCTATCTTTAAGGTGAAAAGTGTCCATCATTTGTTCATAGAGTTCCAAATGCTCCCAAACAGAATATTTTGCGTTTTTGTGGTACGGTATTATGAAATTCCTAATGGCCTTCATGTGCCTAATGGTGTCTTTCAACCATGCTTTCTTTTGTTTATTTGCCTTGTTTTTCCGCGTCACCTGATTCCACTCGCCCTCAGATGTTCTACTATTTGAGGTTCCCTCATGATCTTCTAGACGCTTCCTGATTCTTTGAGCTTGTGAAGGGCTCGCAGAATGACAGGCCTAGTTTCTTCTCCCCTGTGGAGCATGGGAGAGTAGTCTTCTGACTCCTCCCTGCTCCCTGGTACCAGGGTTGGCAGAGGATCCCCCCCACTGCCCTCATTGGGTGGAGGTCCCCAGGATGCTCTTTTGGGGCCTCATTTCATTCCGTTTTTGTGCAAATCGAACCAAATGGTCCCTTTGTAGATAGTGCTTCTGCAGATCTAATTCCCTGACTTTCACCTCATAGGAGGCTTCCTGGTCAGAGACATCAGCCCTAATATTTTTGTATCTATACAGGGATGCCCGTCCATCAATTTCAGAGTGGCGCTGACTTGTCAGCTCCATCATGCTACGCCTATTTAATTCTGATGGCCTTATGGTTTCTGACTGATGTGAACCAGTAGACATGAAGTCAGCAGTGCACAAAGTATTAAATGGGTTTGAGTCCCTTAGTACTGAGGGCATCCCACTGTGATCAGGGGTAGCCCTGTCCCTCTCTACTTGTTCAGGGTCCCACAAGTTTGGGTTTAGCCTGGCATACTCTATCTCCAACCTCCCTAGTTTCTCCTTCTCAGCCCCTACCTCTTGATAATAGGCAAAGGTCTGAGCTGTTTGCTCCGCCATCAGGGCTTGATTGGCCTCTATGACCCGCTCTGGAGCTGCCACCTGCTTGTGGAGTCCATTGTTTTCCTCACAGAGGGTCTCATTGTCTCTTGGTGCTACCTGTATGGTCTGGGAACACTGAGACAATTTCTGTTGCAGGAGGTGAACCTCCTTTTTCTGCACATTTAGAGCCTCTATGGCCTGCTCTTACTCGAGTTCCATTTGTCTCCTATATCCCATTATTCTATCACATTCTTCTTTTATGCCAGTCAGTTCCTGGAGGTCTGCCTCCCTTTTCACCAAATGGGTTTTTAAATTTCACATTTCCTGGTATAGGGCCTCTTTCTCCTGATATAGAGTGCCCCTTTGTTCAGCCAGGTCATCCCTTTGTTGTGTTATGGCACCTAATTTCTGGCACTCTTTATCACATTCTGATTGAGATTGTAGTTCTCTCATAATTAATTTATTATTTTCCTCTTCCAATTTTTTTATCTGATTCTGTAAAGTGACCATTTGCTCTGGGCTGGAGTTATTGTAGGATGTAGCGCTCTATAAGAATACTATTTATTTATTTCCTAGAATTCAGATTGAGCTGGCACCCAACCCGTCTCATACCCCCTTTTACAAATACACTGGGTCACAATGGACCATGAACCAGGCCTGTGGGTGGTAATACAATATTTATTCATTTTAAATTCAAAAAATCAGCAATCACCAATGGGGTGATAATTACAATGTAAACTGATGAAATACACTTGGTTGACCTTCTACAAGAACATATCCAAAGCACAGATTAATAGCAGCAATTTTACTGTTCAGGTAGATAGCAAAGTTAAGATTTGCTCCTGCAATGCTCACTGAAACCCCAACTAATCAAATTTTGAGTGGATAGAAAGGAGCAGCAATGAGTCAGGGATACTAGGCAGCAAACTGAATTAAAATCTGACCTTCCCTCATGAAAACCTTTGCAATTCTGTAAATGACACTCGGAATTGGTAAATAATTAATTTAAATGTGTGGTTGAATAAATGCGGTAAATATGAGTTATCACAGTATCCGGGATCTAATAACACTAGCAACTACAAAGCAAGGTACCACAAAGGGCATACAATTCAAAAATCAACTTTGAAGGGACGCCAGTGCAGCCAGAATCACACGAACAGAATTTGGCTTTGCTAAATTACACGGGTTTAAATGTCAAATACGGTTTGAACAATGGGTGAAATAGACAGAATCGGAATGCAGTTTTTAGGCTGGGTGATAGATGCACATCACAGGGATAGTAGGAAAGTGAAAGAGTGACTCTAGCTGAAGAACTGGATGAGATTTTCAAGGTGAACGGAAATTCGGTTTTAAAAATAAAAGCAGTTAAAAGAGAAAATCGGTTTAAAAAGGAAAGGACAAGTTTCACTTAAACTCGATTTAGTGGCTAGTTTGTTAAAGAAAGACACGGTACACTCCAAGGTTCATTTGCAAGGTTAACCTTTTCACCCCGCATTCAGCTCTTTGTGGCAATTCATTAAATTATTCAAAATATGACTAAGGACTTAAGTAAGACAGAAATGAATGGAAGACCTGTGCTAACACTAGAAAATCAAGGAACAGAGTACACAGGATTCAGACTATCTTCAACAAGTTATCGGGGTATGGATGGGATTACTTAGAATGTGGAACAAAGACAAGGGGCCTCATTACGAGTTTGGAGGCAGCCATGGAGGTTCTAGCTCCATGGCTGCCTCCAAACCGGGCTCCTTTAACTGGTTCCTGCAATGGGGATTTAACGGGTCATTCCAACATAGGAGGACCCAGTAAGTTCTCCTTGCAGGAACCATTCCCCATTCCCATTTGAGCCCCCATAGGGCTCAATGGGAATGGGGATGGAGGTAACAATGGGCACATTATAAGTGTCCCATTGTTACCTCCCTCTTCCCGTCGCGGGACTCGGAAAAGACGTCTGGTTTTACCAGACGTCTGGTCCGAGTCCCGCAAAGGGAACCTCGTAATACACGCTCCCGGAATGAAGGGGGTCGGTACTGTACCGGCCCCTTCATTCCGGGAGTGCAAAGGTTGTAATGAGGCCCATTGTATCAAGTTGGGGTATACTATGTGTTGCTATGGGATGGGGTAAAACTCACAATCAGCGCTTGAGTTTGGGATTTTGGGACAGCCAACCGAGTTTCTGGAGAGCAAGGCAATATCTGGTCACTGGTCACAGCAGCGGGCTCTCATAACAGAAAACAGCTGGGCAAAGGTCTGGTCACGGTATAGTGGCATGCAGGTAGTGGGGCAAAACGCTGGTCTGGTGACATGATGCTCTCAAAAAGGGTTCCACAGCTTTCCCTCTTTTTCCCTGGGTTAGTGGGATTTTGTTATAGGGTTTAGTTCTGAAGGGTGTTCTGCCCGGATAGGGTCAGCTATGCTCTGGCCTGGCAGTAGAATCTGGAATCTTGCAGAGTGAATGTGGAATGTCTGGATGCGCAGGCGTTGGAAAATTCAGAAGAGACTGTGTCCTTGTTTCTGTGAGCCTTTGCCTTTTATAAGGCGGGTGACATCACAGGATTTATTGTTGGGCAGAACTAAGCTAGACCTACCCCAAAGAATCGGATAGGTCAGCCTATGTTATGTCGCCTCCTCCTTAGGGGCAGATTGAACTGAAGGAGGGGACTGAGTTTTATGGGGTGTGTTTTTATGAGGTACCAAGCAACCCTCCAGTCATTTTTGCCAAAAATCAGTTCTGACATAAATTGCACCTTTTTACAGTTCTGGTGCTTTCACAAATCATACAGGCAAATAGCATATTAAACACAAAGCATAATACTCCCACTCCCACATTTGTAGGAGTTTGTTTCATCCTTCTAATAATTTTTCATCATTTTCAGTGAGAAATAATTTACCTAAAATGTTATAACGTTATACATGGGTACATATTATCAAAAGTCATGTTAGTATTGAATTTCAAAGTGGCACCTTATACACTTTCCTCAGAATATACAAGTTACCATCATTTCCATCCCCAACAGGCTAGGGAAGACTACCACGTCTTGATTTAAAGCCACAAATGTTGCATTTTAACTAAAACTTTTACATTCCTGCGTAGTCCGGTTGCAGAGATAAAAGTCTTAAAGTTTATTAATAAAATAGTCTTTTGAGCCAGATGGCCAGCATTGTCTCCCAAATAAGGGCATAACGTCCAAGGCTGCGCTGGAGCTGGCTTTGAAGCCCCCAGTTGAAGTTGAGGAGAGGTGTTATTTGCAATTTCACACCTAAGTGTCCTGGAACTCTATTGTAACAGGCTCAAGCCCAGACGCAAAGTCTGATGAGTGTGTTATATGCTTCCTCTTGGTCCATTCAGAGTTTCCAAGGGGGTGGCCCCTTTTGGGGGAAGGCAACTCCTGTTCCCAGCAAACAAATGTCCTTTGAAGCCAAGCAGGAAAACCTGTTCTGTGGCTTCCCCAGTAAATGCACTTATTTATGTACTTATTTTTTTTCTGAATCAGAAGCAAGTCTGTTGAAATAAAACATCCCATATATGTTTTCAAGTAAACCCCCCCTTACATTTCTAGGCAAGGGCAGGGCCTTAGTCAACATTAGAAACACAAAATAAAGTTCCCAAGTATGGGAACTCCCGTCCTCCGCACACTATAAATGGCTCAAAAGATGAGTCCTAATAATTTCAAACAATGTATTATGTTTAACTTTTTTTGTATATATCACATCACATCACATTCAATAAAGCAATGTTCAATGAATCTATCAAGTTCAGTGCATATCCAAAGAATTGATATGTTTAGACACTCTTTATCATATTTTGAAAATTTATTTCTAGCCCAACGCGTTTCGTGAGAATTCACTTCTTCAGGGGCAAATGTACATATTTCAATAACAACATCTGGACAAAAATTCAATAATTATACATTAGTTCATGTTCTGAAGACACTGTTTTATAATTTTGCTCAGTCGCAACAACAACAAACAAAATTAATATTTCAGGTCATTCTCATTGTGAGATAATTGAACCAGAGTTAACCATATATCTCAAAACCGATAACATTTCAAATCAAATTAGTGTTTACAGACAACAAGTGTTTATAAACAGGGTTTATTTGCAAAAAACAAACAAAGATTAAGGCCTATATGGGCTTACCTAACGAAAATATCTCAGACTCCAAATTATCATCTGATTCATATAAAGAGGAGAGAAAATTCCTCAGTGGGTAGTTTCTAGACAAAAGCAGCAGTCAATCCTTAGGAAATGGGAAATATGAGGTATATTTTAAGGTTCCAAATCGTTTTTATGGAGCAAAAAAAGGAAATGTAAAGAGTAAATAGCAACTTACCAACTGTTGGTTGGTAAGGCAGAATTTTGTCAATGCTAATGAGTAGATTAAGTTGGAAGGGGGATTTTCTAGGAATTGGTATCCGTAGTCATCACCATGGTTTAAAGATGGGCAACCTGAATTACATATGCCAGGGTTTTTTATCATCTCTTCTGCACCTGAAGGCAATTTAAATATTTGCTTAAAAGTCATATGATTTAATAATGTTCATACTGATCTAGGAGTGCAGGGCGATTTCCTCTGTTTCCTTATTCAACATTACACTTTTAAACAGACATTTTTCTTGTTTGCAACAGCAACCTTTTTAACACGTGGTGAATTTTCCTTTTTCTGTCACCTCCAAGATTCTAAAATTATTTGCAGCCCTAGTCAGTTTCCCTTACAGAGCGATCTGTTCAAGGCAAAGGTGCACTGACACTAGCATAAGCACAGAGAGATAGGGCTTCCTTTGAAGAGTTCAGCTGTGATATCTTGTTGCAAAGTGAAAAATTTTCCCATATTTTCCCAAGGTTTGTGATTTGTGATTTTACAGATTTTTCCGGACACAGCCTGTCATTCAGTGAGAAATGCTATCTTTTGCTGGAGCACAACCTGAATATGGCTGGGCATAGCTGGGTCTCACTGGATCAGGACTGTGTATTGTTGAACAGATGAGAAAGGGCATCAGGCTCCATCATTTTAATGTACAATATTTCCTTTTTCATGGGAACTTTTGGAGCTAGCAGTCAAGCAGCGCTGCTTTCCAACTCTCTTCTTTGGTGCACATCAGGAAACACACTGGCAGTCTTTCTTGGTGTGTTACTGGTTCCATCTTTCCCCATATGTGCTTGGTAAAGACAGTGCAGCCATTATTTTGGTGACTGCAAAACACAGTTTTTAAGGCAAGGTGATAGTGCTCAACAGTGCCAGCGCAGCCATTTTGCTGGTAACTGCTGAAGTACAGATTTGGAGGGGAATTCTGCTGGGTGGGTAAATGCACCCCACAATTTTATGGACCACCAACAGCAAGCACACCGATGCAACTCAAAACTTGCTCAAAATAAACAAAATTAGAGGAAAAAGATTCACCGCCAGGGGTCCTAAACACTGGAACACAATTCCCCATGAGTTAAAACTGGAACCAAACCATCCTAATTATGGACATGCTATCAAAACTCTATTCCTCTCAGAGACACCCTCAACCTGGTTGGCCCTACCCCATCCGGCACCTATCGCTGGCCTGATCTCCCTAAACTTCTCCACTTCGCACCCCATTGCCTACATGGTATTTTGTCTGTTAGGGCTTCATTATGATTATGGTGATACTGTAAAAAAATCTGGTATTTCTAAAACCACACATTGTCACCATACCATCACACCCATAATGAGGGCTTAAGATTAAATGATTTTGGGTCTTGGGAACACTTTGTAAATTCAATGTTTTTAATAAAGTCTTTATCCTGTCTTACATGTATAAAAGGTTGAATGTACCTTGGGCCAAGGCATGCTCACAGTCTTATATGCACAGACAACCTTAACCTGAGACCCTTCTTTCTCTCTTTGCCCCTCCTCATCCACAATCAAAGCTATTGGACCCCAACGGACAGAAAGATGGCACAGCCATTTCATCCCCACATCAGAATCCCGAGGCTGTCCAAATAAGTATATATTGTTCATCGGTATAAACACTTTAATGTAACAGTTAGTGTTAGTAAATAAAATGACCATCAAACCCAATTGTCATCATGCACTTAGTGATATGCGCAGAAAACCCTTTTATAACAGACATATTTGCCAGATACATACATCTAGAGTCATTCTTATGTTCAAAAAGTGCACTTTGATTTAATGCAAAGAAGCCAGGAGCCCTTGTTAGTGATTTCTAGCCCCCTCCCCTTTCCACATGGCTATTTCAAAACAGTAAAACAGGAGTCTACCAGACTGTCATCTTGAAATTAAAACCTTTTTTTTAGAAAGTACTTTATATAGTCATCGTAGGTTTTGATTATGTCCTTTTATCAGTAAGCCATGTGCAATTATTCTGGTTTTAACTGAAATATGTATTGCAATTGATCATTAAAAATGAACACATTCAAATGTTAAGATCCAGTTTACAATGTTCGTACAATTAAATAATGTCCTTCATTTTAATTGTTTTTTTCTGAAAATATACACCATTTTGTCTCCCAAAATACCTGTTATTCTTAATGGTCATGCTCAGCATGTACGCACTTATTTGTTTATTGTGTGAGCTTCAAGTTGTTTAATTTTGTGTGCTGGCCACTTATTTGCTGGTAGTACTGCTGCACCTAAACCTTTGTCACGGATGCACTAACACTAATAATTAACAAAAATATGGAAAATAATAAACACTTTTGCAGACTCTGCAACCTTTTACTCTGGTCTCTTCTAAGGTCTGCCATATAATAGGGCATCCGGAAAAGTAAAAAATCATGTTGTTCCAAAAGTATACTTCTCATTTTATTCTTCTAAACATGTATACAAAATATATATGCAAATAGACAAAACACACCCATTTCAATAAAATGACAACTGGATTAGTGTAGGGGTTAGTAAATGAGTGACTGAACTACTGATGTGCAGCCAGTAGTTTTGAACATTCTGTTTAAACATTGTCCAGGTTCAGATCTGGCCTGCCTCTATAAACTCTAACTGTTACACATTCAATGGTTTTATAAGAACTAAATGACTCGACAGTTGGTTAAGTGCAGAATCACATGCATACACTACCAATATTCGGGTGCTGTGAGGTTGGCATCATGGAAAGAGACCCAGACAACAGATTCAATGAATAACAAAAGGCTTTTATTAAAGAAAATGTCAGGATGGTGTAAGGCCTAACTTGCCCTATGCTAAGGTGGGATTTCCCTACCTAAAGAAACTACGGATAGTCTGTGTCATTAAGTTCAACTGGAAAGTCTGTATGTGTCGAAACCCTATGCTTGCCCTCACAACTGAGACAAAACAATGGGCCTCATTACACGGAAGGTGGTAGCCATGGCGCTATTAGCTCCAGGGCTACCCCCTTACCGCCGTCGGAGGCCGGGTTCCCGGAATTGGGACTTACCGGCCTAACTCCGACCTTTGCGGGACTGGTAAGTCCCCATTCCAGGAACCATTCCCCATTCCCATTTGAGCCTCCATAGGGCTCAATGGGAATGGGGAAGGAGCAAATAACCGTACCGCAATTTGCGGTACCGTTATTTGCACTGAAGTCCCTCAGCGGGTCCTGCCCTTAATGTGTGGTCTGACCACACATTAAGGACGGGACCCGCTGAGGGACCTCGTAGTAGGGCGGTGAGGATTACCGGCACCGGTGCCCTTACCGGTGCTGGTAATCCCCTACTGCCTTCCGTGTAATGAGGCTCAATGTGTAGGGATGTCAACCATAAACTAAATAGTGTTCCAAAAATAATGTTCTGAGCTATTTCCAGCTAGGGCTAACTTTTCAGCCTCTTTTCTCCAAATGTCAATGCATGCTCCACAATGTTAAATGTACCTTCTTTGAGACTTGAAGTAATAAAGTTACACCCCTTTTTAAATGTCAGGATGTCCTTCTCTATGTTCAATAAAGTTTCAATGCAGTACTTCTCAAGGTTCCCTTCCCCAAGTTCAATGAAGTTTCAGAGCAACACTTCTCTGGTTCCCTTCCCCAAGTTCAATATCAATATCTGCCACCAAAAGAATTATTTGAAGAAGAAGCTTTGTCTTTGGATTTAGTTTTAACAATTCTTTACAGCTCAGGGTTCCCTTCCCCAACCCTTATATACACCACTGGTTGTTTCCCTTTTTGACTCAATAGTAGGCTCTCTTGTTAGCAGATATAGGTTCTCTGGTCTTGGTGCAGTTGTTAGACAAAACGGTCCACCCATTACAGGTCACACAACCAGGAACCTGGCATTTTTCTTTCAATAGTTCATTGTTCAACATGTAGAAGCTCACTGGTCTTGGAACAGTCGTTGGATCACACAATCCACCCATTACAGGTCACGGAACCAGGAACCTCAAGTGCTCTTTGTCTAGGTCAATGTTCAGATAAACCAGTGCTTTCTTAAATGTAGCTCCACCACAAACACTTTTCAACCTTGATTCAACTCTGCACAACAAACACTTTTCAGCGTTGACTTCAACTCTACAGTTAATGACCTTCATCCAACTTAGTTTACTGTTTTCTTTCAGTCTATAGTTCAGTATTAGCAGGTTTGTGATTTACATTCACTTTGGTATTCAATGTTAGCAGTTGAGCTGTTTCATTCAATTAAATGTTAAATAAACTCACCGTTCTGGTTTTCCTTTCACTTCGCTATTCAATATGAGCAGTTTTGCTTATTTCATTCTGTTTGGTATTCAATAAATGTAGTGTTGCTTATTTCATTCAGATCAATATTCAATACATGTAGTTTTGCTTGTTTCATTCAATACCATATTCAATAAATGTAGTTTAGCTTGTTTCATTCTGTTCAGTATTCAATAAATGTAGTTTTGCTTATTTAATTCAGTTCGATATTCAATAAATGTAGTTTTAACTGAAATATGTATTGCAATTGGTCATTAAAAATGAACACATTCAAATGTTAAGATCCAGTTTACAATGTTAGTACAATTAAATAATGTCCTTCATTTTAATTGTTTTTTTCTGAAAATATACACCATTTTGTCTCCCAAAATACCTGTTCTTCTTAATGGTCATGCTCAGCATGTACGCAATTATTTGTTTATTGTGTGAGCTTCAAGTTGTTTAATTTTGTGTGCTGGCCACTTATTTGCTGGTAGTACTGCTGCACCTAAACCTTTGCCACGGATGCACTAACACTAATAATTAACAAAAATATGGAAAATAATAAACACTTTTGCAGACTCTGCAACCTTTTACTCTGGCCTCTTCTAAGGTCTGCCACATAATAGGGCATCCGGAAAAGTAAAAAATCATGTTGTTCCAAAAGTATACTTCTCATTTTATTCTTCTAAACATGTACACAAAATATATATGCAAATAGACAAAACACACCCATTTTAATAAAATAACAACTGAATTAGTGTAGGGGTTAGTAAATGAGTGACTGAACTACTGATGTGCAGCCAGTAGTTTTGAACATTCTGTTTAAACATTGTCCAGGTTCAGATCTGGCCTGCCTCTATAAACTCTAACTGTTACACATTCAATGGTTTTATAAGAACTAAATGACTCGACAGTTGGTTAAGTGCAGAATCACATGCATACACTACCAATATTCGGGTGCTGTGAGGTTGGCATCATGGAAAGAGACCCAGACAACAGATTCAATGAATAACAAAAGGCTTTTATTAAAGAAAATGTCAGGATGGTGTAAGGCCTAACTTGCCCTATGCTAAGGTGGGATTTCCCTACCTAAAGAAACTACGGACAGTCTGTGTCATTAAGTTCAACTGGAAAGTCTGTATGTGTCCAAACCCTATGCTTGCCCTCGCAACTGAGACAAAACAATGGGCCTCATTACACGAGCGGCAGTAGCCATGGTGCTATTAGCTCCAGGGCTACCCCCTCACCGCCGTCGGAGGCCGGGTTCCCGGAATTGGGACTTACCGGCCTACTCCAACCTTTGCGGGACTGGTAAATCCCCATTCCAGGAACCATTCCCCATTCCCATTTGAGCCTCCATAGGGCTCAATGGGAATGGGGAAGGAGCAAATAACGGTACCGCAATTTGCGGTACCGTTATTTGCACTGAAGTCCCTCAGCGGGTCCTGCCCTTAATGTGTGGTCTGACCACACATTAAGGACGGGACCCGCTGAGGGACCTTGTAGTAGGGTGGTGAGGATTACCGGCACCGGTGCCCTTACCGGTGCTGGTAATCCCCTACCGCCTTCCGTGTAATGAGGCTCAATGTGTAGGGATGTCAACCATAAACTAAATAGTGTTCCAAAAATAATGTTCTGAGCTATTTCCAGCTAGGGCTAACTTTTCAGCCTCTTTTCTCCAAATGTCAATGCATGCTCCACAATGTTAAATGTACCTTCTTTGAGACTTGAAGTAATAAAGTTACACCCCTTTTTAAATGTCAGGATGTCCTTCTCTATGTTCAATAAAGTTTCAATGCAGTACTTCTCAAGGTTCCCTTCCCCAAGTTCAATGAAGTTTCAGAGCAACACTTCTCTGGTTCCCTTCCCCAAGTTCAATATCAATATCTGCCACCAAAAGAATTATTTGAAGAAGAAGCTTTGTCTTTGGATTTAGTTTTAACAATTCTTTACAGCTCAGGGTTCCCTTCCCCAACCCTTATATACACCACTGGTTGTTTCCCTTTTTGACTCAATAGTAGGCTCTCTTGTTAGCAGATATAGGTTCTCTGGTCTTGGTGCAGTTGTTAGACAAAACGGTCCACCCATTACAGGTCACACAACCAGGAACCTGGCATTTTTCTTTCAATAGTTCATTGTTCAACATGTAGAAGCTCACTGGTCTTGGAACAGTCGTTGGATCACACAATCCACCCATTACAGGTCACGGAACCAGGAACCTCAAGTGCTCTTTGTCTAGGTCAATGTTCAGATAAACCAGTGCTTTCTTAAATGTAGCTCCACCACAAACACTTTTCAACCTTGATTCAACTCTGCACAACAAACACTTTTCAGCGTTGACTCCAACTCTGCAGTTAATGACCTTCATCCAACTTAGTTTACTATTTTCTTTCAGTCTATAGTTCAGTATTAGCAGGTTTGTGATTTACATTCACTTTGGTATTCAATGTTAGCAGTTGAGCTGTTTCATTCAATTAAATGTTAAATAAACCCACCGTTCTGGCTTTCCTTTCACTTCGCTATTCAATATGAGCAGTTTTGCTTATTTAATTCTCTTTGTTATTCAATAAAGGTAGTGTTGCTTATTTCATTCAGATCAATATTCAATACATGTAGTTTTGCTTGTGTCATTCAATACCATATTCAATAAATGCAGTTTAGCTTGTTTCATTCTGTTCAGTATTCAATAAATGTAGTTTTGCTTATTTCATTCAGTTCGATATTCAATAAATGTAGTTTTGCTTGTTTCATTCAATACAATATTCAAAAATGCAGTTTAGCTTGTTTCATTCAATTCGGTATTCAACAAGTGCAGTCTTGCTTGTTTTGTTCAGTTCGATATTTAATCAATTAAGTTTTACTTGTTTCATTCAGTTTGATTTTCAATAAATGCTGCTTTACTTATTTAATTCCATTCACAATTAAATAAATGCAGCTTTGCGCGTTTCATTCAATTCACTACTCAATACATGCAAAAGTTCTGACTTTCATGGACTGTTACAGTATTTAGAGATACTTGGAGTGCCTCAGTGGTTCCAGTGTGCCCGACACTTACCAGAACCCGGCAGATCCTCTTGGAGGCTTCTCCCCAAGTGGGAAAGCCTGTTCGTCGAGTGCTTCGTTTCGCACACACCGGCCTCCGTGCTCAGTTCCGCCTCTGCTCCATGACAGCACCTGCTACCCACCTTCCCTTGCAACGGTTCCCCATCCTGCATAGTTCCATTGGCCGGACGTCAGGGATCTTTGTTGGCACCTCAGCCTCTCGATCTCTGGCACAGTCCTGTGTGAAGAAAGGATTTCTGCCTAAATTCCCCAGGTTTATCGTCTTTCTACTGTTGCTCCCTCTTCCTCTGCTGCTCCCATGCCTTCCACCTTTTATACACATCTGTTCCTTCAATTGGCTGCAGGTGTATTCTATCAATTAAGGTTGCCTGACTTTGACTAAGTGGGCATGGCTAACCTTCATGCATCTTCTTCCTCCCAGTACTAGAGTGGTGAGAGTAACTGGTGTTCATTGCTCTCAGTTGCTTCTTCCTTGTTTCAGTACTGTCAGGTCCCCAAGAGGGGAATGAAAGGAAACTGTTCTAAAATGATCCCTAAAGGTCGGGGGAGGGGGCGGTTGGTGGTCACTAGAATAAAGAGAGTACTGTGTTTGGTGCCAAAGTACCTCATCCCCAATCATTCTCCTCCTCTTTCTAACACGTCTGGGGTGATAATATATCCTGTTCTTTTTAGGGACAAGGGAACATGGTGAACAATATCCCATAACCACTTCTGGGATAGGGTTGCTTCCTGAAAGGAGGGTGTGGAATACTATGACTTAACTAAGGGTATCCAATCTCTAATCCCCAAGGACCCTCCATCCAGGTGGTCCTCCTTCGCTTGTCCACCCTCAGGGACAGGATCCAAAAGCAATGGTCTTTTCCTGCCCACCTGTATAGAGGATCCAAGGGGAGTGAGCGTGAGAATGCCCTCAGGTTTCTCACAGTACTACCATGAAAATCTTAAACCCCTAGCTCACCCATGACCTAAATGCACAAAGAAACAAATACATATGTTGACACATCTATGTTTCGGGCTGTGTACGCCGGGTTATGACCAGAAGGCCACTCCCCTTAACTCTGAGTTAGGTCTTCATCAGGACAACACCAATTTAACGCCACTCAATGCACCCCTTTCTTCATCTCAGTGATGTCCAGTTCACACTCTTCACAGCTTTACCTCACCTACAATAAAATACAAATACATCAACTTTTATTTACACAGGATGCACAAACACTTATAATTATCAAATATATGGAAAATGATAAAAACTGTTGCAGACCCTGCAATCTGGTTCTCTGGTCCCTTCCAAGGTCTGTCAGAATCGCAGCACCACCCACAGACCCTATTTGAATCTCCATCACCGTCCCCTGCATGGACAATGCACCATGGTCACTTGCTTCCAGGAGACACGCTAGGATAATGTATGTCTTCAAATACTAGGACAGTCCCCACATTGGGAATGCCTCTGTCACTGCTGCTCTAATTCTACATTTCACATTAAAAAACATTGGGGCCGATTCATGGAAAAGTGTGCATTAATCTTGCAAAGCCTGTGTGCTGAGAACGACTCTGACTGGCCCTACGTGCAAAGTTTCCTATGCGTGCTTTGTGTATTTGATGGATTCAAATGCGCATTTCAACCCGACCCACAAAGAAAATCGAGCTGTGCGAGGAATGCCCACAAGACGCCCCCACACAAACCAAAAACATAGCCATAGACCAACCTTTCCGCAAACCTCTGCGTCCACCTCTGACACAACATCCAGCACCCCGGTTCCTCTACGCTAGGTCCCACGCAAGTAAAGGCAGCAACCAAGCCACTCTTCATGAGGTTCCACGTAAGTAACGTCTGAAGCCCAGCTACTCAGCAAGAGGTCCCACGTAAGTAACAGCTGCATCCCAGTTACTCTGCAAAAGGTCCCACGTAAGTAATGGCTGCACCCCTACAACCTGTACCCCTGACTCCCACTGCACCCAAGCTGCTGGCACATACCCCGACTGCACAGCAGCCCCCTCAGTTCCAGACACCACACACCAGTCCCCCTCATCTCTGTCTCCATCGCAAGGCAGTCCTGACATCCCCACCAGCCCCCTCACCTCCAACACCACCCCCAGGCAGACCCTTGGGTTCTGACACAACCCACCAGCCCCGCTCACCTGCGACACCACCACCAGGCAGGCCCTCAGATCTTGACATCACCCACCAGCCACCCTCACCTCCAACACCACCCCTAGGCAGACCTGACACCACCCACCAGCCCCCCTCAGCTCTGACATCACACCCAGGCAGGCCTTACCCCACCGACCAGCCTGCTTCACCTCTGACACCACCCATGGGCAGACCCTCAGGTCATAACACCAGCCCCCCTTGCCTCTGACGGCACCCCCAGGCAGTCTTGACACCACCCACGGGCCCTCTTGACCTGCTGGTATGTTTGCATCCCATCATCTTGGGCTGTGCATCATCGGTTCCCCTGCCAGTGTTTACTCCACTGTCCCACTGCCACGTTAATCATGGGATGCCATATCGTGGCATTGGGAGTACTTCCAAGGAGATCCTGTGTTTCCAATGTTTCAGTGGTCTCTTTTTGGGAGTCCTCTCAGTGCCATATTGACTGTGACCGGATCTGAGTGTTCACAATGTCCCAACACCATGACATGGGGAAAGTGGTACCTGGGCCTTCACTGCATGGCTCTCTGAGGAGCTGGCAGTGAGGGTGTTGTGGGTGGTTAAGGTGTCACTTTGTGGGGGTTTTTCTGTGCATTGGCGTGAGGTCATTGGATCTAGCTCTATTGGTGCAGGGACAAATGGTGATGGTGACTGGTGAGTTCTTGTTTTCATTAGTTGCATGTCACTCAGGGGGGCACTTATTGCTGCGTAATTGGGTACACAGATGTGTTTCCTGCCCTGACTTTGCGTTGTTTTTCTCTACAGAGGCATTCTGCTGGGAGAATATGGTTGCTGCAATTGAAGGGGTTGTTGCTGTTGTATGCGTGTACAGGACACATCATCGGAAATGGGTGGTTTGCAGGCCTACAGTGGAGGACATCTGTGCATTCCAGGGCAAAGCTGGTGCAGGCTCACAAGGTAAAAGGTGGGAGGTGAGATGTGCATCTTAACTGCAGTGCAGTTGCATTTCTCAAAGTCTGCATGACAATTTTGACGTGAATGTGTATTATTCAAATACATGTCAGAGAATGGGTAGGCCACTCGACCTAGATTATGCTGTGGGACACGTGGAGGGGGCCGAAGGCACTCCTCACATGTGTTGGTTGGACATTTACATTTTGTACTGTGCCTTCCTACTTGTGTTCTCGTGTATGGAGTTTGGGGGCTATGTGCACAATATTGGTTGATGTCCATGTGACAACGGTCAGGGATTTGCTTGTGTTGTGTGCTTTCGGGTGTTATACATGGAGACTGTTATTTCCAGTTGCTATTACTGTGTTGGTGGTTTGTGCACAGCCCTACAGATTAGTGGTGTATCAGCCAGTTTCACTCCATACAAATTGGCACATGCTCATTTCAAATAAGAATAGGGAGTGGAAATACTCCCCAAAAAGAGATTTTTATACAACAATGCATGTGGAATCTTGCACCCCTGCTTTCACCCTCACAACCACCTGGATTTGTTTGGCCCAATGGTGCACATAGTACCACAGGTGTCCATTCATATTTCAACTTCCTCAATGGAAGAAGTTGACATGTGTCTTTTGATGCGCATATATGACTAGGTGCACAGGAATGTGTCTTTCCAATAGAGAATTGCAGATTCTCAGTTAGGACATATTTGTACACGTTTCTACATTACTCTTATTGTGTATTGGACTAATATTTTAGCTCCTGTTGTATTCCCTTTACTCCCTAATTCTGAAAATTGGAGTATAATACTCTCACTTGCAATTCTTATCTGAAGCACTGTTTGTACATGTTATTTTCTGTGCAATGGTTGCACACATTTTTCCTCTCCCAGGCACACATTCTGAGGGTGTTTTTGTGGGCACGGAGGATTGTCCACAATTCATCATTGAATGACACTTGGATTGTGGCCTCACTGTTTGCGCTCCACAGTGGCTGGTTTTTATGTGAAGTATGTTTGCACCAGCTGGGTGCGTGCAGCCTCTCCACGTGCCCGTTGGCCAGCTAAGCACAGGGATGGTGCCTGTGAGTGAGGGTGGTATCCCACCTGCATTTCCACTGGTATGCCACGCTGTGTAGCAAAATTGTGCAGTACACATCCTGCCACTATGATTTTACAGACTAATGGTGGGGCATATGGCAATACCCCACCAGAGTAGTCAAAGGAGTGGAAATGTGACTTTAGCCCCCCGATTGTGCGCTCCACTATGGCACTAATAGCTCCATGTGCGGAGTTGTATCTTACCTCAGCTGGTGTGGCAGGATTCCGGAATGGCATCATCATTAATGGTGACAGCGGGTAGGCACAGTCCCCTGCAATTGTGTACATGGTTGATTTTGGAATTCATTGTCATGGTCTGTTGTTCAATGTGTCACATGCATGAATTTGCATGTCAGTACATACTCACCGATGAGCCATCTGTTGCCATATTTTCCAGATGCAAGGGCCTAGTGGAGTGGTGACTGGCGTTAGATGTAGCTATCATGCGTTCTGCCATGGAAATTGGCAAACACTTCCAAACAGGGCTCCCATGTGGAGGTGGGAGCAAATCGCGTAAAAAGGATATTTTGGGAAGGTCCTGGGACCCAGTAGACTAACCTTGGGTAGTGCTAGTTGTAGGTACAAATTCAGAATGGTTGGAACTTCAGTTCACTGGAAGTACGATGCTGATTGTAATGGGTCAGGCTGGTTGTGGTAGCCTGTGGGAATAGAGAAAAGCAAAGAGGGACAGAGTTCCCAGTGAGCTGTGGCACAGAGTAAAGGAGCTGGTAGGTAAGGTTTGGTAAAACGTTCAGTGTGGGTACCTTAATGGCTGGGTGGAACAGCAAGGGAATGTTGGTCCCTTTGGTGTGAGGGATCCTTGTAAATCAGATCCTATGTGCACCAGCCGGTGGGTCTGGAGGCTGGGAAGGAGCGGGTCAGCTGTGCAGGCTATGCAGAGAGTCAGCCGTGCGTCCGTCTCCGGGTGTAAACTGGAGCTGTGTGCTGATCCGCCAATGCGCATGTGCAGATATGTAGTGTCTCTGGGATGCACATGGGCATGCACGCTGTAGTCCCGAGCTCCGTTGCCATGGTGGCTGTGACCTAGCATCGGTCACGTAGGCAAACGGAGCTGGGACCCCGTAAAGTGAGATTCTTCTGGTAGGCTAAGCTGTGCTATGGGCCAGAATATTTTGATAATCCCCTTCAGTTGGGATGTGTTGGAATTGAAGGTAGAAATACATGCAATGGTGCTTTCAGTAGACTGGTTGCGTGGTTTGGGAATGAGAATTGCTTCCAAGGCGAACACGTTGCCGCTGAGCTATCCTCCCGTGTCAATGAGTGACACTCTGCCTCATTTCTCGCAACATGGCAGAACTTGCATTGCGATTGTGTTCACAGAACCCTTCTAGAGTGAAAGACCTACTTGTTCAGTTTCTCTACAATATAATTCTAAGGGCTCAAACACTAGCGTAACAACATCACCAAGATGTCTTGATGTGTCCTGCTCTTGTTGGTTTGGATACAGTGCTGGTTCATCTTTACTGTGCTTTGCCTCCAGCGAGGTATCACATATTGACTACTGTCTGGCCAAAGCTGCCCTGCAGCAGCTACTTTCTCATTAATGGTCCGGTAGCTGTTCCTGAAATTGGCTGGCTCGCCCAGTATCACCTTGGCAATGTGCAAGATGCTCAAAATTTGGGTTAATATGTCTTTTTAAGGGAGCGTGGGCTTTTTGTGACAAAAATCACGTTCGCTCTTTAAAAAAATGTTTGGTGGGCGTCAAGCAATCAGAAGAAAGGGATTCCGAGCAAGTCTTCATTCTTTGATTTGTAGTCTATATTAATTTATTTGTGGTTTGGTAACACACTATGTGCATAAAATGGCCCTTTTGAGTGCCTGCAATCATGGTATGGGTCAAAGGAACGGGGAGATGGAGGGAAATAAAGTTGCAGTAGCTGTACCAGGCGTACCATACAGCAATGCATCTCTCTTTTGCACTCTCTCTCTCTCTCTCTCTCTCTCTCTCTCTCTCTCTGTCTGTCTGTCCGTCTGTCTCTCTCTCTCTCTCTGTCTGTCTCTCTCTTTCTCCCTTTCTGCACTCTCTTTGTCTCTTTCTGTCTCCCTCCCTCTCACTCTATGTCCCTTTCTCTGCAAGAGCCACCCCAGCCACTGCTTTCAGCAGTGCAACCTGAAATATTGCTATTTTGAAGGGGGTTACTATGGCCCTAATTCATGGAATAATTTGCAGGGAGAATCGAGACTTTGCATGCCATTCTGCGTGTAAAATCCAGTTAGTCGATTCATGGAATCAACTTTGCAGCACTTCTCCAGGACTTGCAGGGACTCCACACAGGCTCGGCACGTCTCTGCGAGCTGTCGAGCACCTTGCGTGAGACACCTCGCACAGTGTGTGCCGGGCCTTACGGAGAGACCCAAAATAGAGGGTGGAAAATGCAGAATGAGGAAGAACAAAGGAATTTGTGGGTTGGACGTGAGATTTTATCAGTCCTGGTCGCCTGCTCCCGAACCTTCCCTCTTCTTAGGCCTGCAAGGGTTTTTTTTGTGAGGCAGAGGTGAGGAGTTTGTTAGAGCAGCTTTAGGGTTGGGTAGACAGTTAATTCATAAAAAAATAAAAATAACAATCTTTTCGGAGGTACCGTAGATAAGGTACCTCCATTTCCCTGTTGGTGCAAAGTGCCGTTCGGCCGTCTACTTTCTGGTGCCGCTGCGTGGCTCTTGTGACGGTGGGCTTTAGCTACTGTATTTATAGCAGCACGTTCTTTCCTTTCTGTTTGAGAGCAGTGTAGGTTTGGGGCTGGGACTGGGTGTGCTGCGGGTGCTAGGATCTCTGGGGGTTTGAGGGGCCACTCCTCATAGTGTCATTTTGGAGTCCGTGGGTGGCATTGGGCTATTCAGCGCCGGGGTCCGTGTGTGGCTGCTTTCATAGGCGTTTGCAATGGCAGCATCAAGGCAGAGGGGGCAGTGCGGTCTTCTTAAAGGGGCTGCATCATTATTGCTGGCCTTTTCGGTGCGGTGTGGCTCTCTAGTCACCTGGGGGCAGTGTAATACATTGGTTTCAGCTTCAGTGATTGTGGGATCCTGGGTTTTGTGTGCTATTGTCTCTTGGGGCAGAGTAGGAGCTAGGGGAGGGTTTTTTTTTAGGATAGGGGTATTGTTGAGGTAGGGGGTAAATAAAATACAAAAATAAAATAATATGTGTTTTCTTTGTTAGATTAATTCCTAAATTAGGTAGCTGGTAATTATAGAGTTAATTAACTCTTGTTAGGGTTATTAGTTTTTATAGCCCAATTTCCTTTTTGGTTCTCCCATTGCTAGGGGTACCTAGTCCACGGGTAGGTACCGGCTCGGGGCGTAGTTAGCTAGTTAAGCGGCAAGGGGCATATTTTATTGCGCTATCAGACTAGTGGTGCACGATGGTGGGCCAGGAAGCAAGTAAGAACGGTCTGGTTGATGCTAAGGCTCTGAGGGAGGCCCTGGAAATTATTAGCAGGGCATCTAAGGCCCAATTGGAAGGGACAGTGGTTGAGGTCACGTGGGAAGGGGAGTTAGGTGGTGGTAGGCCTCAGCGTAGAGCAGCGGCGGATGGGGCTCTCACGGCAGTGGTGGCTTGCACCCCCGCGGCGGGGAGAGGGGAGGGTTGGGAATCCAGGGTAGGAAGATGAGGAGGGAGATCGACAGGAGAGCTTCCAACGGTGAAATGATTTCGGGGGTGGGTGGGAGCCAGTTAGGGATGGAGCTAATAATGACCAGGGAGAATTAGGGGAGGTTAGGAGTGCTCAAAAAGGGGTGAGTCATGGGAACCATGGTTGGGGGGTGATGGGGTGCAGAAGGGGGCAACAGGGCAGAGGGGAAAAGGCGGTAAATACCTGCGGAAGAGTGCAGGTGGGAGAAGGAGAGAGAGGTCCTCATCAATTGAGGAGGTTAGGGAGGGGTGCGGAACACCCCCCCCCCGGTTAGGAGGAGTGGGGGCGGAGGGCACTGCGCAGCCCCCGCTGTTCAAGAGGATGGAGAGGGTTTCGGAAAGGCCCCTCCTCGGTTGGCGCAAGGAGAGTCTAGAGGGTGCAGCACGGCTCCTAGCGATGAGGATCACAGGGTGGAGAAGTGCACACCTCGTCCAATAGAAGAGGACCAGGAAGGGGTTTCTGCAGCCCCGCCGAGAAGACGTCAAAGGAGTGGTGGGGCAGACGCCCTGGGCTCGCAAGAAGAGGACCGACTCAACCCGAGCATGAGCTTGCATCAACAATGGTATTTAAGGGGTGATGAAGCTGGAATAGAGGATTATGTGGGGCAGTGGGAGGAAGAAGGTTATAGGGCTGTAAGGAGGAGGGGGGAGGAGAGAAGGAGTTTGAGGTGGGATTGGGAATGACAGGTTCAGGGCGGTCGGTTGGCAAGAGGTCGGGGGAGCAATTGGCTGGGTGAGACTACTGACATGTTTTGTCCCTGCAGAAGAAGCCCGTTAAGGAAAGAGATGAGGAGCATCGGAGTGGAGGCCAGACCGCAGATGGGCTGTGTGGAAAGAGATGAGCGGGAAAGGGAATGGTCATCTGCATGGCAGAGGGGGGACACGAGAATGGGGACGGGAAATGAAGGGTCTGGTTTGCAAGGGGTAAGGAGAGAGGTTGGTGTTCAGGCTATTGGAGCCTAGGGCGATGAGAAGGGCAATTGCTCGGTGGAGGTTCAAAAGGACAAGGTGATGGAGCCATTGGCGTTCGAGGTACAAGTTGCAAAAGAAAGGGAGGTTGAAGTGAAAGGCAACGAGAAAAAAAC